>NC_063335.1:97184866-97231947 GCF_021869965.1 Rhincodon typus | reverse complement strand
TGAAACGTCAGCCTTCCTGCTCTTCTGATGCTGCTTGGCCTGCTGTGTTCATCCAGCTCTACACCTTGTTATCTTAAAAAAAAAGAATAGACAGTTAAGCTAACAATTTGTCATTCAGACACTTTGGGGACTCTTGTGGTGCAGTAGTATCGTCTCCTCCTCTGAGCCAGGAGGCCTGAGTTCACATCCCACCTGCTCCAAAGGTGCATAATAACATCTCTGAACAGACCGATCAAAAATTGTTCATCACAGTAGTTAGAATGCTTTATTTCCCCCTCTAACGCCATTTTAATTTAACCCCCTCCCTTTCTTCCTATTTTTGGCATTGCGGCATTGCTCCTGCTGGGTAATCTGTCAATTAATCTGTGACATGGGTGATTTGGTGGAGGTTTATAGAAAAATTGTTGTTTATTGGGGTTAGTGGGGTTGTAATAGTGATATCAGTGGACTAGTAATTCTGATTCCAGGCTAATATTCTGGGGACATGGGGTTGAATCTCATCTTGGGAGATAACGAGAATGGATTCGATGAGAATCTGTTATTAATGGTGGCCGTATAACCATTATTGTAAAAGGCCATGTGGTTCCTTTCCATTTAGGGAAGGAAATCTAATATCTGGTCTGACCTACACACAAATCCAAATCCAGAGCAGTATGGTTGACTATTATCTGGGCAGTTGGTATGGGCAATAAATGCTGGCCTGGCCAGCAATGCCCACGTTCCATAAGCTTTTTTTTTTAAAGTGTTGCTGATTAAATGTATGATCGTTGTGCCATATTCAATTTGTAAATTGGGCTGATATTTGTAAATTAACTCTGTATTCGAGTATAAGAATAACTTATGGTGATACTATCGATTTTGAATACACCAATGTTTTCAGCTCACTTAATTTTAATGAGAAAAATAGAATGTGAGCAAACATTTGGCTGAGGAATTTTCCAGGGACACTAATTTCTTTTTCCACTGGGCTTTTCCTGGTTGGTGATGCGGTTATGGAGGGCAATATGACTCTCAAGAATGTGGTACTAAAAGGCCTCCAATTTTCCTTCTGTCTGGAGAAGATGAGGAAACCGGGCCAATCCGAGTTCATGCCATCTTATGGCCAAATGCACCACCAGAAAAAAAACTTGTATTTTTAACACCACTTGCATTTATAATATAAATTGTAAAATAATTTACTCAAATTTATTAATGCAGAAAAACATGCCAAGGCTCTTTCATGGGGTGAGGGCAAGAGAAATGAACATCACACCAAAGAGAGGTGTAGCTGCAAACAAGAGGTAGATAAAATAATAACGGGCATGGATAGGGTGACTAGTCAGGGTCATTTTCCCGGTGTGGAGGAGTCCAGAACTAGAGCACATAGGCTCAAGGTGAGAGGGGAAAGATTTAAAAGGGACCTGAGGGGCAACTTTTTTAATGAGCTGCCAGAGGAAGTGGTAGAGGTTGGTACAATTACAACATTTAAAAGGCATCTGGATGAGTATATGAATAGGAAGGGTTTAGAGGGAAATGGGCAAAATGCTGGCAAATGGGACTTAATTTAGGATACCCCATTGGCATGGACAAGTTGGACCAAAGATTCTGCTTCCATGCTGTACAGCTCTGTGACTCTATGATCTTCAAAAGAAGTAATTTTTAAAGTGGATTTTAACAGCGGAAGGTCAAATGGAAAGACAGATGGCTTTGGAGAGAAATTTCCAGAGGATAGGCCTAGCTGTCTAAAGGCACAGCCCAATAATACAGAAAATTTGAGGATGTGGGCAATATCTTCAAGAGGCCTGAGTCATAGGCACAGAGAATTTAGTGGGGTTATTCTGGCATATATTAAAGAGCTAGGAAAGGGCAAGAAAATGAATAATTCTAAAACTATAAATAAAGATATGTAAAATTGACACACTGCCTGTTTGAGAGGGGGAGCTGGTGATGAGGTGGAACTCTGTGTATGTGAATTAGATACAGGCAATAGAGTTCTGATGGTGAAGCCAGTAAGGGATTCCCAACCCCTTCGCAATCATTTTCATGTTGGACAATTTTGTATTTCGAAAATGATCGTGAGAAACTTTGCGCACTAACTTTTAACTTCATAACGGCTGTTTTGAAAGAGTTAAGATTAAACTAGCTGGCTGAACATCTGGTTTGTGATATAGAATGATGCCAACAATGCAGTTCCTAAAGTGGCTGAGGTTACCGTGAAGGAACAATAACAGAAGTTGCTGGAAAAGCTCAGCAGATCTGGCAGCATCTGTGAAGAAAAATTAGAGTTAACGTTTCGGGTCCAGTGACCCTGCCTCAGAACACAGCCAAAGAAGAGTTCAACATCACTTCATATTCAAAACTCGTTAAGGTGGGAATGCAGCGACCTTAGCGGAGTACAGAACATTCAGCATTAGAGAGTGGAGGGTTGGGTGGGATGGTGCACACCCAACAGGAGGTGGGGGTTAGGGGAGGAGATGGAGTCAGAGGGAAGGGGAGGGGAGGAATGTTCCAGAGGGCCATGGTTATCTCTTAGTTGTTGCATCTTGATGCCTGAAAGGAAAAGAAAAAAGTTTCTTGTTAGCATGAGGAATGACCCAGAGGATGAAGTGGAACAGTGGAGTCGTGCAGACCTGAGCCAGTGTGTTGCGGTGTTGTTAAAGAGAAAGGTCGAGAATGTGCATGTGATGCTGCATGGCACTGAGTGTCAATCTCAGGATGCAGCGAGAGCACAGGGAGGATTCAGAGCATGAGGGATGAAACTTCAGTTGGAATCTACGTGGGGTGAGTCTGAGCCGGAAGCAGTCACTGAGGAATGTGATATGGCTGTGGAAATGAGCTTTAGCAAATACTTGGTCAAACACTAGGAGTAACAGTGAAATAACATTCTGAGGAAGGGTCACCGGACCTGAAACGTTAACTCTGATTTTTGTTCACAGATGCTGCCAGACCTGCTGAGATTTTCCACCAACTTCTGGTTTTGTTCCTGATATACAGCATCCACAGTTCTTTCGGTTTTTATTTATCATGAAGGATTCTCCTTCTCAATGTCTCCCCTTGCCTGAGGTGTGGTGACCCTCAGGTTAAACCACCACCAATTGTTTTTCTCTCACTGTCTATCTATCTATCTATCTATCTCTCTCTCTCTCTTTCTCTCTCCAATGACAGAACAACTTTACAGTCTGTTGTTTTACAAGCAAGGACACAAAGAGCAATGGTGTTTTGAATTATATCAATGTCACTCTGCTGTACGAGAATGGGAGGCAGGTCAGTTAGCGCTCGAAGGCTCAAGTCAAAAATGATGAGGACAAGGATGACACAGCAGCTGATGGGAAAAGGTAGGGAAACACTACAAAGGTGGAAGCAATTAGTCCTTGTGATAAGAGAAAATATGGACTAGAAGTTCAGTTCAAAGTTGACAAGCAGACTGATTCAGCCGAAAAGATTGGCCAGAGATCACAGTAAAGTCAGAATTGAGTGTTGTGACAGGAGCTGAGGCAACATGTTATTGACATTTCCATTTCCATCTTTTAATTGTTGGAAATTAAGTAAAGATTTTAACAACATAGGACCATTTGGGTTGAGGGAAATGCTGGAGAGGTTGAGATTGTTGTCAATAGCATAAATGTGGAAATTGATTCAATTGTGTAGAATAAAGTTTTTACAAAATATGAAACTAAAGCTATTTGAAGGACGTGTAAAACTATAGGCACTGACAAGTGTTTGATACAACATTGGTTTATTCTAGCTTCTGATCATTACAATCTATAGTAATGTGAACAAAGAGGTTACTGTGGAAAGGTTTAATTTTCTTAAACCACTTCCAAATGTAGCTTCTTTTTTTTTAGAAATGAAGTGTGTGCCCCTAGAACCTGACACGTTTCTACATGGTCCACGACAGCATCCAATGTTTCTATGCATTCCCAAGTAGGGAATAAATCATATCTATTTTAGGAGATGCCCTTCTGCTGAACCATCACCTTAGAGTCAAAACAGTCCTGACTATACCAATCTGATATTTCTGTCTCCCATGTACTCTTACATTTGGCATCTCAGAGTAAAATTGCCAAATTAGTGCTAATCAGTGTCAAATTTCACAATGTGTTTATATCTCGTCTCCTAAACTAGATTTAGACTGACAAAACAGATTTTACATTTGAATTTTCAATATTGATCAGATGTATCTCCTCTCAAGAGGAATAATTTATTAAGTCTAAGCTAGATTTAAACCCCTGTCCAATTGAAGAGCTAAGAACATGCTTGTTACACACTTGCATAGCAAATATCTTTGTCTCCTCCAGGTATTGACTGCTCTTGTATTGTAGCATGCAACAGAACAGGATCACAGAATTGTGCAGAAAGAGGCCATTCAGGCCATTGTGCAATGCACTGGCTGACTGGACGTATTGTCTTAGATTCATCCAAGTTTACAGCACAATAGGAGACCCTTTGGCCCATCATCAAACACTACACACTCTTGTCCCATTATTCAGCACTAAGTCAAGGTGGTCCTAAATAAAAATAACTACTGCAAGACTGAGTTCATGTTGAATTCACTTAACTCAAGTGGACAAACCCAACTGTTGCCATGCCAACTTCCCAGCTGAAATAAGCTAAATCAGCACCAACTTGATGCAGCAAATTAGACCTTTTTTTTTAAAAATGAATTGACCCAACTCTTCATAACCTATCCAACTTCAAAACTACAAAGCATAAGTCAGGAGTATGATGAACTACTCACCACTTAGCTGGATAGATACAGCTCCATCAGCACTCAAGAAAATTGACACCATCCCAGGGCAAAGCAGCCCACTTTATTGGCACACTTACACAAATATTCGCTCCCTCCATGACCAATGCTCAGCAGTAGTACTGTATAGCATCTACAATAAAAGCTAAATACTGCATGCTGGCAATATGAAATAAAAACAGGAAGTTTCAGAGAAATTCAGTACATCTAGTAGCATTGGAATGTATTATAAATCCCAAATAGTCTCCAGGCAATTATAGAGCAGATGTGAGGTCAATTCACTAAGATGTGTAAAAATAATGATTTTTTTAAAAATTCGCTTGTGAGACCTGGGCATCGCTGGCTAGGCAGCATTTATTGTCCGTCCTTAGTTGCCCTTGAGGAGGTGGTAGTGAGCTCCCTTCTTAGATCACTGCAGTCCATGTGCTGTAGGTAAACCCACGATGCCCTTTGGGAGGGAATTCCAGGATTTTGAGCCAGTGACAGTGATATATTTACAAGTCAGGATGGTCAGTGGCTTGAAGGGAAATTTGCAGGTAGTGGTGTGCCCATGTATCTGATGCTCTTGTCCTTCTAGATTGAAATGGTTGTGAGTTTGAAAGGTGCTGTCTAAGAATTTTTGGTGAATTTCTGCAGTGCATCTTGTAAATAGTAGACACTGCTATGACTGTGCATTGGCGGTGGAGGGAGTGGATGCTGTGAGTGTGATGCCAGTCGGGCGAGTGCGATGGTGTCAAGATTCTTCAGTGCTGTTAGAGCTGTACTTATCCAAGCAAGCATTCCATCAGACTCCTGACTTGTGGATGGTGGAGAAGCTTTGGGGATTCAGGAGGTGAGATACTTGCCACAGTATTCCTAGCCTCTGACCTCTTGTAGTCACAGTATTAATGTGGTGAGTCCAGTTGAATTTCTGATCAATGGTAAGCTCCCAGAATGTTGATTGTGGGGATTTCAGTGATGGTAACACCAATGAATATTAAAGGGTAATAGTTAGATTGGTTCTTATTGAAGGCAATTATTGTCTGGCATTTATGTGATGTGAATGTGACTGACCACTTCTCAACCCAAGCCTGGATACTGCTCAGATCTTATTTACATTTGAACATGGACTGTTTCTGTGTCTGAGGAGTGACAAATGGTGTTGAACATTGATGATTGAACAATGAACATCCCCAATTCTGACCTTATGATGGAGGACAGGTCATTGATGAAGTAAGTAAAGATGTTTGACAGGAGGCAGCTGTTTGAGGGTAAATCCACATCAGACAAGTAGCAGTATTTCAAACGGCAGTTGAAAAGAGTTCAGGAGTGGCATATTCCTGCGAGAATTATGGATAGTTATGACAAGTTACATGAACCTTGGATGACTAGGGATGTTATGACCATGGTCAAAAAGAAAAAGAAAGCATATGTAAAGTCTAGGAGGATGGGAACTGATAAAGCCCTTGAAGTATATAAGGAAAGTAGGACAAGGACTTAACAAGGAATTAAAAGTGTTAAAAGGAGTCATGAAAAGCCATTAGCAAACAGCATTAAGGAGAATCCCAAGGCTTGTGATTCATATATAAAAAGCAAGAGGATAGACAGGGAAAGGGTAGACCCACTCAAGGACAAAGGAGGGAATCTATGTGTGGAGCCAGAAGAGGTAAGCGAGGTCCTAAACGAATACTTTGCGTTGGTATTCACCAAAGAAAAGGAATTGGTGAAGGATAATCTCAGGGAAGGGAGTGTCAAATTTCTAAGCCAAATTCCTATTAAGAAGGAAGAGGTATTGTGCATCTTAAAAAGTATTGATGTAAATAAGTCCCAGGGTCCTCATGGGATCTAACCCAGAATATTGAGGGGTGTAAGAGAACAAATTGCTGGAGTATTGACAGACATCTTTGTATCCTCTTTGGCCACAGATGAGGTCCCAGAGGACTGGAGAATAGCCAAAATTGTTGCATTGTTTAAGAAGGGTAGCAGGGATAATCCTGGAAATTACAGGCTTGCGACCCTCAGTTTGGTGGTGAAGAAATTATTGGAAAAGATTCTCAGGGACAAGATCTGTACACATTTAGAAGCAAATGGATTTATTGGCGATAGACAGCATGGTTTTGTGCAGGGGAGATCGTGCCTCACTAGCTTGATTGAGTTTTTTGAGGAGGTGACGAAAATGATTGATAAGGGAAAAACGGTTGAGTCATCTAGATAGACTTCAGTAAAGCCTTTGACAAGGTCCTTCATGGCAGACTGGTACAAAAGGTGCAGTCACATGGTATCATAGGTGAGCTGGCAAGATAGATACAGAGCTGGCCTAGTCATAGGTGACAAAGGGTAATGGTGGAGGGTGCTTTTCAGAATGGAGGATTGTGACCAGTGGTGTTCCACAGAGATCAGTGCTGGGACCTCTGCTGTCCATGGTCTATATAAATTATTTGAAGGAAAAAGTGGCTGGTCTAATTAGTAAGTTTGTGGATGATACAAAGATTGGTGGAGTTGCAGATAATGAGGAAGATTGTCAGAGGATAAGCAGGATCCTAGTGAAAAAGGCTAATGGCATGCTTGCCTTCTTTAGAAGGGGCATTGAGAATAAGGATTGGCAACTTATGCTGCAGCTTTATAGAACTTTCCTTAGACCATACTTGGAATGGTGCGTGCAGTTCTGGTCACCACACGACCAGAAGGATGTGGATGTTTTGAAGAGGGTACAGAAAAGGTTTACCAGGATGTTGCCTGGTATGGGGGATTTTAGCTATGAAGAAAGTTTGGATAAACTGGGTTTGTTTTCACTGGAACACAGGAGGTTGAGGGGTGATCTGATAGAAGTTTATATGATTGTGAATGGCATGGATAAATTGGAAATTATGAGGTTTTTTCACAGGATGGAGGGGCCAATTACTCGGGGACACATGTTCAAGGTGCGGGACGGAAAAGTTCAAAAGAGATGTGTGAGGCACCTTTTTCACACAAAGGGTGGTGAGTGCCTGGAATGCACTGCCAGAGGAAGTGGTGGACACAGGCACAATAAAAGGATTCAAGAAGCACCTGGATGAATACATGAATAGGAAGGGAATAAAGGCATATGGATCCTGTAAATGAAGACTGTTTTAGTATGGAAGGACAAAACGTGTTGGCGCAAGCTTGGTGGGCTGAAGAGCCTGTTCCTGTGCTGTATTATTCTTTGCTCTTTGTTTGGGCATAGAACAGTACCCTGTGGGAATCCTGCAGAGATGTCGTGTACCTGATATGACTGACATCCAACAACCACAGTAATCTTCCCATGTGACAGATATGACTCCAAGTAAACTAAATTAGGTGATTTTAACTATCCCACAATTAATTGGGATAATCATGGTATAAAGAGTTCAGGGGAGCAGTTTTCGTGAAATCTATATAGGGGAGCTTTTTATATCAACGTGTTATTTGTTCTATAAGAGACAGTGCAGTGCTGGACTTAATTCTGGATAATGAAGCTGCACAAGTGTTTGAGGTGTCAATGGGGGAACATTTTAGTGATGCTGACCACACCACCACATGTTTAAAGCTTGTTACAGCAAAGGAGAAAGATTGTCCTGTAAAAATATGTTTTGGATCGGGGTAAAGGAAATTATTTTGAAATAAGGCAGAATCTGCCAAAATAGACTGGGAATAGCTAGTTCAGGGTAAATCTACCGCAGACCAGTGGGAGATGTTCAAAAAGGTATGGGAGAGTTCAAGCCCAACATGTTCCCTTTAGGACGAAATGTAAGAGCAACAAATCCAGAGAATCCTGGATGTCTAGGAATGTTCAGGGCTAGATGAAAAGGAAATGGGAGGCTATAACAGGAACAAGGAGAGTAAAACAGAGGCCATAAAGGTCTGTAAAAGGGTCAGTGAGGAAACCAAGAAAGCAAGTGGAGGAGATAAGAGGGGACATTAAAAAAGATGCTAGTGGGCAAGATTAGGTAGAATTCCAAGATATTCTGCAAGTATATGAAGGGGAAGAGGATAACCAGGGAAAGAGTAGGGCCCATCGGGGAGCAAGTCAGCAATCTGTGCCTTGAACTAATGACATGGAAAGGTTTTTTCAAGTATTTCACACCTGTTTTCACTCAGAAGAAGGAAGGTGCAAGGACAGAATTTGAAAAAAAATAGACGGTGAAATTCTTGAGCATTGTTGATAGATTCTCCGTGACACGTTTTCAGGTTCTCAGTGAGGATGTTGGCTGCAAGAGGATAACCGTGTTAGCTCCTCAGGTATCGAGCGAATCCCCAAACAGACAACTTTTAATACGCAACCGAAGCAAAAATGACAAGGCGAGCGCAGTTCCAGGCACAAAGCATGAATGCTGTCTGTGAGACACAGAGTTGTCTTGGTCATGAACTACTCACACAAGTGGCAGCAGGGCAATTCTAAACTGCGCTTCCAATTATACTAGTCCAACGCCACTTTCCGGAAAGTGCTCAAGTATGGATAAAAAGATAACAGAATAAGAATGACCCACAAAGTGTCAATTAGCAATCAATCACAGTCTTGAAGAGCTGGGTTTCCCTTCTGATCAACAAATGTGGGTGTGCCTGCACGGCAACAATTGCAGCGGATTGAGAAAACAGCTCATCAGCTCCTTTTTTTTTAGAAAAGTGGGGTGGCACAGTGGCTCAGTGGTTAGCACTGCTGCCTCACAGTGCCAGGGACCCAGGTTCAATTCCACCCTAAGGCAACTATCTGTGTCTCCCCGTGTCTGCGTGGGTTTCCTTCAGGTGCTCTAATTTCCTTCCACAGTCCAAAGGTGGATTGGTCGTGCTAAATTGCCTGTAGTTTTCAGGGATATGTAGCTTAGGTGGGTTATAGGGGGATGGGTCTGGGTGGGATGCTCCAAGTGTCAGTATGGACTTGTTGGGCCAAAGGGCCTGCTTCCACACTGTAGGGATTCTATGAAAGAAGACAGCATGGGGGCATTGGTGGGTTTCAAAGTAGACAAATTCCCAGACACAAATGCATTATCTCCCACAGCACACTGGGATATGCAGGAGGAAGTAACAGAGGCCCTGAACAAAAAACTTTTAATTTGTCTCTGGCCTTAGGGGAGGTGGCAGAGCCTGGAGGACAGTCGACGTGGTTCCATTTTATAAGCAAGGTAATAGAGATAGACCAGAGAGCTATAGATCAGTGAGTCTCACATCAGTGGTAAGGAAACTATTGAAGAAAATAGTGGAAGAGAAAACTAATCTCTCCTTAGAGGGAGATCTGCAGTTCCTACTATCTCTCCCCTTAGAGGGGCAAGGTTTGAACATGGATAGTCAGCGTGGCTTTGTCAGAGGGAGGTCATAACAAATTTGACAAAATATTTCAAGGAGGTGACCAAATGTGTAGATGAGGATGGGGCAGTTGATGTAGTTTATATGGATTTAACAAGGCCTTGTCAAAGTCCTGATTAGGAAACTGATAAAGAAAATAAAATCACATGGGATGTAATGTAATTTGGCAAGTTGAGCCAAAATTGGCGTAGTGACAGGAGTCAAAGTTGTGGTAGAATACTATTTGCATTGCATGGGAGGGTAGTTGAGGCAGGTAACCTCACGACCTTTAAAAAGTACTTGGATGAACATAACAGAACATTCAAGGCTGTGGGCCTAGTGCAGGAAAGTGGGGCTCATGTAGGTAGTAGTGTATTTAATGGGCTGAAGGATCTATTCTGCACTGTATGATTCTCTGATTCTTCTGTGGAGAGAGAAATAGAGTCAATTTTTTTTTAAAAGTCCAGTAATACTCTTCTTCAAAACTGCAAGGAGCTGGAAAATTGTTCTTTTTAAACAGTTGGTGATAGTGGGAGAGGAGGAACAAGTGAAACAGATAGTGAAAGAGCTCAGTGCAAAAGGCAGAGACAATAACAAAGGTGATAAAGGAGTGATAGAAATGTAAAATAGGTGTGAAAATGAGAAAAGGGGATGACTCTGCTAAGAACAAAGCTAACAAAGAAAAATGAAGTACAGATGTCATAATTTAAAACTGTAGAACTCAGTGCTGAGTCCTAGAATCTGTAAGGCACCTCAGCAGAAAATGTGGATTTGTTTCTCCGGTTTGCATTGAACTTCATTGGATTACTGTAGCAGGCCAAGAATGGCAAGTGGAAGTTTGCCATTTCAATAAAACAGTGTTGCCATACTAATATTTCCATCTCCTTTACAGTGTTTACAGAATAGGATATAATGTAGAAAAATATGAACTTATCCACTTTGGTTGGAAGAACAGATTTCAAAGTATTTCTGCATTGGTGAAAGGTTGCATTGTCTGGATAGGAACCTGGATGTCCCTTATCAATAAGTCACTGAAGGCTAACCTGAAGGTATTGGACAGTGCAAAGGCTATGGGCCCTGACAAAACTCTGGCAACAGTACTGAAGACTTCTGCTCCAGAAATTGCCACACCTCATAAATCTGTTCCAGTACAGTTACAACACTGGCATCTGCCCAACAATGTGGGAAATTGTCTAGGCAAATCCTGTACAAAACAAGCTGGTCAAATCCAATCCACCCTGTTAGTCCACTCTCTATCATCAGTAAAACGATGGAAGGCATCATAAACAGTGCTATCAAGCAGTACCTACTCAGCAATAACCTGCGCAGAAACAAAAAATAGAAATTGCTGGAAAAGCTCAGCAGGTCTGGCAGCATCTGTGGAGAGATTTCAGAGTTAACATTTCAAGTCGCGTGACCCTTCCTCAGAACTGGGCTCATTGACGCTTAGTCTGGGGTCCACTAGGGCCACTCAGCTCCTGACCTCATTATAGCCTTGATTATAACATGGACGAAACAGTTGAATTCCAGAGGTAAGGTGAGAGTGACAGCCCTTGACATCAAGGCTGCATTCAACGAAGGCATCAAGGAACTCTAGGAAAACTGGACTCAGTTGGTGTCGAGTACAAACCCTCTACTCGTTGGAGTCACAGCTGGCACAGAGGAAGATAGTTGTAATTGTTGGAGGTCAGTCTTCTCAGCTACAGGATAACACTGCAGGAGTCCCTCAGGCTCGTGTCCTAGGCCCACCATCTTAAGCTGCTTCATCAATGGCCTTCTCTCCATCATAAGATCAGAAGTGGGACTGTTCAGCAATCATTCACAACATCTCAAATACTGAACCAGTCCATGATCAACAAGACCTGGACAATATCCAGGCTTGATCTGACAAGTGACAAGTAACACTCACTCCACACAAATGTCAGGCAATGGTCATCTCTAATAAAAGCCTCTTGACATTCAGTGGTATTATTATCAATGCTGAAATTTAAAAAAAAAACACTTCTCACTATCCCCACCACCGCCCGCACCTTTCCCTGCAACAGCTGGAAGTGCTACACCTACCTTACACCACCCCCCTCACCTCCATCCAAGGCACCAAACAAACCTTTCACATCAGACAGAGGTTCACCTGCACATGCGTCAATGTGGTCTATTGCATCTGCTGTTCGTGATGTGGCCTCCTCTATATCAGTGAGATCAAGCGGAGGCTCGGAGACCGTTTTGTAGGGCACCTGTGCTCTGTTCGTGACAAATGACAACACCTTCCAGTCGTGAACCATTTCAATTCCCCCTCCCACTCCCTGGGTGACATGTCCATCATGAGCCTCCTCCAGTGTCACAATGATACCACCCGGAAACTGGAGGAGTAGCATCTCCTATTCCATCTCGGGACTCTACAGCCCGATGACCTAAATGTGGATTTTACCAGTTTCAAAACCTCCCCAACCCCAGCCTCATTCCATGTTCAACCCTCTCTCTCATCCCCCGCTCCTTGACCTGACACAACCTGTCCATCTTCTCTATCACCTATCTGCGCCTCCCACTTCACTGACCAATCCCCACCACTGCCTACCTGCACTCACCTATCACTATCCCACCTACCTTCCCTAGCCCCACCCCTCCTCTCTTCCCCCTCCCCGTTTTTGAATAAGGGTCCTGACCCGAAATGTCAACTTTCCTGCTCCTCTGATGCTGCCTGGCCTGCTGTGCTCCTCCAGCTCCACACTGTTATCTCTGACTCCAGCATCAGCAGTTCTTACTACCTTTGAAATGATGACCTTTATTGCAAGAACATTTGAACACAGGAGTAGAGAAATCTTGCCTGAATGGTACAGGAGCTTGGTTAGGCCACAGCTGGCAGATCTGGTCTCCTTATCTCAAGGAAGATATTTTTGTGACTGGGGAAGTTCAACAAAGGCTCACCAGACTGGTTCCTGGGATGGTGGGACTGTCCTATGAAGAGACATTGGGCAAATAGGTTTTGTATTCTCTAGTGTTTCAAAAAAAAATGACAGATGATCTCATTGAAACCTACAAAATACTTAATGTGATGGACAAAACAGGTGTACATAAGATGTTTCCGCCAGTTAGAAGTCTAGAATCAGTGGTACAGTTTAAGAATGAGGGGGACTGAGACTACAAGCTTTTTTTTAAAAGACGCTTAGGAATCTTTGGAATGGTCTCCCTTAGAGGGCTTTGGAAGCTCAGTTATTAAGTATGTTTAAAGTAGAGGTTGGTAAACTCTTGATTATCAATGGCATAAGGGTTATGGGGATCAAATTGGTAAAAGACATTGAAGGGTTCGATTTGCCATAATCAAATTAAAATGGTGGAGCAGGCTCGATGGGTTGAATGGCCTACTCCTATTCTTATGTTCCTAAGACCTCTCCTAAACTTGCATACTCCCAGCTGCTCTAACCTCTCATGTAGCTCAAGTTCTAATTCCCTGTCAACTTTCTTCTTGTTCTCCTGATCCTCTCAAGGACTTGGCCTTTGCTCTTGTGAATGGGGTCTAGAATTGGACTCCATCAGTGGCCTAATGAGTAACTTAAGATCTTTCATAACCTTTTGCTTTAATAAACTAACAGACAAAAGAAAAGATATGATACAGTTGTCTAATGACTTTTTTTTTCCATTATAAGCTTACTGACTTGTGCATCTTCATTCTACAGAATATTATTAATCTGCACAAGGAACCGAAATCCTAGCCCTTTAGCATAGAAAAAGATACTAGGAATAGACACTGATACTTGCAGTGTCTGTTTCTTGTAAGCAGCTTTGACAAGCTTCGATTACTTCTCATTAAAAGCGATGTTACTTTTTTAAAAAAAACTGTTTTTCATGAAGGCCAGCTCTTACACGATTTGCTTCCATGAGCATCACTTAAATCCCACAGCATGCATGTCGCAATAGCTTCAATTATGGGCCTGTGATGGCTGCTGAGGCCACTGCATGTGGCTTCTCGTTCATTAAATTTTGCAGCTGAATAAGTCGCCTGCTTTGTCTCCCCAACACCACACCCCCACCACCACCACCCCCCCCACCCCGCCAACATTCTCAATATCTTCGACTAGTCTTGCTTCCAATGAATCATGCTGACCCGACGTACTCAGTGTTTCGCACCTGCTCGCGGCTATTAGTGAAGTCACTGAAATGATAAAAACCAGTGAGCATGGGAATTCAATGGTGCTTTCCTTTGCTCCAGCTCTCTCCACACTTTCAAGCAAATCACACCTCCCATCCCTTACGCTCCCTCTTGCAACAAATACAAAATCATTGTATCACCAAGCGTTCTGCAGCAATTCTTTTTTTAATATCAGACCAGTCACTGTGTCATCATAATCCTGTTTTATGGGAAGAACATGAGCCTACAGACATATCTTAAATCCCCGTTATGCCGTGGAGTGGAAAAAGGAAGCATAAATTGTTTCTTAATTTTTATATCCTTTTGTTGAATTCTTATCATCATCCCTTGAAGTGAGGAAACAACCAAACAAATGTATTTATTGAAGTCCTTCTGTACATATTTATGACAAATTTTAATGAATCTCAAGGACAGATGACAGACACGTTTTGCAAAGTCAAACAACAAAAGGTCAAAGTAAAATTCAAGCAGGAATGGGCAGTTCATTCTTGAGTTCTGGTATTTTGCTTTGTTGCTGATGAAATTTCATTAAAATATCTTAAAATATTTGTAAACTTACAAAAGTTTATACCAAAAAGAAACCTCCATTCTGATTTCAGTAAAATTGTGGAAGAAAATGATGGACTCATGATGACAATTATTAATTATTGCAAAAACCCACCTCGGTTATAAATGTCCATTTAAGGAAGGAAATCTACCATCCTTATGTGGCGAATATGTAACTCCAGACCTACAACAATGAGGTCGACTCTTAATTGACCTCTGGGCAATTAAGGATGGGAAATAAACAAACATTGTCCTAGTCAGCAATGCCTATATCCCAGAAATAAATTTAAATACTACACCATCCCTGATCAGGTAAGCTGAGACCAATTGTCATAGCTCCAATCACCATTCTAACTATGATGAACCTACTGCAAAGAAAGGTCTTAATTTTTGAATGCTTTTGCTGAAGTATGACAGATTCCAGACTGATAGTTACATGACATTATGACATGTGATATTCTGGTATAAAAAGGTATCTGTGTCACCTACATTTATTGTCATGTAGCCAGTGTTCTCAGTTAGCTATATACATGTGTCACGTACAGTTACATGGATAAACACAGAATCCAAATTACCTGTACAAGTCTATGATATTTGTTAATAAACCCCATGTTATCTGTCACATTAGAACCTGGCTATTTGTGCTACATGTTACACTGGTTAACATTTAGAGAACATGAAGTGTCATGGTGTCAGCAATTGGACTCTAAAACCTAATTGTGGCCACTAGTTAACAGCTGTTTGTGAGCAGTAATGGCAAAAAATGTGACAAGTGTAGCAATTGCGAAATATGTTTTCCCAACAGTTATCCATCAATCTGTCTGAGTTCAGAGCTGACATTATAACTACAACTAAGAGTAAAGTGCTACAACTAAACCAAAAGTGACTAATCCGTACTTGAGAAGAATTGTATTTCTACTTCCCTCTTACTCTTTCTAAAATGAGGCTGCTTTCAAACACAGAGACAACAAGGTGCAGGGCTGGATGAACACAACAGGTCAAGCCGCATCATAGGAGCAGAAAGGCTGACGTTTCGGGCCTAGATTCTTTTTTAAAAAGGCAATTCACATGTACTAAAGGACAATCCCAACCTTAAAAAAGGGAAACAATCATTGAAAAGATTTAAGGGACAACTACATATAGTTTAATAAAAGAGTAAAAAAGCTGACATATAATGCAGAATTCCAGATTCCTTTATTGGAATTTTGAACAGCCAAAGTGACAAATAAGTCTATAACCATGGATTAGCACTTCATTGTCATTTTTGTCAGAACCACACTTAATTAAAGAAAGAATCAATCTTTACTTTATAGATCTTTACTTATAGATTACTAATGAAGAACAACAAGCAGACAAACTCCTTCTTGCAGGTGAGAGTTGAACCTGGGTCTCTTGGTCCAGAGTAGGGACACTGCCTCTGCACCGCAAGAGGGTCCCCATCACTTTAATTTTATAATAGATAATCTCAGAATATTTAACTGGGAAGTCAGAGGTGAGATTTTCTGGGATGTGTAACTTTAAAGTTAGAACTTGGATCTTCAATAATTGTATCAGAATACACTTTCTTGGAACAAAGGAGAAATGGAAATCTGGAACTTTCTCTGGCCAAAAGCTTTTGAATTTAGTTGTTCGAGGTAAGGGTTTCAGGAATGTGGAGCAAAGGGTTGAGGTTCAGATTATCTGTGGTCTAACTGAATCACACAAATGACTCGAGAGGCTGAATGGCCTACTCTTGCTTCTACCTTGTGTCCAGTTGATGAAAGCTATTTAGAAAGTAAAATAAAACTCTCAAATGAAGCTTAGAGACAGACTGTCACTGAAAGAGGATCATTTAATTTTACAAACCTGCATTTCTACAAGGGAGATTTTCCATTTCCACAATACAAAACCAGATATTTGGACTATACATATATTATCAATAATTGTTGCCAGGGGAAAAGGTGCCCCGTTGGCTGAATGAATACAGAAAGTTACTTCTAATAACCAAATAAAATCATGGGGTGGACTGTTTTCTCTTAACTCCCATTTGCGTGATCAATGGTGGATAAGCAGTAATGGTTAAGCAGTTCAATGAATCCATTCAATAGTAGCATGGATCTGCTTCATTTCCAATTTGAGGAAATGTCTATCTCCTGGATTCAGCTGAGATTCCTTAATTAAGGATCATTTGCTAAGCACTGGGGATAATTCTAGATCATCGACACTGAATCAAGGAAGAGTATGACAGCAGAATCAATGAGAAGGTGATATCATTTGGCATATCTGATCATATTTCATTTTTTATAAGTACAAGAAAATACAGCTTGTACCAGTTCCCCAGTGATTAAAAGTGTGAATTTTCCACAGGCATGGTGCCGAGCCATATTCAGTCACAAAAGTCTCCATGATTTCAATATTTTGTGTAAGCGAAGAGAAAGAATCAGGCATAGCTCACATTGATCATAATAACAAAGCACAAATAAGTTAAAGTAAACACATCTGAGTGAGTGACATTCTGTCAACAACATGCAAGAAGCTCGGCACTGTTCGGGACACAGTGGCAATCTTAATTGGCACTCTGCATTTCCCTCCCTCACCTCCCTCCCCCCCTCATCCTCCCCCGCCAACCAACCCACCATTGTAAATATTCATTAGCTCCAACACTGATGTACCACAGCAACAATATGTACCATCTACAATATGCACAGCAACAACTCATTCTGGCTCCTTCGACAGCACTTTCTAAATCTTTACTACCGAGAGGAATAAGAGGTACATTGGAGCATCACACCTGCCAATCCATTCTAAGTCACACACAACCCTAAGTGTAACAATATCA
This sequence comes from Rhincodon typus, assembly GCF_021869965.1. NCBI lineage: Eukaryota > Metazoa > Chordata > Chondrichthyes > Orectolobiformes > Rhincodontidae > Rhincodon > Rhincodon typus. Next base: position 97,214,451 of record NC_063335.1, on the reverse strand, counting down.
CTGTTCCTTTATTGTCAACGGGTGAAAATCCTGGAGCTCCTTCCCCAACAGCACTGTGGGAATCACTTTTCCACATGGAGTGCAGTGACTCAATAAGATCCCTTTTCTCAATATTAGTTATGAATGAGTAATAAATATTAGCTTTATCAATGACACACATCTGGGGACAAAAATGAAATATGCTATCCAGTGCATGTTGGTGACAGAGCTGGGTTGTTCTAAACTTGATGCCCACAGAACTGAACAGCATTCAGATAAAATGGAGGAAGAAAAATCTACTGGCTAAATCAGTAATATCATTAACTCTATGATTTCAACTTGTTAAATATTTGATCTACAGGATTGATCGCTTCCTATGGTGGTTCACATCTAAAGCCAGAAAAGTTCACAATACATAATGATCCCATGTTGCCTATTATATCTTTCTTCAAGCACTCCAAAGTCAATCTCCACGTTCCACTTTCCATTTCTAGCTAAACATTTCCTGCTTCAATTTTTCTCCAGTAATCTGTTATTCGTTCAGGGGGCATGGACTTCACTGGCCGGGTCAGAATTTATTGACCACCTCTAGCTCACTTGCGAAGATGGTGTTGAGTTGCCTTCTTAAACTGCTGAAGGCCATTTGGTGTAGGCACCTCCACAATGCTGTTAGGGAAGGTGTTTCAGGATTTTAACCCAATGTCACTGAAGGAACTGTGATATATTTCCAAGCCAAGATGGGAAATAGCTTGGAGGGGTACTAGTAGGTGGTGGTGTTCCCATGTTCATGCTCTTGTCATTCCAGATGGTAATTCCATGGGTTTGGAAGATGCTGTCTAATTACATAGATGGTACACACTGTTGCTGCCGAATATCGGCGGTGAATGGAGTGGATATTTTGGATGTGCCACCAATCATGTTGGCTGCTTTACCCTGGATGGTGTCAAGTTCTTGCATGTTGTTGGAGCTGCACTCATCTAGGCAAGTGAGTAGTATTCTACCGTACCCCTGACTAATGCCTTGTAAATGGTGGTCAGGCTTTGGGGAGTCAAGGGGTGAGTTACTTGCTGTAGGAGCTTTAGCCTTTGACCTGCTCTTGTAGTCATAGTATTTGTACGCCTAGCCAACATTTTCAATAGTAATCCCTGGGATATTAACCGTGGGGGATTCAGTGATCGTAGCGCCATTGAGTATCAAGGATTAATAGCTACATTCTCCTTTATCAGAGATTGTCATTGTTTGGCATTTGTGTAATGCAAATATTATTTGCTACATGCCAGGTTGAAACCTAGATATTGTCCAGATCTTGCTGATGTGGACTGCTCCAGGATCTGAGGAGTTCGCTAATGGTGCAGAACATTATGCAAACATCAGCAATATCTCCAAATCTCACCTTATGACAGATGCCAAATGGCACATTTCTGTGTTGCAGTCAAGCAATTAATACATCAGAGCAGTTTTGCTTAGCTATTGATCTGATCGAGGAACACTAAGCACACCATTGTGCAGAGGAAGAAAAATATATAATAGGAAAAGAAAAAGAGTGTCAGAGTGGGAAAGGAGCAAGACAGATGGAAAGGAGAAATAGAGATAGACAGAGTAGGAAAGTTTGTGCTACTCACTTTCAAATGAGTCAGAGAGCAAAATGTACAAAGACGATGAGACATATTAAGCTGAGTTTCAGAAGTGCTGCAGGTGATACAGTAGCCACTGAAGTCTGTACTGAAATAAGATTGGTGTGTGTTATCTAATTTGAATTTCTAAATTATTTATTTTATATTCAGTGATTTTTCTTTTCCCCCCAAGTTATTTCAGCTAGGAACACACAGTACCATGTGCACATACAATATTTTCTCTGGGATAAATTATTAGGAATCCAACTCTGGCTTTAATTTTAACTCCTACAGGAAACTATGGTTCACTTCAGGCTTTCTCAGTTGAATTCATGATTTTCAGGATCACAAGCACAAGAATAAATGAGGACTTACTTAGATTCTTTCTTCTTTCTGCGTACCACTATGAGTCTTGGCGACCCAGTGAAATCTTCTACTGGTTGCCCCTTCCTGGTTGGTTGCTGACAGTTTGCTCCTGGACCAATCACATCTTTTGAAAATACTTCAGCACCTTCTGCAATAAAAAAAGAACTTTGAGATTAAGACATGTGGGCAGTGCAGGCTCAAAAACAAGTCATACTGATTGTAAAAGCCAAAAGAACTGCAGATGCTGTAAATCAGGAACAAAAACAAAAATCACTTCTGATGAAGTGTCACCAGACCCGAAACATTAACTCTGATTTTTTTTCCTTCACAGATGCTGTCAGACCTGCTGTGCTTTTCCAGCAACTTCTGTTTTTGTTCTTGATTGGAAACTATTTATACATTTTCAGCCCTCTTGTGCACTTTGTGTTGCAGTTATGAGTAGCATGAATTTACCCTCAAGGTATTCACCTGGAATCTGTCGGCTGATCTCAGCAGAATATAACTGCTGTTTCTTCAGATGATTTGGCAGAATTATACACAGGAGTTAATGATATGGACTGTGTTGTGGTTTGTAGATTGTATGAGAGACCTATCTCACCAACAAAACAATTTACTCCATCTTTTAACTAAGTTCCAAGTATTCAAGTGAAATTTTTTTTGTGTGTGGTAAGTTGCCTGTTAAGGGGGATTTTTGCTCGTTAGCCACCTAATTAACAGCCTGTCTTTGCTCATTAGCATTCAGCTTCTTATCTTACCAAATCTGATGAACAAACGAGGTATCAGGAATTCTTAACATGGACATCAAAATGGGTAACTGATGTCCTTAGCTCACTGTTGGCTGTGAAGAGCCTCTGTGATGCTCAGCACCAAACAGCATCTCGGGGCATGTTCCGCTGGCACCAGTCACTCATACTCGTCCTCCACTCAGGACACTCAGCAAGTACAGGATTGCATTGCAGGACGCACCCACAGCTAATATTGAAAAGCTGCTACAAGGCCACCTTGCATGCAGACACAGTCACTTATCTTGTATTAAACCGAGCTCCATCTCAAGGCTCCTCGTCCAGCAACTTTGTTTTTGTGCCTGATTTACAGCATCCGCAGTTCTTTCTGTTTTTATTGCAACTGACAACATCCATGCCCTGCCTTGCCCTGCCAGTTTAACACCTTGGCATTTCAGTTGCAGCCATGTTACTAGCACTGCCATATTGACATGTGCTTTCGGGCAGACACAGAATCACAGACAGGCTTCTTGTCAGTTGGGATGTGTGGAGAGATGATGGGGCATGGGAGGGATGGGGAGGAGGATGGTGCATTGGAAAAGCACTGTGCTGTATGACGCATTAAGACATTGATCTAACGCAGCATGTGACAACTGCCAGTGTGGCAAATACACTGCATGTAATTTCAACCAAATAGCCAAGGTGGAAAGTCAGTGGAGGCTAGTACTCAGTCCAGTAAATGGTGGGGATGAGAGAGAGGACACTTTCAGTCAGCGATGTTGTCAATCATGGGCATAGTCTGCACACAGTTGGCCACCGTCATTTGCCTACTTTGACCCTGTCACTGTCACTGACATTCCAACTAAACCTTGCAGTTACAGCCTTAATAAATGTGCCTACCAAATCTGTGGTTTAATTCCAATGTTATCGCAGTTTTTAATATTCTTCTAACTGCTAGTTATTTGTCAGAGTCTGGTTTGTAAATCCTTCAAGCTGCCATTTTGTCACCTTAAATATGCTTCTAAATGTTCGTAATTTTGCACCCCTCAGTATAAGTTAATGTAATAGCTCTTTAATTCATCCTATAGTGTTGGTGTGCACTCACTAGGGTGGTAATACTCACTGTGAATGTAACAATTCTTGTTTTCACCTTTATCATTCCAACCTGGAGGGGTGGGGCAGGGACATAGTCAACATTCTTATCATCAACAAGCTGATACATTTTCCTTTAATTATGGCACAGACAGAAGCTATATCCACAAGGGACACTCCAGTTGTGATTTGGTTGAGGTTTTGATGTGTCTAAAGTGAACTATCTTCACCCCGCAACACATAGTAAGTATTAAGAAAAACAAAGTTCTGTTTGCAGGATGAGTAAGTAGAGATCACTGAAAAATGTGTGAGACATCTGTGAAGGTGTAGAGTATGTGATCTATTAGTTTGGTGTGACCTATTGTGAACAACATTTTAATATCTGATCGTGGGCCATTAATAGATAATTAATGGTGAAGAACAGAAGATTGAGGAAATTAAGGTCACCTTAACTGAACAATAGGGAGGACAATGTAATTAAAGAAGTTTGTCTAAGCATAAAGTGTAATGTCTTTCATTTCAAATGGACGTCCAATTGCCAAGCAGATCTGCTATTTAAGTTTTTATGATTATTGGCCCAATTTTAATCCATTCAAAACCCACAACTTACACACAGTTAAAATCAGACCTCACAAGATAGTCATTGAAAGATGGTCGTTCTATTTATTGTGCCCATGATGGTTCTTTCAATGAGCTAAATAATTATTCACATTGCCAGCTCTCTTCCCACAGAATTTTCTCCTTTTTGAATTTATTTTCTTTACTTTTCCTACATATCTGACAGCCTCTCATTTTTTTATTTCCTGTGGCTGAAGGTATTGAATTGTATATATTTCCATAGGTACAATCTCCCTTTCAGTTCCTCACTGAAGGTAAAAACAAAACATTGAGGCCAAATTTCAGTGGGACAAGGAAGCGCACTGATTAAACCTGGATCTGCAATGAGGACACACAAAGATGTAGTTCTAATTTTAAGATTGCTGTTCCAGTTTCGCCACCAGAGGAAATAATTTCTATCTACTCTATTCAATCCTTTTATCATTTCAAAAGACTTAATTGGATCAATCTTCTAAATGCAAAAGAATACAGGCCAAGTGTATGCAACCTCCCTCGACATTTTCACCCTTTAAACCCTGATATAATAGTTAATCTTCACTGACCCCTCAAAGACAAATGTATCATTCCGGAGGTAGAGTGCTGAAAGTTCTTCAGAATAAAATCTGATCAAAGCTCTGTAGAACTGAAGCATTACTTTTTTCCCTTTGCATAAACATTCTTTTGAGATAAAGGCCAAGACTCCATTAGCCTTTGGATTACTTTTTGTGTATCTGCGTACCTGCTTTTTAGCCATCTCCCCCTGTATTATGTCTCCCCTGCCAGATTCTATTCTCTCAATTATCAAGTGGCTAGCATTCCACAGAGGTCAAAGAAAACACTTCAAAGACTCTCTGAAGTTCTCCTTGAAGTAGGGCAGCATTGATATTAATGACTGGGAGGAGTCTGCTACCAATCATTCAAAATCGAGATAACTTATGACCATCAAGTTGCATCGTGCTTTGAATCTAAATGCCTTAATGATGATCAAAGCTGCAGCTGAGCAGGAAAGAAACGGAAGGAAATTCTGGATTGTGGATCCCAGTACCTATGCGAAATTCTTCCCCATCTGTAGTGAAGAAGACAAATTGAAACGAACTGTCATTAAACGTCCAAAACTCATATCCATCAGCTCGAATCAGAGGGCGGCTGAACTGAACACGCAATCATTTTCATATAGAATGAAGGAAAGGGAATTCAAGGGATATAATGTAAACATATATTTTACATGTCTAGAATTACAAAGGTTTAGCATACAAACAGCTTTTTGTCGAACCAGACTGTTGTTTCCCTTCTTAATTAATTTATCCATTTTGTTCCTGTATCTCCTCCACTCCATTTCCTTCACCCACATATCCGTTCTAACTTAAATGTTGTGTAGATTCTATAATTGGCATTTAACCTAAGAATTGTTATCCACAGTCCTATAAAGTTGTACATAAATAATTTTCTCCTATCCTCTCACTTTATCATGTACATTTAATCTTAGCTCTGTGGCCCATTGTTATACATGCCTCAGCTAGGTTATTCTATCAATTCAGTCTCTGCTTTTGTTATTTTAAACCCTTCTCCCCATAATCTACAATTTTCAAAATGAAGAGTTGTTTTTTCTCCAAAATGAATCACATTTTAATTTTAATTTAATTTACATGGAAATTAGCTCCTCTCTGTCTAATTTTTAGTTAAATGGTGGCACAAATAAAATGAGAGCTTAGGCATCTCATTTAATGAATCCCAAACCTTGCATCCATCTGAAGCAGAGTTAGACACAAATGATTCAATAGGTGGTCACAATTAAGAAATAGATGATGTAAGGGATGAAGTTCCTGCATCACGGAAATAAACTGGAGAATATCTGGCTTCTTCTGAAATTAATGACCCGCTGAGAATAGTGCATTCTCAGAAATTGGCAATTAAAAGCACGGTCTGGATCATAGGGCATGAGGGCATTTTGACAAGAATCATCTGACACTGAACCCAAGAAAGATAACTAGCGTGAGTGCTGAAAATGTGCTAAATTCAAAGCCATTCTTTCCTGCAATTTTATTAGCGGATTGTTAATTATAGAGAAAAATTGGCATTCTTCAAACTCCTGTCTTTTTCATTTAAAATGACATTTTAGCCCTGCGGTATGATTTTTTTTTCAGTCACTTTGGAGCAGAGCTCACTCTGTCTAATTCAAGCGCACATTTTTGCAAGCCTTGTGGCTGCATCTAAAATGAAAAGCATCAGGCGGGAGGCATACTGGCATTATGTATTCTGCCACAAAGCACCAGATCGAACTTGCAAATTTTGTGCTCCACATGACATTGATTTCAGCCCTGGCCAAGCACTTCTTCCTACAGTGAGGAAAGCAAATTGAGTCACTGACAGACTGCTCTCACACACCTTCTATCAACTACAACAAAGATTAGAGTGCAGACAGTTTATTTGTCTCTCATCCAGAAACAGAAGCTAGCATGAGGAAGCTAACAAAATTAAAGAGTTGGGGAAGGCAGTAGGTTTTTATTCCCAGTTTCTCTGGTCCATTGGGTTTACTCTGGATAGCAACAACCTAAAGGAGTTTTAAGAACTGAATATACCCAATGTTCTTTATTAATGCAAAGTACCTCTCCAAAAACACCTGCAAACTTTAGCCCATACAATGCTTACAATCACAAATATACTCCTATAAGTGGGCTCGTCCAAAGATCAGACCAGAACAGGTGATCAGCCCAAATGAAAAGAGAAATTGCTGGAGAAACTCAGCAGGTCTGGCAGCATCTGTGGACACAAAGCAGAGTTAATGTCTTGAGTCTGGTGACTCTTCGTCAGAACACTTCATCGAATCAGCCCACTTCATCTCAACTTCTCATTGTTGATCAGTTGGCCTTCCCCTGAACTAGCTGAAGTTTACTGTGAAGCAAGCTGCTTTATACAACAAAACTTGCATTTTATACTATGGCAGCATCCAGTCTCCAGAAAATGATCAGTTTGACCACTGTTAAACATCACAAATATGTTATGTTTACCCTGTCAGTTTGATCAATTAGCTCATTCAAATTTACTTGTGTCTCCTTGGAAAAATACTTATCTCTTGGCCTTAATGAACTTTGACATAAAATTTTAGCTTGTGTCTTGCTGTTTGCCATTTATATGTCATTCAATCAACTGCATAATATTTACAGAGTACGATTCCATGACAATCACAAATTCAGCTGATAAATAGTCCACATTATCACATCTGATTCACTGTGTCTGTTCTAAACAAAACTTCAACTTTTCCAGAGTTAGCATGACAGTTCAGCCCATTACTGTTTGAGTTACAAGGCTTGATATTAACCATCACACACATTCCTTCAGTCTAACAAAAAAAAACCCTTCAAAAAATCCATGAAGTATTGGACAATCACCAAGTTCCATATCTTTCATCCTTCTCATTTCATTATAATTTCATTGTTTCGGCTAAACCAGCAAATTTTAGGCTAATAGATGCAGCAATGTTACAGAAAAGAAAAAGTTAGGTCAAATACATGACATGCATACTCCTTGAGTGGTGCTGATATGGCTTAGGGTGAGGCTGAAGGAGACCCAGCAGGATGTTTGACCATTGTACAGCAATAACCTCAATGTTAATAGACTATTGAATACACTGGCAAAATAAAATTCCAATTTTAAGCATGTATCTAGTAATTTCCTTGATTGGGGCAGTAAATATTCCGAGCTAGGCCCATCAAACTAGTTCATGTTGTGCTCAATTACTTCCACAAAAAAAAACTGATTAAATATTTTGTTCAAAAAAGAATTGGAGTCTGTACAGATGGAAAAGGGTAGATTGGGCAATTAAGCATTAGGCGTAAGGAGCTGGAATTTATGAAAGGATTTGTACAAAGTCTTGCTTCAATCTGAGTAGTAATTCAAAGGAAACTATGAAAACAGCCACTTACTCAATTTTTCTACAGTTTCAGTTGATCTTTCAGCAATATTTTTGCAATGGATCATGGAACTCCCTAGCATATGCATACTTTTCAGCAGAGATTGCATGACAGCTGCCAGCAGTAGAATTTGGAGTTTCTCCTTCAACAGCATCAATGAATTACATCTATTTATTCATGTTTCCATGCAATGTAGGATGTCCTGGCAATGCCGATGTTTGAAGATAGTAAGAACTGCCGATGCTGGAGTCTGAGATAACACAGTGTGGAGCTGGAGGAACACAGCAGGCCAGGCAACATCAGAGCAGCAGGAAAGCTGGCGTTTCGTGTCGGGACCCTTCTTCAGACGTCAGCTTTCCTGCTCCTCTGATGCTGCCTGGCCTGCTGTGTTCCTTCAGCTCCACACTGTGTTAATGTCGATGTTTGTTGCCCATGTTCGTGCCACCTAATCTTCCTTGAATTGAGTGGCTTGCTTGACTATTTCTGAGGGCAGTTAAGAGTTAAGTTAAGCATATTAGCGTGGACAAAAACAGAATTTGCTGGAAAACTCAGTAGGTCTTGCAGCATCGGTGAAGAAAAATTCAGAGCTTTAATGTTTCAGTGTTCTGAGGAAGGGTCACCGGACCCGAAATGTTAACTCTGATTTTTTTCTTCACAGATGCTGCCAGACCTGCTGAGCTTTTCCAAAAACTTCTGTTTTTGTTCTGATTTACAGCATCTGTAGTTCTTTCAGTTTTTATTTAACATTAGTGTAGATCTGGAGTCACATGTGGGCCAAGTAAGGTTGGAAGATATTTCCTTCCCTAAAGGAAATTACATATTAAATCACATGAATTGTTATGATAATTGACAATAGCTTCATGGTCATTATTAATAGCTTTTCAATTCCAGATTCTGTTCATTGAAATTAATTTCCCCAGTAAAAAATTAAAGGCATGCTTCCAATATTAGGACAAAGGAAATTAGGGATGCATCTAAGATCAGAATTAGGAGAAAGCAGTTTCAGAAAGTTGTAGGTCTGGCAGAGGTTACGGAGACAGAGTGGGTTGAGACCATGGATGAATTTAAACACAAGGATGATCATTTCAAATTTGATGCATTGTTGGACTGGGAGTCAATTTAGGTCAACAACCCCGAGGCATGAAAACCAATTGTAACGTCTATGATTTCGCTATAACTCAAAGCAAATAACTGTAACTTTCTAGTCTGTACAAATTAGAATCCCACCACTAAACACATTCAGAATCTGAACCATTCAGGGTTAGCATTTTAAATAAGTCCCTTTTTATTAACAATTTGGAATTAAAACATGGTCTGAGTCCACCAAAATTTCACATGAAGCTAAATTCCTTTCAAGATTTTAGGTTTCAGAGAAGTAAATGGCTTCACACAAGGGCGAGTTATTATTTAGTTACTTTTGTAAAATGGGAGATGGAAAGAAGTTTATATAATTTATGGAAATTATACTGAAAATGTAGGGTAATTCTTCTGAAAGTGGGAGGATCAAGATGTGTAAAGCAGGAAATTAATATAATAAAGAGCACTGAACCAATTAATACTGCTGAGTACCTGAAAGCTTTGCAGTTAAAAATTGTAACATCATCCCCCACAAACATTCTGAATAACAGATTTAATGATGAAAGAATACTTAGCCTGTTATTGCCATATTTACATTTGTATGCTTAAACCAAAGGTGTTCGTGAATCATGAGGCTATGACAGAACTTTTTCATCTTAATAAAAAGTAATTGATAGGCAGAACAATTTCTGAGATCCAACTTCTGCTTTTTTGCCATCAGCAAAATTGCCTGGGGAAGCATTCCAGATGTGGCCACCATATTTAGTCCACCATCAAATTAAGGGCAGACTCCCGAATCTGCAAACCCAACCAGTGGGCATGCAGCTTTACAAAGATGATAGCCACACCCCCAGGGCTGGCCGCTGTTACTACTGGAGGAAGAATGCAGGTGCATCTCAGTCTTGAGGCACCCTCTGAAGTGGTTTGAATTATTATAAAACCCTATGAACAATTCTAAAAGGATTGAATGGGTCATGGTGAGGAGCACATTATACAAGCAAATGTTGGAGTCGGGGTAGCAGTGGAGAGTCACAGTCAGAGTTAAATTTCATCATGCATCAGTATTTCTTGTCGTCCAGGAGCCTATCACCGAGGCTGTCTGGTGAGGACAGGTGCTGCAGAATCTGGGAACCATGAAAGGATAAAAGAATCCTCGCAGCCACATGGATACTTGGCGGAAATGTATATTATCCACTTTCACTGATTACATTACAGTTGCACTTTAATGGAGCAAAAACTTGGCTTGGCTCCAGTATTACACGTCCAATCTCTATGACCCCTCTGAACCTGCAGAAACTCTTCTTTCAGTCTTTGGTGCGATTTTGGGTATCCCTGGTATGGACAAGCCAAGCATTTCTTGTCCATTCTTAATTGTGATTAAGAAATTGGCTTTTTAGTCCATTTTAAGGGCAGTTAAGAGTCAACCACATTTCTGTGGGCCCAGAGTCACATGTAGGGCAGATCAGATAAAGACGGCAAATTTCTTTCTTCAAGTGGACATTAATGAACCAGAGATAGTAAGAACTGCCGATGCTGGAGTCAGAGATAACACAACAGGCCAGGCAGCATCAGAGGAGCAGGAAAGTTGACATTTCGGGTCAGGACCCTTCTTCAGAAAATTTTCAGAAACGTCAACTTTCCTACTCCTCTGATGCTGCCTGGCCTGCTGTGTTCCTCCAGCTCCACACTGTGTTATTAATGAACCAAATGAGTCTTTATGACAATGGTAACCACTTCCTCAAGAATAATTAGGAATGGGCAATAAATACTGGCTTTGCTATTGACACCCACATCCCTTCAAAGAGCACTTTATAAACCTGCACCTTGAGTATAGTGCACATTTTTGGTCTTCATCTCTAGCAATGGATATGCTTGCATTGGAAGTAATGCAGTAAAGGTTCATTAGATTGGTTCCTTATGATGACAGGCTGAGTAAATTTTGCCTAAGTTCCACGGCATTTAGAAAAATGAGATATGATTTTATTTTTATTTGATTCATGGAACATGGATATTGCTGACTGGGCCAGTATTTATTATCTGTTCCAAGTTGCTGTTGGAGAAGGTGGTGGTGATCTGCCTTCTTGAAATGTTACAGTCCATGTGCTGTAGATAGATCCACAATGCCATTAGGAAGATCTAATTGAAACATGCAAGATTTTAAAGAGATTTCTCCTGCTGGGGAATCTAGAATGCAAGGGTACAGCCTCAGGATAAGGAGTCCATAATTAAGATTGTTTTGTGGAGAAATTTCTATGCTCAAGAATTATGAATCTTAGACATTTTCTACTCTCAGGGTTTGGGATGATCTGTCATTGTACATATTTAAGACAGAGCAATAGATTTTCCATCTGTCAGGGAACTAAGGGATGCGAGAGTGGACAATTTAGAGGAATTGAGATCTGCAATGATTATATTCAATGGTGAAGTAGGCTTGAGGGATCAAATAGTCCACTTCTGCTCCTACTTCTGATCTTCTTAGCATATGTAGACATAAATCAGGGAAGTCTCACAAGTGTAAAGGTAAGAGTGTTCACAGTGGTTTCCAAGTCATCTTAATTCAAGGGTCACTAAGTATTTACCCCATACACTCCACAAAAAAAAACAGCAATTTTAGTTCAAAGCAACTGTTCCCATCATCAATGGTGTTTTAATGCGCATGACAACATGCTTGTTGGTTTGCTGAATAAGACGTTAGTACCTGAAAAGTCTGTGGGTGAAGTGAGAGCAATGTGTCACTCTTCAAAAATCCTATTTAAAAATAGGGCTCAGGCTAAAGATTTTCACTGACTGTCATGAATATTTCTGAACCATCTTCCTGAAAAGATGGTAGCAGAGTTCTTAGGTATTTTTAAGGCAGAGGTAATTAGATTCTTATTAATCAAAGGGTTAATATGTTATCTGGGCTGGTGAGAATGCAGATCTGACATTACAATCAGATCATTCATGATCCTATTGAATGGTGAAGCAGACTCAAAGGGCTGAATGGCCTCCTCTCACAAGCAGAACACATGTATCTCAGATGTTATACAACTAGCTATTAAGTAATATGTAAAAAAATTATTGTTCATCAAGATTGAGTCTTTCTTATGATGAATATTGTATCTTGGCATATTGCGAAGTTGGGTAGAGTACTTGTGGGTTGGGAGACAGGACATTAGAATTTGGTGTTTGTAAAATATCGATGTTTATAAATTGATAGGGGGGAAAGCAGTGTGTGGTCCCATTAAAAGATGATGAGCTTTCTTCTAGGCTTGAAAATTTAAAAAAAAATGTCTGTGGGCAGCTTGTGGGTTTGCAGGTTCACATACCACCTAAATTGTGACATTTGTATCAAAAGGCTAGATGGTTAGCAAGCCAAGCTGCAGTTTTGTTTTGTTATCAAGACAACAAGTTTTGATTTAGCCAATTAGTTTAAACCAGGCACCTAGATACTAAAAACCTATTAAATTTAAATCTGATGGTTTTGACAATTTAGGACCAATGCTATTGTAAGAAATATTGATATGTCATCAAGGGTATAAAAAAGAGGGCAGGTGGAAAATCGACAAAGAGCCAACTGTCATCTGCCAAGAGAACAGCCCTTAGCTCTAAAAGAAAGAATCACAGGCCCTCACAAAATTCTCTATGCCTTAAAATAAGATCTATCTAAATTAACGGTACTTAAGGCACAACGAGTTAATATTCCTGACCAAAGGATTCGATGGAGAAGGTGTTCCTGACAGAAGGATTCACAGAGAAGGCGCTCCTGACAGAAGATCAATGGAGAATACACAGGACATTCCAAAAGAAGCAACCTGGCTATAATTTCAAGACACTGAGTTCTTTTTTTTTATTTTGGTCTATATATGTGGGATTTGTATTTATTGGAACAGCATACCATTAGAGTGTTGTTTTATTCAAGAATAGTTAGTAGTTAGAAAGGAATTGTTCAGTTTGTTAATATTTCAGTTAATTTTTTCACTGTTAGAGTTGGATAAATAAATTGTTACTTGTGGGTTATAGAGTGAGTGTCAGGAGCTTACTTCATTTAACCACTCCTTTATACCAGATTGGGTGTAAGAGGCAGGTTATACCACTTTTCGCATTTCTTTTAACAGATTATAGGGTGAGGTGAGCCTCTCTGGTGTTTCAGTTTTAGTTATCAAAGGGGCATCAACCTCTGCTTTATAACAGGCATCCTTCCCCAAATAATATTAGTAGTTTAGGTTGGTATCACCAAGAAGGATTGGTAGCAGAGCAAACACCCAAGGCTCCCTAGATGGTTCTGACAGAAGCCAATTTGTACCAGAATTTCCACCCCATCGTACTGTGCATATTAGGTCAGTTACACTTTGCACTGAGTTTCCACTGTGCACTTACCTTTTCCAGTCTGAAACTCAGTGTGTAATCTGTGCAGTGTCAGAAAAGAGACTGCATGCTTAAAAAGGCTCTTATTTGAATTTCTCAGTACTTAAATGGCTTCTCCACAAGATCCATGTGGATTCCATTCTGCACTTGCATGCAGCCCTGGGGGGAGGCTGGAAGAGGGTAGGATTACAGTGGGACTCTGACCCCTCCAATATCAGTTCCCAGGACTTTCTCAGCAGCATTCACTGGACCACATTTCCAAACTAAGATGGAATATTTCGCTGGTAGTTTGCTTCAGTCATTAAGTTGAGACCAGTGAAAAGTCAGCTATGAACGTTCCAACTTTAAAAGCTGATGTTTCTTTTCCTGGCAGGGCTTCCAGCCTTTGCTTGCCCCACTGAGGGACCGTTTCTTTCGATTCATTTCTGATGGATGCTTGGTTTAAATGCGTCTCCTGGTAGTTGCAAGGCGATTTGGCTTGGATTGTCTAAGGAAATCAGTAAGCAACCACAGCTGCACCAGTAATAACTGAAAAGTAAAACTCCTGTGGATGGGTTCACCCCCTTGTGACCCACATGATACAGCTTACTGATTTTAACCAGGTTTGCATTTCATCAGCTGGGAATGCTTTGGCTAAGTAGATCCCTCCTGACTGAAAACCTCACACTCAGCGTTTGTCTATTATTGACAGCTTCAGACCATCAGCACTGACATGATATTCCGGTTTTATTTTGACACTGATGGAGTGTTGAACAGATAAAATAATCTCCTGAAGAAATGGGAAATAAGTCCAATTTGCTGATTATTTACAGACTGAAAATAACACTAAATGTTCACTGAAAAAAAAATAAGCTCCAGCCTACAACCATATGTTGTGCCTGTTGAGAATATGTTTGAACATAACACCTCTGGTAATTTATTGTGCAAGTGCTCCTGGCATTGCTTTATCGACCTGTGAGATTGCTGAAGACCGTAATGTCTCTTTCTTGTTTTTCTTCTCAAAGTTTTATTTTTTATTGTGACATATTTTCACACAAGAATACAATGTATAGTTCACCCTTTTCTAGATAAGCTTTTGTGTCAGGCCATTACCTAATATCTCTTGAGAATAGAATGACAATATTACTTGGTTGAAGATTTAATGTCCCGAAATTTGAGAGTGAAATTTGGGCGGTAGAGATGCACTCCAGACAGATGAAGTCATGTACCCTGTCCCAAATCACAGAAATGGGACAAATTCCACAGCTAGGGCCAGGTGACCCACACATCAGGACAGCCTGTCTCAACAGCCAGCAGGAAAACTGGACCAATTCCATTGCAAACAGGGGGGTCAGGGAGGGGCCAAAAAACAAAAGAATGGAAAATTCATAAAAATTCTCTTTCTTTTGGCCTTTTTTTTCTAATCAACTTGTTCAGAAATGCTATAACACACCTATGGAGCAGGTGAGTCTTGAACCTAGGCCTCTGTTGCAGGAACAAAAACAGAAGTTGCTGGAAAACTTCAGCAGGTCTGGCAGCATCTGTGAAGAGAAATCAGAGTAAACGTTTTGGGTCCAGTGATCCTTCCTCAGAACTGAGAAACCCGAAACATTAGTCTTCACCGATGCTGCCAGACCTGCAGAGCTTTTCCAGCAACTTCAATTTTTGTTATGATTTACAGCATCCGCAGTTCTTTCGGCTTTTTTCTCTGGTCCAGGGGCAGGAACACTACCACTCCACCACAAAAAGGCCTATCTAAACAATGCCTCACCAAAAATAAGCATTCAGTTTCATCTAGGACTGATTATCTCCCCTCACTAGTGCAGTTTTGTGACTTTACTGGTGATGCTCAAGTTGAATTAGTATTAAGGCATGGCTACTGGAATTTTTCAGCAAGCTTGTGGCCTCCATTCAAACATTAGGCCTTCAGTGCATCATGGATTAAAAATTGATACTCATGATACTACCGCAGGGTTGCTTTAAGAAGGCTTATTCTTTATTCATTCACGGGATGAGAGCATTGCTGGCTAAGCAGTATTTATTGCCCATTCCAAATTGCCCAGAAGGCAGTTAAGAGTCAACTACATTGCTATGGGTCTGGAGTCACATGTAGCCTGGACCAGGTAAGGATGGCAGTTTCCTTCCCTGCAGGACATTAGTGAACCAGATGGATTTTTCCGATATTTGACAACAGATTCATGGTCATCATTAGACTCTTAATTCCAGATATTCATTGAATTCAAATTCTACCATCTGCCATGGCAGGATTTGAACCTGGGTCCCCAGAATGTTATCTGGGTCTCTGGGTTAATAGTCCAGTGATAATACCACTAGGCCATTGAATCCCCTGGCGTCATGTTGTCTGCTAACAACAACATCTGGTCCTCCTTCTACACACAGAGGCTACAGGCAGCATTCAGGAGCAGATAACAATACTGGAGACATTAGACACAATGGGGTGGCTCGGTGGCTCAGCGATTATCACTGCTATCTCACAGTGCCAGGGGCCTGAGTTTGATTCCATCCTCGGGCGTCTGTGAGGAGTTTGCATGTTTTCCCCGTGTCTGCTTGGGTTTCTGCTGGGTGTTCTGGTTTCCTCCCACAATCCAAAGATGTGCAGGCTCAGTGGATATTCCATGCTAAATTGCCCATAGTGTTCAGGGAGGTGTAGATCAGGTGTGTTAGCCTTGGGAAATACAGGATTACAGGGTAAGGAGATGGTTCTGGGTGGGATGCTCTTCGGAGTGTCAGTGTGAACTTGTTGGGCCAATAGGGACTGTTTCCACACTGTAGAGATTCTATGAATGAATGGCACAACCATTCAGTTGGGCTGGGTACAAGAGCATGTTGCTTACCACAGTTCAGAGTTAAACAAATTCCAGCCTGTTTAATGTCAGTGGATTATTTTGGGCAAAATTTAGCTAGACCCACTCCCCACTGCAAGGACATCCTCTTCACTTATAGTAATTCAGTGCATTTCTTTATTGTTCCCTCTTTAACTCTGAAGGTTGTCATAACCATGGATCAGAAAGTACCACAGACGGCTTTAACCTGTAATTCCATTAATGAGGGTTGACACGGCCATAAACAGTCATGAATGTCAATTAAATGGCTGCCTGGAGAAACGGATCCATGGAATATCAAGGCTATGGATGTAAAGGGAAATTCAAACAACAGCTCTCCAAAGGTGGATCGAGACAATCAAAGCAGATTAGACTGTGATGTCTTGTGTCGATAAAGATAACAAGAGGCTGATGACTCCCTGCTCAACAACAAGCACAACAAACCACCTCCTGCAGACTATGTCACAAACCACAGACACGTGTTATGTTTTCCCCTTTTTTAAGAATACACAGGAGCTGGATTTAAAAAGACAGTTTCAACTCTACAGGAGTGGGCTAATGGGACTGAATGCTTTCATGTGTACCAACCAGATGTTAACATTACGTGGCTGAAACAGTCAAAGAGCTGTCCCCTAGTAATCCCTGTGTTTCAGGTAAAGACCGCCTCCTTCTTCAAAGGCTGTAAACCAAACAAAAGGAAACAAGAACACCAACAGGACACTCTCTCACCTTGAAGGCTGGAAATCAGTCACTGTTGAAAAGAATCAGAACTACAGAATCTCGACAAATCTGCAAAACAAAAGATCATGAAACCAATCTTTCAATTGCCAATGTCAATGCTGATTGTAACCTCCATTGTAATGGCTGCAATTTTCATCCACTCTTCACAAACAATTCAGAGACTGATCTGTGTTTTTTTTTAGCTTTGGACCACGTCTTATCTATGCATGTATGTGCATTGTTCTACTAATCCTTCTCATGTTTCATAATCAATAAACTCACTCTTTGTTAATTCAAAAATGTCCAGTTAAATTGTCTCCTTTTAAAACAGGAGTTAATTTGGGTCTGGAAGAATATCTACCAAGGAAGAGATCATTTTAATAATTAAACTTATTGTAACTAGTCAAGGAGATGGGTGAATAAAGAAGGGGAGCCAGCTCATCCTTCCTCACCTGAGAGCTTAACAATTCAAAGTATGATCTGGAAACATAAACTGGGGATCCTCACCAGGGATCTGGTCATAACAAGCTCATAACCCATGGCCATTCCTTTCATGTGAGACAGAAAAAGCAAAGAGATTCTATTTGAACATTGGCCTTTACAGCCAACCTGGAATCGATTCTCAGCTTACATTCATGCATTGCTGCTATCAGCAAGGTCAACATTATGATTGAGAAGAAACTCACCCTAAACTTTGCCTTCCCTAACCCAGGAACACATTACCCCCAATCATTGATCTGGTTCAGAATAGCTAACTTTTTAACACTGAAAATAATAAGACTTATGCTTTTCTGATTGGCATAGTTCAGTGAATTCTTGACTTGTAGCGACATTCATAAGGCAATTCAGAAAGTGAGCACAAACAATTTTCAAGCAGAACTCATTAAACTCAACGCAAATCATTCCATATATGTAGACTCAGTTACTAATAAATTTCAAGTTAGATTTTAACACTTTTTTAAAATTGGGAGAACACTCACTGCCATGACAAAGAAGGGTGACCGAACCCGAATCTTTAACTTTGATTTGTCTTCACAGATGCTGCCAGACCTGCTGAGCTTTTCCAGCAATTTCTGCTTTTGTTTCTCATTTATAGTTACTGCTGTTCTTTCTTTTGTACTTAGATTTTACCCATTTTGTGATTGATGGTATGATTTCATGATCAGAAACATCACCACTGCTGACACAATAATATAAGTTGATGGTATTTAAGTCTGAGCAGTGTAGAAATCTATCCCCCATCAAATGCACCATGGGCCCTCTTTTCCTTTGAGAAAAAATTTAGTCTTTTATTTTCCATATGCACTAATGTAACAAGCCCAATTTTATGCCAGGTGTTTGTCAAAAGTTTCTATGAAAGGGAGGAAGACTGTAAAGGATTTCACTAGGGCTTGACATTATGTAATTGCGTAAAGTGGGTGACAGAGAGTAGAAAGTGTTGCGAAGTTGGGTAGAGTACATGTGGATTGGAAGGCAGGATATTAGAATTTGGTGTTTGTTAAATGTTGGTGTTTATAAAATGCTATGGGGAGGTCAGTGCATGGTCCTTTTAAACGATGATGTGCTTTTTCTATGCTCAGGGATTCAAAAAAGGTGGGTTTCCAGGTGCACAGGCGCATCTGAATTGAAATATTTGTATCAAAACACTGTACTGTTAGCAGGTAAAGCAGCATTTTTGACAAGACAACAGGTTTTTGAATTTGAGATAACAAGGTGTAGAGCTGGATGAACACAGCAGGCCAGGCAGCATCAGAGGAGCAGGAAAGCTGATGTTTCGGGTCTGGACCCTTCTTCAGAAAGGCTCTTCATTTTCAGTTCTTTAGTATCTGAAGAAGGGTCCAGACTTGAAACGTCAGCTTTCCTGCTCCTCTGATGCTGCCTGGCCTGCTGTGTTCATCCAGCTCTACACCTTGTTATCTCAGAATCTCCAGCATTGGCAGTTCCTACTATCTCTGAGTGAGGTTTTTGTATTTAGTCAAATAATTTAAAATAGGCCCTTAGGTAGCAAAACCAATTAAATTTAAATCTGATGGTTTTGACAACAAAGGACCAATCTTATTGTAAGAAACTGATATGTCATCAAGGGTATAAAAGATGAGGGCATTTGGAAAATCGGGGGAGATCCAACTGTCATCTGCCAAGAGAACAGTTCTTAGCTCTAAAAGAAAGAATCACTGGCTCTCACAGAATTCTCTAAGCCTTACAGTAAGCTCAATCTAAATTAAAGCTACCTAGCTCAAAAAGAATTTGTCAGAGAAGGATTTCCTGACAGAAGGATTCACCAAAAAGGTGTTTCTGACAGAAGAATTTGCCAAAGACACAGAACATTCCAGAAGACGTAAAGTGGTTATAGTTTTGCGAGAGTAATTTCTATTTCTTTTAGTTTTACTTTATGTAAGTGAGACTTGTACTTACTGGAACTGCATACCATTAGAATCTTGTTTTATTCGGGAAGAGTTAGTAGTTAGAAGGGATTTATTCTTATTGTTAATTTGTTCACATTAGGGTTAGATGAATAAATTGTTACTTGTTGATTATACAGTGAATGTCAGGGGTTTATTTTATTTAACCACTTCTTTATAACAGACTGGGAGCTCTTTTAACAGATTATAAGACGAGGCGTGCCTCTTTGGGTGCTTTGGCTTTAGTTATCGGACGGGGGGTTTCTTGATCTCCACTTTATAACAGATTGGGAGCTCTGGTCCAGGATCTGGTTAGCTCAGGTCTGGGATTTGGGACAGGATTTAAATGGAATTGGACGGATCTGAATGGATTTGGATGGATCTGGACAGATGTGGACAGATTTAGGGTACAAAAGGACCCAGCAGACTTAAATAGACTTGGGGATTGGTGTCTTAGATCTTTAAATAAAACTGAAGTGTAAAGTGGAAAATCTGTTTAATTTCAGTTGCTTTTGTCGGTTAAATCAAAAGTGGGAAAATGGCTCTTGACATTGCTACACAGATTCTGGGTATGGAAGATGCTTCCCAAATTTGCCAAGAAAGCTCAGAAATACAGAAAAAGGAGAAACTTTTAGAATTAGCAGACAGGCCAGAATTGGGTTTAACTAGGGATAAGAAGAAAGCTGAATGCGTCACGGAGTTAGTCAGGCATTTAGGTACAACAGAGAAACCGTCAAGTGCAGTGGAGTTAGAAAAAAATTAAATTGCAAATAAGACAGCTGGAGTTAGAGAATGAAAGGGAACAGAAACAGTTTGATTTATGGTTTACAAAAAGAGAAAGACAGAGAAGTTGCAAATTAGACAGGATAGCCAAATTAAAATGATGGAAATGAAGGGAGAAGATAGGCTTAGTGAGGAGGAGGGTGATGACGAACAAATCCATCATAGCCAAAGACCTGGTAGGGATATATACAAATATGTCAAAACATTACCAAAATTCAATGAAAAAGATGTTGAAGCCTTTTTCATTTCCTTTGAGAAATTGGCTAGCTGCTGAACTGGCCAGAAACTATGTGGTAATGTTTATTCAGACCAAGTTGGTAGGCAGGGCTAGTGAGGTGTTTGCAGCGCTGTCAGAGGAGGTGTCAGGACAATATGAAGAAGTGAAACAGGTTATTTTGAGTGTCTATGAATTGGCATCAGAAGCATAGAGACAACGGTTCATAAACACAGGAAAGGAACCAGGTCAGACTTGTATCGAGTTTGAAAGAATTAAGCAGAGCAACTTTTATTGAAGAATGAGAACATTACAGATTGAAAAGACATATACGGATCTTAGAGATGTTACTCTGCTGGAGGAGTTCCAAAACTCCTTCAAAATCAAAAGGAGTTAAAACAGCAAGAAGAGCTACAGAGATAGTGGATGAATACATATTAGTGCATAAATTAAAATCCAGCTTCTGACAGCAATTTCATTCCGTGAGGGATAGAAGTTGGGAAAGAGGGAGATCCTTCAATGACATTCAAAAAGTAGATCACACTGGAACAGTTTACCACATGTGAAAAAAGAAACCCAAGAGGATGGAAAAGAGGTGAAAGACCTCAGGTGTTTTCACTGCAACAAGGTGGGACTCACAAAGTCACAGTGCTGATGAGCTAAGAAAGACACTGGGAAAAAGGATATGATAAAAGACATTGAACCAATGGGATTAGTTTAGGTAGCGAAGAAAATCCCAAGAGAAGTCAAGGACCTACAGGAGAGTGCACAGCCTAGTGACAGGCTGGAAAGTAAGATAGTGCCCGATCTTTTCAAAGACTTCCCTTGTGTGGGTAAGGTTTACTCAGGTAGAAACAAGGGTAGTAGGGAAATAAGTTAACATATTTAGAGATACGGGAGCTGGTCAGTCTTGAAGAGTAAGAGATGAAAATATTTGCACTCCTTCTGAAATGATGCCTGAGAGAGTGACAATCTTTGGAATAAATGGAGAGAGAACTAACGTTCCCCTTTGTGAAATTAGGCTAGCAAGTCCAATCAAGACCGGGGAAGTGATAGTGGGAGTGATAGAAAAATTGGCTATTCCAGGAATACAGTTTGTTCTTGGAAACAATTTAGCCGGATCAAAGGTGGGAGTGATGTCCATTGGAGTGGAGAGGCCGAAAGAAAACCAGGGAACTGAGGAGTTAAAAGGAAAACACCCTGGAATTTTTCTGGACAGTGGTGACAAGACCATAAGGTAAAACAAGAAAGGCAAACAAAAAGGAAAGATGGAGGAGTTGAGGTCCAGTTAGCTGACACTCTGTTTGATGAAATGGTAAAGGAAAAACCTAAGAAGGTAAAGGATCAGGCAGAGGTGTCTAATTCTGAAAGATTAACAGAGTTACAACAAAAAGATGAGATGCTAAAGGATTTATATCATAAAGCCTACTCAGAAAAGGAATCAGAACGTATACTAGGATGCTATTACCTTAAGGCTAAAATCTTAAGGCAGAAATGGAGACCTTGGCAAGTTATTGCAGATGAAACATGATCGGAAGTTCATCAGTTGTGTTGCTGAAAGAATACAGACAGGAAGTATTGCGGGTAGCACACAAATTATTTGTAGGAGGTCATCTAGGAAAGAGGAAGACTCAGGCTAAGATACAGAAACATTCTATTGGCCTGGAATACATAAGGACGTGGTTAAATTTTGCCATACTTTCATACGTGGCAGATGGTAGGAAAGCCACAAGCAGTAATAAAATCAGTACCTTTGTGCCAATTCCCAATTTGAAGAACCTTTCACGTGAGTTAAGATGATTGTGTAGGTCTCCACGCTTAAACCAAAAGTGGGAACCAGTATTTGCTAACCATAATGGATGTGTCTACTAGGCTTCCAGAGACAATTTCATTATGAAATGTCAAGGCAAAAAAGGTTGTAGAAGAGTTGCTTGCTTTCATTACCCATGATGGACTACCCAGGGAAATTCAGTCATTCCAAGGGTCCAATTTTACTGCCAAATTATTTAAGGAGGTCGTGGATAATTTATAAATCAAACACATTAAGTCCAGTGGGTACCACCCTGAATCCCAGGGAGTATTGGAAAGATGGCAACAGACCCTAAAGACAATGCTGAGGGCTTATTGCCAGGATTATTCAAATGATTGGGATAAAGGTATCCCATTTACATTATTTGCTATTAGAGATGCACCAAATGAATCGGCTCAGTTTACTCCATTTGAATTGATATTTGGGTATGAAGTAAGACAGCCTTTAAAATTAATTAAGGAAATGTTGATAGGTCTGAAGTCAGCGATCTCACAGTTGGATTATATCTCTGAGGTCAGAGAAAGTTTAAACAGAGTAGGTGGATTAGCTGACAACATTTGAAGATGGCAAAGCATATAATGAAGCAAAAAGCAGATAAGCAATCTAAAATTTGTGCATTTGCCAGTGGAGATAAAGTATTGTTGCTGTTACCATTGGTAGGAGATCCCTTCAAAGCAAGTGGTCCCTATCAGAGTGAGAAGAAGTCAAGTCAGGTGAATTATCTGGTAAAGATGCCAGGCAGGGAAAAAAATGTCGGGTATATCATGTAAATGTGTTGGACCATTATTATGATAGAGGAAGAGAACCAGAGAAACAGGTATTCGTTACAGTCACTCAGAGTAAGGAATCAAATATAGATGATATGGATTTTGATGTGCCTCAGAATAACTTGAATATTGAAGAAGTCAATGGGATAGGATAAGGTAGTGAATTATCTGTCCCAGGAACAGAGAACTGTATTGAAAAACTTGTTACAGTTCAATGAGGACATATGTAGAAATAGAATGGGGAGGATGAATGCCATTGTACATGAGGTTGACAAAGGGAATGCTGTTCTGATAAAACAACACCCCTACAGGCTTAATCCTATTGAAGCAATCCGGGTGCAGAAGGAAATCGAAGCGATGCTCCAAGAAGACATCATACAGCTGAGTCAAAGTGAGTAGCGTTTGCTGAACGTGTTGGTTCCCAAGCCTGATTGTACTCAACGATTCTGCATAGATTATCAGAAGGTCAATGCTGTGACAAAATCTGAATTATACCCACTTCTAAGGACTGTGTGGAAAAAGTAGGACAAGCCACTTACATCACAAAGTTGGACATACTTCGCAGTTACTGGCAAGTAGCTTTGTTGGAGAGGGCGAAAGAAGTTTCTGATTCGCTAATCCCAAATGGGCTGTGTCAATTTAAAATAATGCACTTTGGAAAGAAAAACACAGCAGCCACTTTTCAAAGACTTATGAACAGTGTTGTGGCAGGATTGACTAATTGTGCCATCTGTATAATTGACGTAGTGATCTTTAGCCACTCGTGGAAAGATCACACTGAGCATTTGGCAGAGCTCTTTGAGAGACTACAGAAGGCAAATTTGGTTATAAATTTGGCACAAACAGAAGTCGTGAAGGCGGAAGTGACGTTCTTAGGGCACTACATTGAACATGGATGGATGATACCGAGGAACATGAAGGCAAAGGCCATCGAGGAATTTCCAAGATCATCCTTAAAGAAGGAAGTGCTACAGTTTTTAGGATTGAGTGGATTCTACAGGAAATTTGTACCAAACTTTAGCAGCTTGACAGCACTGCTAACAGATTTGTTTAAAAAAACATGAAATTTCGGTGGACAGAACAATGCGAGGAGTCATTTGAGAATTTAAACGCAACGCTAACCACTGCACCAGTTTTAGCCACACCAAATTTCTTCAAACCCTTCAAAGTCGCCTTCGACACAAGTGATGTAGGTGTTGGAGCTGTGTTGTTATAGGAGGATGATTGTGGAATTAAAAGGTCAATCAGCTAGTATTTCAAAAAAAACTCAATATCCACCAGGGAAAATATTCAAACATTGAAAAAAATTTTTGAGTTTTGTACTGGCCTTACAAAACTTTAATGTCTACGTTGTAAACAATATATCAGAGACGTTTGTCTATACCGATCACAATTCTTTGACATTTCTGGAAAGATTTAAGGAGAAGAGCACCTGATTATTTCATTGGAGTATTATGTTACAAGCATTTAGTTTACAGATTGTATATGTTTTGTGTCGTGAAAATGTTATTGAGGGTACTTTACGGTGGGTTTAAAAGAAAAATGTTTATATAAGATAGAAATGGTAGTGTTCAATGTTGTATATCATGTAGAATTAGTATGAAATGTGTAGCTTTAGTTTAATGAGATTTGGATCTAGTAATAATGGTGTTAAGGTTTAGAAAAGAAAAATGAAGCCATCTTTTCATAATGATGGTTCTTTTTTAAGGGGGGACGTGTTACGAAGTTGGATAGAGTACTTGTAGATTGGAAGGCAGGATATTAGAATTTGATGCTTGTAAAATGTTGGTGTTTGTAAAATGCTATGGAGAGTGCAATGCATGGTGCTTTTCAAAGATGATGTGCTTTTTCTATGCTTAGAGATTCGAAAAGGAATGTCTGTGGTTTGCAGGTGCACAGCGCATCTGAATTGAAACATTTGCATCAAAAGGCTATACTGTTAGCAGGCAAGGCAGCAATTTTACCAAGAAAACAGGTTTTTGAATTTAGCCAATGAATTTAAAACAGGCCCTTAGGTACCAAAAACCAATTAAATTTTAACTGATGATTTTAACAACATAAAGACGAATACTATTGTAAGAAATTAATATATCATCAAGGGTAATAAACGATGAGGGCATTTGGAAAATCGAGGGAGACCCAAGCATCATCTGCCAAGAGAACAACTCTCAGCTCTAAAAGAAAGAATAATTGGGCCTCTCACAGCCTTAGAGTAAGCTCGATCTAAATTAAAGGTACCTGCAGCACAAACAGTTAATGGTCCTGACAATAGAATTTGACAGAGAAGGTGTTCCTGACAGAAGAGTTTGTCAGAGAAGACACAGAACTTTCCAGAAGAAATGACCTGGTTGTAATTTCGAGAGATTAAATTTTAACTTTTTTATTTTATTTTATGTAAGTGGGTCTTGTATTTATTGGAACAGCATACCATTAGAAGGGTTTTATTTGGAAAGAGTTAGTAGTTAGAAGGGATTTATTCAGTTTGTTAGTAGTTTAGTTAAATTGTTCACTGTTAGATCTATTCATTTGTGGGATGTGGGCATTGCTGGCTGGCCAGCATTTCTTGCCCATCCCTAGTCGCCCTTGAGAAGGTGGTGGTAAGCTGCCTTCTTGAACTGCTACAGTCCTCCTGCAGTGGGTTGACCCACAATGCTATTAGAGAGGGAATTCCAGGATTTTGACCCAGCAACAGTGAAGGAACAGCGATATATTTCCAAGTGAGGATGGTGAGTGACTTGGAGGGTAGCTTGGAGAAGGTGGTGTTCCCACATATCTGATTCTCTTGTTCTTCTAGATGGAAGTGGTTGTGGGTTTGGAAGGTGCTGTCTGAGGATCTTTGGTGAATTTCTGCAGTGCATGTTGTAAATAGTACACACTGCTGTTACTGAGCGTCGGTGGTGGAGGGAGCGAATGCTTGTAGATATAATGCCAACCAAGCGGGCTGCTTCGTCCTGAATGGTGTCAAGCTTCTTGAGTGTTGTTGGGGCAATTGTTACTTATTTGCTATAGTGTGAGTATCAGAGGTTTATTTTATTTAACCACTTCTTTATGACAGATTGGGGGCTCTTTTAACAAATTATAGGGGGAGGTGCGTCTTTTTGGATGTTTCAGTTTTTTGTTATCAGAGGGGTGTTGACCTCTGCTTTACAACAAAATCCTGCTTCATATTGCTTCTCATTTTTGTTTCTATCCACATTCCTACTAAATATCAGGCAGTTCTATAAACATCACAATAAATCCATTCTCAAAAAAATCCTTGAAATCTATTTTAAAGATGTCAAATGAACTCCACATTAACTGTCTCCTCTGTTCTTTACATATTGTCATATGATCTTTAACATTCTCTGGAAGCACCAGATGGGGCTTTCATTTAATATTGTTTGCTGGATAGTCAGCTTCAAGAATTTGTTTTGTCAGTAATGTGTTGCACTAAACTAAAATTATGTTTTTGAGGCTTAAAATGGGGCAGAAACTCACAATCACAGGACACCATGGGCCAAATGGCTACCAACTGAGCCACCCTGAGAAAGGCGCTGTCTCCTCATAGCCACTCTATTTATTTTTCCGACTCCATTCTACCAGCAGAAATCAACATGTAAATAGGTACCAAATAACTCATGCATTTATTTGATTGGTAGCAGAAAACCAGGTTTCATACTGAGAAGCACAATGGTATTATTAAGCTTTTAGCTTGCTAAAATACATTTGAGTTACTTCACCTCATCTACATGGGGCAGCAAGTCGTTGTACTGTACCAACACATTTATATAATCCTTTTACACATGAAATGTTTGCTAGACTAACCAATGTTAGGACAGACAATTCCTAGTGGACTCAGTTAGCACACTGGCTGCTTGAACAATGACTGCACAGTCATTATCCTGTTATAGACAGTTTGCCTTGCATTTTTAGAGACTTGAGTTGTCAAATGTAATTGTGTGGAATATGTGATATGCATACAATTCCCAATGCTTGCGCTTCCAGGGCTTCTATTGATTAAACTGCTGTAGCACTTTGGGTCAGTGACCCTCAATTCATTGGCATTGATTTCGTTTAAGTAAGAACAAGAAATGCTTGTATGAATTGATTCACATTTCCTCCCCATCTCTTCTTATATCATAACATATCAACGTAGAGCTAGTATCAATTACAATTCACGATATGATGTCTATTCTCATTATTTTACAGCACATAGCATTAGCTTATTCCCTATTTCCTAGGAATATATTCATTGCAGCAAATTAAGAGATAGCTAAATTTAGCCATCATTTTTGGGGTTAAATCATGACTAAAATGGACATAATTATTTCTGCATGATTTCTTCCTTTTTTTTGTCTTTACCCCAAATACGTATCTGTCTTTTCACCTTTCCTTCTTTCCAAAGATTGGGCAATGCATATCCATTGGATTGGTCCATGCTTATGAACAAATTATTGCAGTGGTGTGACATTGTCTTTCACATTATTACAGGCCAGGAAACTCTCCAACTCTTACTAATACTCACATGGCATATTGGAAGGAATCATAGGCTGCTGATCAATGTGCTTCATCACATTATGACAGCATCCTCCTTGACCAACAAGTCTTGGTGTGAGACTTGAACCGGCAATTTCTGGCCCAGATTAGTCACACTACCATTGTGCCAGAATACCTCCTCAAAGAAGTAATCTACCAGATATCTATCGTGCAGGCTCAATATTTCAGTCAAGTTAAAGAGGAAAGCAGTGCCCGAATGAATATTGGAGGTTGGGGTGGTGGGGGGGTTCAGGGGGGGGGGGGGGTTGGTGCTATGTTTTCTAGACTTGCACTAAATCCTATTAAAACATCACTCCCGACTTCATAGAATCCCTATAGTGTGGAAACAAGCCATTCAATCCACACCAACCCTCCAAAAAGCATCCCACACAGACCCAGAACACTGCGCCCACCCCAATCCCTCTAACTCCGCATTTCCCATGGCTAATCCACTTAGCCTGAACACACTGGACACTATGGGCAACTTAGCATGACCAATTGACCTAACCTGCACATCTTTGAAATATGGGCAGAAATCAGAGCACCCGGAGGCAACCCACGCAGACATGCGGAGAACATTCAAACTCCACACAGACAGTCACCCAAAGGTGGAATCAAACCTGTGTCCCTGGTGCTGTGAAGCAGCAGTGCTAACAACTGAGCCATCCTGCCACTCCATCGCTGAGTCATTGTGCTACCCCTTTACTTGCTGACTCACATTCTTTCTAGGCCAAGCAATGCCTTGATTTTTCATTCTCATTTTCAAATCCTCAATGGCCTCATCCCACCCTAGTTTCTTTTGTAATTGCCTCCAGTTACAAAAGAGGTACCTGAAATCATCTAATTCTGACATCTTGAATATGCCTTATTTTTAGTTATCCTGCAGCATTGGCAACTGTGTCTTCAGCCCTAAGTTCTGGAAATCGCCCCATCAAGCTTTACATCTTTCTACTTCTCTTTTTCTCGTTTAAGAAGCTCATTAAAATGTATTGTTCTGGCCAAGCTTTTGATGGCTGCCCTAATATCATATTTTGCTTTGTAGTGCTTTGGGAAAGTGACATGGGAAATTCTATTTATATTTATTAATGTGATCTAGGTGTCGCTGGCTGGACCAGCATTTATTGTTATTAAAGGTTCTATAAGAATCCAAGTTACTGCTGAACGTTTTAGTGAAATTCGTAAATTACTCCAATTATTTAGATGAAGCTGAGAACGAATATCAGCTTTTTTCAGGCTGGCCTCTTTGGACACATGTTGAAGTGGTACCTGCATGTTTGGTACTTTCAGTTGGACCAGAAACAAATTAATTCTTCCAGTACTCTTGACGTTATGCAATAATAGCCAACCATGTTTGTCAGAATACCACTGGCGCTTAGAAAATGAGAAGAGAGGAATCAAAATGTCAAAATCATATCATACAAGCATTTCATTTTACACTTAGGCAGCTGATACATGGGAAGACCAGCACCTACAAATTCTCTTTCAAGTCACATTCCGTCCTGATTTGGAATTATACCTCCATTCCTTCACTGTCATTCAGTTAAACTCCTAAGAATCCCTGCTGAAAAGTGTTGTGAGCGTGCCTACATGGTATAGACTAAAGTGGTTCAGGAAAGTGATTCACTATCACTTTATCGAGGACAATAAGGATTGGTAATAAATACTGCCCTTAATATTCTTACGTGATTTTTTTTTAAAACCCACATTTAAGTATGGCATGTGGGAAATAAGTGGACGTCACAAAAAGACAAGTTAATCATTGATAAGAAAGTGAAAACCAAATCGTAGATCTGGTTCTTGCAATAAAATTTCATATCTAAGGATTGATTAAATAATGCAGGAGACCCC
>NC_063335.1:97172328-97184466 GCF_021869965.1 Rhincodon typus | reverse complement strand
CTGAAGAAGGGTCTAGGCCCAAAACATCAGCCTTCCTGCTCCTCTGATGCTGCTTGGCCTGCTGTGTTCATCCAGCTGTACACTTTGTTATCTCAGATTCTCCAGCATCTGCAGTTCCTACTATCTCAGGAGAACCCATATCTGTGTTGACCATAATAATCATCTTTTACATTATCTGAGAGGAATGCATCACTCAAATATGATAGTTAAATAGCAGAGCTGAATCAGTGGATTGATTTCTTTAATATTGAATAATGCTTTTAACAATTTTTTGTTTCCAGCCCTTCCTTGATGTAACAGTAGGTAAATTATAATTGCATTGCTGTAACTGAAGTAAAATTTGGAACAGTAAGAGTCAGACTATAGATGGCACAACAAGAATGTGTTAACTGTGTGCCAAGTACAGGTAATGGGGTAGACACAAATCAAGCAGATCATCTTCATTCACTCCAAGTCTCATGTGTGTTTGCAATCTCACAATGATTTGTTCAACTGTCAGAACAGCATGTGGAACCATTTCTCCATTTACAATATTTGCAGCTCTTTTCAATAGGAAAGCTTCATTCTTCACGACACAAACGTTGATCTGCAAAACCTGAGACCAAAATTTCTGAGTGGTTTCTCTGCCCATTGCATTCCTGAGTCAATACATTTCTGATAGGCCCGTATTTATTGCCCCTCCTTAACTGCCCTGCAGATGATGGGCTGGACAGCTGCCTTCTTGAACCGCTGCAGGCCTTGGGGGTGTTGGGACACTCAGAGTGCCATTAGGAAGGAAGTTTCAGGAATTTGGCCCAGCAACAGTGAAGGAATGGCAGTGTAGTTCCATGTCAGGGTGATGCAAGACGTGATGGGGAACTTATAGATGGTGGTGTTCCAATGGATCCGCTTTCTTTGTTGTTCTAGTTGGTGGGGGGGGGACTGGTTTTGAAGATGTTGTCTAAGGAGCTTTCACGAGTTACCTATAGGTGGTGCATACTGCTGTCATTGTGTCTAGGTGGTGACGAAAGTGAAGGTAAGTGTTGGAATGTCAGTCAAGTGGGCTGTATTGTCATGAACGTTGTCAAGCTTCTTGATTATCATTGAAGATTTTGAGTGTTGTTGATGTTGTCTGCACCCAACCAAGAAAGTCTCTGCTAATTTCCTTCAGCTCAAACTTTATTTTCATTTGTAGTCTCAGCCCATTCAAATTCAACAGCATTTGACAAGCATGGTCCCAATTTCACATGACAGAACTGGGGTGAACACGTGTTTGAAAATTTTCTACCACTTCCTTTAAGAGGCACCAGGCTTGGGGGCAGCAAGTATGTAGAATATGGCTGTAAGAGGACTCACAACTGTTGTAACAAAAAGCGCAAGTAAGATTTGATGACACACTTGAAGAATGTCTTCGAGGCATATAATAGACAGAGGCACCCAAATAATGGAACTTGACATTTCAAAGAAACATCACACCTACATCACACTAGAGGTCAGTCTCCAATGATGTGTGGCAACTGACAGCTGTGACTGCAAAGTCTACAGCCTTCATTTGTGTGAACACCATGGGAGATTTTTCTTCATTGCGGGATTCAATGGAGTGTGTGGCAGCTTCACTGAAATGTGCATCAGCATCATATCTCAGAAACAACTAGAAGTCATTCATTACGTCTGCCTCCACAGAAGCAGACTGTAGTGACTGCAGGGAGCTAATTAGACAGCGGGCTTTGTATTAGTATTCACACACTATGGGGTCACACATTTGTGTCTCAGGGCTCTCATCATCTGAGAACTGCCAATAGACTAAGTGATCAAGGGATTCTCAGAACCTGCGCTCGGTTCAATTTCATTACAGAAAGTCTCCAGAACAGAAGCAAGCCAGTCCGTTGAATTGGTACACAGTGTCATGTATGACACACAAACCTCCCCCAACTCTTTACCCTCAAAAGCCTCCCTTCCTCCCCATTCTAACACTTTTGTTTGCTCATGTACGCATCAACTTTACTTTTCAAAGCGTCAACAATATTTGCTTCAGCTATTTCACATGGCAGAAAATACTATATTCTCAATGCTCTGTAATGAAAATCACATTGCATTCCTCATTCGGTTTAATCACTATCTTATATTTAAGCCTCCTTTCTTCCGGACTCGTCCACAAGAGGAAGCAGATTCCCTACATTCACCATATCTAACCAAATCATCATTTTAAAGACTTCCATCAAATGAGAAATGCAGGTAGTCACTGTGAAAGCTTGCTGGGCTCAATGTTACTGTGTGCTGGAAGCTGCTGGCAGGGGGAATTGAAAATTTTCAGTAATCCTGTTCCTGTGCCTGCAGACCCCTGCCTGCCTCACAGGCATTTTGTCCACAATTGAAGGGAAGCATCGAGCAGCCTGCCTGCCTGTTATTGAGCAGCAAATTAATGTAAGTGCTAATTTCATCAGCACTGGGATTTTACCCACAGTCAGCAGCACACATCTTGGTGAGCAGTGTAAGTGCTACAGTAGGGCTAATGGCCGAGTCTATTGCTCCCATTCACACATCCTCCTCCCAACCCTGTGTTTCCTTGACCCTGCCCTGTTGATCTTGCCCTCTCCTTCCTGAATCTCTCCCCTACTAGCTGGGACTGGTCCCAATAAGACCCCAGAAAGTCCAATTCATGATATCACTTCTTTAGAACAGATTGCTCCAGCAAAGGCCACAGCTCCGAGTGATTCAGGTAAAACAAAGGGATGACAGCCATTTGATTAGCCAGCAAGTCTTGGAGACAGAACTTCCTTTCCAATGGAGGCAGCAGTCCCACCTCAATGGCTAATCACCTTCTCAATGTCTCAGGGCAAGCCAAACAAGTGTAGGTGATCACACCACCAATCTTTATATTGGGGATCTCTGTTCCCTCAAAACAAAACAGACCACTGTTTCACCAGGTATTATCACATGCCTGGCATATAGCTAAGTACCACATCTCAATCTTGAGATGGCATCCTTTACAACTGTTATGTGGTAAAACATTGCCTCCTCATTTCTCTCTACCTATGTGCAATCTTTATCATGGTTGATCTTACTTGTCTGCTCCACCACCTCTCCTTATTGGCCCACTGCTTGACAGTGCCCTTGGCTAGGTTCATTCCTACCTATCAAAATAATTTCTTTTCTTCCTGTTCTCGTATTGTCAACTCTAGAGTCTTTAAATCGTTTATCTTTGGCTTTTTCCAATTTCTCATTTTCATTCCACTCCATGGTGATATTATCTGAAGATATGTCAGAGCCATTGCTATGCTAATGACATCACTCAGCTCCTCCACTACCTTTGATGTGTAACATTGCTTGTCCAATGCTCAGCATTAAATAACAAAAAATTCTTTGGAACATCAAAATCATTGCCATGGAACTCCAATGCAAACTCTGCTGCTTAGATTCCAACTCCCAGACTGAGCTAGGCTGTTTGCAAACCTGCTATCCAGAGCTAAACTTCTGGTCTGATGTCCTTTGTATCACTAAGTTCTCTTATTTCTATCTTCATAACATTGCGATCTCTATCCTTGCCTCAGGATATCTTCTACTATGCCTTTGTTAACTCCAGATTGGACCATTTCAATAGTCTCTTGGACTATTCACTTTATTGTATTCTTATGTAATGAACCTACGCAGAGTGCAATGATGTTATGAAAGACATGAACTGGCCATCTTGGTGTCTGAGTTTCTTTCCTGATGCAGAGGGGAGAAAGTCTTACCTCCATCCTACTAAGAGGCAATACGAATGGTAAACGGTGTTCCCTTGGCAACTTCTATTGACCTCTAGGCTGAGGATTGTTGGGAAGTTAGTGACAGTTTGGCAGAATGTAGAGAATCAGGCACTTCACATTATTCAGCTAATTGTTACAAAAAAACCACAGTGAAGGTTTACTTAGTCACTCTTACCTTTAAAATCAGACAAAATAATTACAAGGGATACATTAAAAAGTTAGGAACTCATAGTCATGAGAATCATTCAGTTCGTAGATTGAAAGAATAGACATGATTTCCAGAACAAATGAAACCCAAAAAGAAGTCAAGATTTGAAATAAGAATATCCTTGTATGGAAGTAAAATAGTGCTAATGCAGATTGATGTGGAGGCATAAGCTTTGCTATGTAAATTTCTTTTGCCCAGCAAAAGATGGACAATTTAAAACTGTCATCACCAATTTGGAGGAACATTTCAATACCGCTTGAGGTGGCAGAAAGTTAGAAATTTGGAACTAAACATTATAAAAGTATCCAAATTGTTAGTGAGTACATTGTGTCTCTGAGGAATTTATAATTTCAATACAACTTTGGCACATGTGTAGCCTATACATTACAAGACAGATGTGTCTGTGATTTGGAGGATAAATCAAATTGAATAAGCAAACAAAAATATAACACTTGAACTATCATGCAAATTAATTTTACCATGGAGATGGCAATAAAAATGCAATGATGCTTATAAGTCTTGTTCTAGGCAAATATCCAGTCTAGCTTCTGTCAACTATTGAAAGGCCTCAAGTTTAATCCTGAACAATCTTGATCAGTAGAGTGCTGTTGCTAATTGTTTATTGACTTTTTATCACTGTGATGAGAACCACACAACATAGGCATGTTAATACAGAAATCCCAAGTGCTTTATTTGCCAAATGATGAACACCATATTACAACTCTTGCAAAGCAAAAGCCAAAGTAAGACAGAGGACTTGCTCCAATTGAGATAGAAAACAACAACATCACAAGTGTGGAGTTTACAATCCTGAAGAGAATCCCAAGTGCTTCAGCAGAGAATATCTAAAGCTGTACAATATTTATGCCACAAATGATCATTCGAATGACAGACTTTTGTACACAGCTATTGTTAAACCAACAGAAAATCAATATTTGCATCAATACATCTGTAGATTTCCCTTTATATCTAGATACAGATGACAGCATTTTCAGTTACAGGCCTTTAACTGAGAGCATAGCTTAATTGAACTCCTACACTGGTGTTAGAAAGTTGTGTACAACTGAGTACAATGTTCAGTAATAAGCACATGTCCCTCAAATTGCCCAATGTTACAGTGAGATATATGAACAAAGAATTCTTAATGAATCAAGATTGGCATTGCTAGCTGAGGTTAGACTAGAAGCAAGTTTTCGAGTTACAACTTTCAAATAGCCATAGCAAAATTTCCGAGAACAATTAGGAAGATATGTTGTATATGGAAGTGCATGTTCAATCAGACCTCATACAGAACAATATACTGCAAGGCTAGTTCAATTTCTCTCTTTAAAATCATCAGCGGATGTGGGCGTGGCTAACTCGGCCAGCATACATTGCCCATCTCTTATTGTTTTAGAGAAGGTGATGGTGATTTGCCTTTTGGAACCATTGTTGTCATAGAGCCACAGAGTCATACAGTGCGGAAACAGACCTTTTGGTCCAACCAGTCCATGCTGGACATAATCCCAAACTAAACTAGACTCACCTGCCTGTTCCAAGCCCATATCCCTCCAAACCTTTTCTATTCATGTAGTTATCCAAATGCCTTTTAAGAGTTCTAATTGTACCCACATCCACCACTTCCTCAGGATATTCATTCCACATGCGACCCACTCTCTGTGTGAATAATTTGCCTCTCATGCCTTTTTTAAATCTCTCTTCTCTCACCTTAAAAACGTGCCTCCTAGTCTTGAAATCCCCCAACCTCTAAAACAAAAACAGAACATGCTGGAAAAGCTCAGCACGTCTGGCAGCATCTTTGAAGATAAATCAGACAGATTTCCCTTCACACATGCTGCCAGACCTGCTGAGTTTTTCCAGCAATTTCTGCTTTTGTTTCTGATTTACAGCATCTGCAGTTCCTTCGGTTTTTTACCATTAACTCGATCTATAGCACTCATTATTTTATAAAATTCTATAACGTCTCCTGTCAACCTCCCAAGCTTCAGTGAAAAATGCCCCAGCCTATCCAGCTTTTCATAATAGCTCAAACATTCCATAACTGGCAACATACTGGTAAATCTCATCTGAACCCTCTCCAACTTAATAATATCTTTCCTATAACTGGGTGAGCAGAACTGGACATAATATTTCAGAAGAGGCCTCACCCATGTCCTGTACAACCCCAACATGACTTCCCAGTGCTTTCAGAGAGTTCCAAAAATTTGACCTGTTGACAGTAAAGGGATGGCAGTATGGTTCTAAGAGAGGACAGTAAGGACTTGGAATGGAACTTGCAGGTGTTGGTGCTCCCATGTACTTGCTGCTCTTGCTCTTCTAGGTGCTAGAGGTTAGGAAGTGCTGTCAAAGGAGTTTTGGTAAGTTATCACAGTGCAGTCTCAGGATATGCACTGCTTTATATTATGCAGGTCTCTTAATAGTATATAATGCATTGCCATTGCTGGTGCAAGTGGCAAAATCATATTGTACTGATCATCTACATACAGAGAGGGCAGAGCTTCTCTGCTTGTACATCAATGTTTGCAGTTGCAGTGATGTATCTAGTTGCTTCATGTAACTGAGGTGACAGCTACTCTGCATGGTTCCCATTTTCCAAGGCTTTTGAGACTGCTTAACGTTTTCTTTGACTTCTAATAGCTCAGCTCTAGCATTGACTGGGCAGTTTTATCAAAGTGAAACTTGGCTTTATGCCACTTTCCTGCTATTTTGTCACTCACCCCTGTACCTACTTCAGTTTTCCATAGTTTCTTCATTGTCGGAAGAATAGTTTGGGTGTTGCATGACTGAATTTAGACTGGACTAATTTCTATGTCTTCTGCAGGTGGGGGTGGTATTTCTTCAGCCAAGAATTGCCATGTCTAGCATAACAAGGTGTAGAGCTGGATGAACACAGCTCGCCAGGCAGCATCAGAGGAGCAGGGAGGCTGACGATTCAGGTCTGGACCCTTCTTCAGAAATTGGGGAGGGGAAGGGGATTCTGAAATAAATAGAGAGAGAGGAGGAGGCGGATGGAAGGTGGAAAAAGGAGCAGATAAGTGGAGAGGTGACGGACAGGTCAAGGAGGCGGGAATGGAACCAGTAAAGGTGAGTGTAGGTGGGGAGGTAGGATGGGGATTGGTCAGTCAAGGGAAGACAGACAGGTCAAGGAGGCTGGGGTGAGGCTGATAGGTAGGAGGTGAGGGTGGAGGTTGAGGTGAGAGGAGCGGATAGGTGGGAGAAAAGACGGACAGGTCAAGGAGGCAGGGACAAGCTGGGCTGGTTTTGGAATGCGGTCGGGGGAGGGGAGATTTTGAAGCTTGTGAAGTCCACATTGATACCACTGGGCTGCAGGGTTCCCAAGTGAAATATGAGGTGCTGTTCCTGCAACCTTCGATGGCATCGTTGTGGCACTGTAGGAGGCCCAGGATGGACATGTCGTCTAAGGAGTAGGAGGGGGAGTTGAAGTGGTTCGCAACTGGGAGGTGCAGTTGTTTGTCAGGAACCAAGTGTAGGTGTTCCACAAACCGGTCTCTAAGCCTCCACTTAGTTTCCCCGATGTAGAGGAGGCCACATCGGGAACAGTGGATACAATATACCACATTAGCAGATGTGCAGGTGAAAATCTGTTTAATGTGGAAGGTTTTCTTGGGGCCTCGGATGGGGGTGAGGGGGGAGGTGTAGGGGCAGGTGTAGCACTTCCTGCGGTTGCAGGGAAAGGTGACGGGGGTGGTGGGGCTAGTGGGGAGTATGGAGCAGACAAGGAAGTCACGGAGAAAGCAGTCCCTCCGGAAGGCAGATAAGGGTGGGGAGGGAAAATGTCCTCGGTAGTGGGGTCAGATTGCAGGTGGCGGAAGTGGCGGAGGATGATGCATTGAATCAGGAGGTTGGTGGGGTGGTATGTGAGGATGAGGGGGATTCTGTTTTGGTTGTTATTGCCGGTAGGGGGTGTGAGGGATGAGTTGCGGGAAATGTGGGAGACGCGGTCGAGGGTGTTATTGACCAC
Source organism: Rhincodon typus (assembly GCF_021869965.1). Taxonomy (NCBI): domain Eukaryota; kingdom Metazoa; phylum Chordata; class Chondrichthyes; order Orectolobiformes; family Rhincodontidae; genus Rhincodon; species Rhincodon typus. Next base: position 97,176,551 of record NC_063335.1, on the reverse strand, counting down.
TGTGGAGGGGAAGTTGCGGTCCTTGAAAAACGAGGACATCTGGGATGTCCGGGAATGGAATTTCTCATCTCGGGAGCAGATGCGGTGGAGGTGAAGGGATTGGGAAGAGAGGATGGCATTCTTTCAGGAAGGTGGGTGAAAGGAGGTGTATTCTAGGTAGCTGTGGGAGCCGGTAGGCTTGAAATAGATATCGGTTTCCAGGTGGTTGCCAGAGATGGAAACAGAGAGGTCCTGGAAGGAGATAGAGGTATCAGAGATGGTCCAGGTGAACTTAAGGTTGGGGTGGAAGGTGTTAGTGAAGTGGATGAACTGTTCGAGCTCCTTGTGGGAGCACGAGGCGGCGCCGATACAGTCATCGATATAACAGAGGAAGAGGTGGGGCATGGGGCCAGTGTAGCTGCGGAAGAGGGATTGTTCTATGTATCCTACAAAGAGGCAGGCATAGCTTGAACCCATGTGGGTACCCATGGCCACCCCCTTTGTCTGTAGGAAGTGGGAGGAATTAAAGGAGAAGTTGTTAAGGGTGATGACGAGTTCAGCTCAGCGGATAAGGGTGTCAGTGGTGGGGGAACTGGTCGGGCCTGCGGGACAGGAGGAAGCGGAGGGCCTTTAGGCCATCTGCATGGGGAATGCAAGTATATAGGGACTGGACGTCCATGGTACAGATAAGGTGCTGGGGCCAGGGAATTGGAAGTTTTGGAGGAGGTAGAGGGCATAGGTGGGGAGTTCCTGGACCAGGGGGGAGAAAATGGACTCGAGATAGTGGAGATAAGTTCGGTGGGGCAGGAGCAGGTAGAGACAATGGGTTGACCAGGGCAGTCAGGTTTATGGATTTTGGGAAGGATATAGAAACGAGTGGTGCGGGGTTAGGGAACGATGAGGTTGGAGGCTGTGGGTGGGAGGTCACCTAAGGTGATGAGGCTGTGGATGGTCTGGGAGATGATGTTTTGGTGGTCGGGGGTGGGGTCAAGATCAAGGGGGCAGTAGGAGGAGGTGTTGAAATGAAGACAGTGTCAAGGAGAGGTTGTTGACTTGCTCACCGAGCAGGCTTGTGTCAAGGAATCAGTGGTGGGTTATGCCTTTCTCACAATCTAATTAAGAACCAAAATCTCACAATGCAAAATCGAAAGCCATTTTTGATGCGTTGTCATACTTGTACAGTATATATGAATGTCTGAAATGTAAACAGTAGAAGGCCATTCGGCCCCTCAAGCCTGCTCCAACATTCAGTAAAATCAAGATTGATCTGTTTGTGTTTCAAACTCCACTTCTGACAACACTTGATTCCTCTACCTAACAAAAATTTAACCACCTCTGTCTCAAAAATATTCAATGGGCCTACCTCCATTGCCTTCTGAGGAACTAAAAGTTCCAAAGTGGCCCTCTAAGAGAAAAGAAATTTTCCTCATCTTTGACCTGAAAGGGTGACCCCTAATTTGGACACATTACCCCTGAGTTCTGGACACACATACATGAGGTGCATATCCACTTTTAAAGACAATTCAGCCTGTACAACCTATCCTTTTAAGGCAACTCTTTCATTCCAGGTATCAGTCTAGTGAACCTCCTCTAAACCACTGGCAATACATTTACATTTTTCCTTCGACAGGAAAACAAAAACTCCACACAATATTCAAGATATGGTCTCAACATTGCCTTGTATAACTGAAGCACAACATCCCTACTTTAATGTCCAATTTCACTCATCATAAAGAACAGTATCCCACTGGCCTTCTCAATCATCTGCATAATAAATTTTTATGACTTATGAGCTAGAATGCCTCAGAATTCTTCAGTTGTTCTCCATTTAAGTCATACTTTGCTTTCTTATTCTTCCTGCCAAAGTGATTAACTTTCCAATTTCCTACACAGTACTTCATCAGCCAGATTTTTGCCCAATCAATTAACTTATCTGTGTTTGCCTGCAACATTCTTTTTGTCTTCTTCACAACATACATTCCTACCTGTCGTTTTGTTGTCTGAAAAATTATATACTATGCCTTCCTCTCAGTTAAATCATTGTAGAATCATAGACTCATACAGCATGGAAACAGACCTTTTTGTCTAACTTGTACATGCCACCAAATTCGTTCCACTTGCCTGCATTTGGCCCATACCCCTCTAAACATTTCCTACTCATGTCCCTGATGACACGTTTTTTAAATGTTGTAAATGTACCTGCATCTACCTCTTCCTTTGGCAGTTCATTCCACTTATGAACCACACTTTGTGTGAAAAAGTTGCCCTCAGGTCCATTATAAATCTTTCTCCTCTCACCTTAAAAATATACCGCCTAGTTTTGAACACCCCCATCCTAGAGTATAACTTTTGCAATTCATCCTCTCTATGCCAGTCCTAATTTTATAAACCTCTATAAGGTTACCTCTCAACCTCCTCTGCTCCAGTGAAAAATGTCCTATCCTATCCAGCCTCTCCTGATAACTCAAACCCTCCAGTCCCAGCAACATCCTGGTAAATTTTTTGGAACCCTCTCCAATTTAATAATATCATTCCTACAGCAGAGCAACCACAACTGTACACAGTACCCTCACTAAAGTCCTGTGTAACCTCAATATGACGTCTTAACTCCTATACTCAATTGTCCGAGCAATGAAGGCAAGCATGCTAAATGCCTTCTTAACCAGCCTCTCTACCTGTGGTGCAACTTTCAAAAAACTATGTACCTGAACCCCTAGTCTCTCTGTCTCTTTGTTTAACAACACTACCCAACAACACTACATCACTATCATTGACATTAATTATAAAAGCTGAGATCCCAGCACAGACCCCTGTAGAACTCCACTCATCACATCCTGCCAATCAGACAGCTATCTATTTATGCATATTCTCTGTTTCTGCCAGCCATCCAATCTTCTGACAATTCTACTGCATTTACTCCCTAACGGCTGTTTAGGCTGGGGCTATTTTCACTGGAGCATCAGAGGCTGAGAGGTAATCTTATATAGGTTTATAAAATCATGAGGGGCATGATTAGGGTGAATAGGCAAGGTCTTTTTCCAGGGGTAGGGGATCAAAAACTAAAGGGCATGGTTTTAAGATGAGAGGGAAAATATTTAAAAGAGACCTAAGGGGCAAATTTTTCACGGAGGGGGTGGTGCATGTATGGACTGAGCTGCCAGAGGCAGTGGTGGAGACTGGTACAATTACAACATTTAAAAGGCATCTGGATGGGTATATGAATAAGAAGGGTTTAGAGGAATATGGGTGGAATACTGACAAATAAGAATAGATTAATTTAGGATATCTGGTTGGAATGGACAAGTTGGACAGAGGCATCCGTTTCCATGCTGTACACCTTTATAATTCTATAACCATCAGCATTGATTTTGCACAATAGCCTTTGATTTTGCATCCTATCAAACACCTTTTAGTAATCCAAGTATAGTATATCTTCAGTGCCCCCCCCAACCTTTTCATCAGTGCATGTTTTCCTTCAAAAACCTTCAATAAATTGGTTAAATATGATTTAACTTTGATGAAACCATGCTGACTCTTCGTGACTTGTTGCATTAGGCACTCGGATGTAAGCTCTGAAAGTATAATCATTTTGAGGACTGCTGATTTTCTCATTACTGCAACTGAAAATGAAATTGGATTTCAGAAAGATATAGAATCCAAAAGAGTCAAAACAGATGTTGAATGTTTGCGTGGTTTCACCAGTGTAAAGATGAGTAACTGAAACCATTCCACCACTGTCATCATGAATCGACATTGTCAATAATGGGGTCACAGTTGGATGGTATCTAGTTCTTCTGAGAGATAGAATTTGGGCATGACTCTATGCTGAACATAAGAAATAGTATGAGACGCATAGAAAGAGGATTTAGTTTATCGGCCTGACCTAAACAGCGATCTAGAAAAAATGGGAAGCAAATGTACTATCGTCCAAAACTATAGAAATAAGCCACTAATCATGATGGCCCTGTTCCTTTCAAAGAGTTCATGTAGACATTCTGGAAAGGAAAATGGCAATTTCGTGGAGTTTGTCCATTGCTACATGAAGTACATCAATGTAAAGCATGTTAGTCAAAGTACCAATGCTGAATCAGCAATAGATAAATTACAGTCCATTTTTGCTGGTCATGACTTACCTCTGATAACAGCCGTCAAGTTCATTCTGCTCTGTTTGAATATTTCATGAAACAAAACAGCATCAAACATCCTATGATAACAAGGTGTAGAGCTGGATGAAAACAGCAGGC
>NC_063335.1:97017939-97171928 GCF_021869965.1 Rhincodon typus | reverse complement strand
TCAGCCTTCCTGCTCCTCTGATGCTGCTTGGCCTGCTGTGTTCATCCAGCCCTGCACCTTGTTATCTCAGATTCTCCAGCATCTGCAGTTCCTACCATCTCTATCAAACATCCTATCCCTGTTTACTATCTGGATCAAGTGGAGAGCAAAACCTGTTAGGATAGTCAAAGAAACTCTCAAGAAACAAGTGTTGAATGGCTGTTTTAAGTTCAGTATGAAACAGCAGCTGGCTAATTCTTTGTTGAAGTGTATAACAACTTCACACCCTGTGTGAAGAGAATTTAAAGAGCTTTTAATGAGGAGAAGAGTTTTTTCAGTCTTTCAAATTTGATGGCAAAAGTGGAACTTGAGCAATTTAACTAAGATATCAGTATGACCTGACCCTGACAAAAGGGAATGCAGCTTCATGTCCATATTCTAAGCCCTTCTCAACCTTCCCTAGTCCTCTCGAAAGACTCACAAGCATGATGCTGGAATGTGGTAGCGATTTTTGAAACAAAATAAAACTCGGTTGAAATTAACGTAAAGGAGAGAAATTCGCAAGTGGATCATATGATCCCAGGGAAGGATAGAACCAGACACGATACTACTGACTTGATCATGAGTTCATACTAAAATGCAATTCAGTTCAGATTTTAGTGTGTGAAGTATTACGTTCTGACAAATGTACTGCATTCTCACATGTATTGAACTGAAGCCAGTCAAAAATCTGACTACAACAAAGCCAATAAGGAGATCAAGAAGGTTTCTTAGAATGGTTATTAAACTTCATTTTAAAATGTAAGTTGCAAGTAAAAAATGTTACGTTTAAACATGTTTATTGTGCACATTTTAAAGAAATTTATTTGTTTTTCACTTTTGTAGTTAGGAAACAGTTTATATTTTTAAAAAGAGCGTTATTAAAATTAGGTGACATATTCATGCACTATTAAGATGCACAGTTTGCAATGATGGAAGCTAACACATGAACTGGCTATCTTGATGTCTATCCCTGTTTGCCAGTGCCTACCGATGTACAGCACCTGGCAATTTGCATAATCCAGAAATTTAAGTTCATCCAAAGTTCTACTGCTGATTCCCATTCACCCATCGCCACTGGACTCGCCAAACAACCTTAACTAATGGTTCAGCAATGTCTCAATATTAAAATTATCTTCCTTGTTTTCAACACTGTGGTCTGCCGTTAGTTAGTAAAATTCTCATCTCTGAATCATGACAGTTCCAAATTCCAATCCCACTCTGAACCTTGAGTACAAAAATCAAGTCTAACACTTCAGAACAGTACTGAGGGAATGCTTTAGTGTTGGACACACTGTCTTTCTGATGAAATGTTAAATCTGAACAGCTTTTCAGGTGAAAGCAAACTATCCTATGACATTAATGAAAAGGAAAGCAGTTAAGTTATCCCCAGCATTCTGTCAAATATTTAAACCCTCAATGACAACACAAATGTAAATTATCTGATGATGATCATATTGCTGTTTGCAGGAGTATGCTGTGTTCAGACTCACTGCCTTTTTTTTAACCAAGATTACAATAACGAATATACTTCACTAGCTGAGAAGCAGTTTGAGATGTCTGTTGGTCATGAAAGGCACTATATAATCCAAGTCTATCTTTAATCTCCTTCAGCTCTGCAACTTTACAAGGTATTTGTACTCCTCCAATTCTGGCTTCTTGCACATTCCCCAGTTTATTTCCTCCAGCACTGGTGGCCATATCTTCATTTACCTAAGCCTTAACCTCTAGAATCCATTTCCTAAACCTCCTTCCCTCACCCTTCTTTTAAAACATTCCACACACCAAAAACATGGTCAAAGGAGTAGGCTGTCAGTCTTATTGCCCTGGACTATTGTGGTCAAAGTGGGGAAAAGCAATGCTACTTATTATTGATCTGGATGAAAGCCTTGTTGTCAGGTTTAGCAATCCATGTGCTATTAACTGTGTATTTGATGTTCGTGTTGACTGATGGAGATTTCTGTTACCATGCTGCAATGATATCATCAAGTTGTCTACACAGGAAATGAAAAGCATTAATTATCAAATCATCTCCCAAAAAATGTCACAGAGTGAAATAAAAACTGGGTCATTCACATGGTGTTAAGAAGAAATTGAAATATTAAGAACAAATCTTTAAGAAAATCTCAAAACCTTTAAAAATCTGAAAAATAATCATTTTGTACATTTATCAGTATTCCACACTTGTAACTTTTTATTTGAGAGCAAATCAGTTTTTTTTTTAGCAGTAGCTTTTATATAAATCACGGTTTAAAAAGGCAGCTCACCTCAATGAATAACGCAGGATTGTTTTTAATGGAATATGAATGCAAAAGACAGGAAGATCTCTTCAAATCAGTTGGTTTAATTGATAGTCGCTCGGGGAATGGGAGATTCAGAGTGCAGCTCGTGGTGAAACGACGAATGACGTACAGTATTGCAAATTCAGAATGTCTATGTTAATCTATACTGACAGTTCACTCTCAATAAGTTTTAGAGCAATACTTCTTCATGTGGCTTAAGGGCTCACTTTGTTTAACAACATTCATTTGAAGGCTCTTGGAATATCTTACTGTGTTAAAGGCACCACAGATATGTAAATTGTTGTCCTGGTTGTGGCTGCTTCAAGATAAATTTACAGCAATTTACTCAGAAGGGTTACACAAACCTCAGTTATGTGAAGGACAATTAAATCTTTTTCTTGAAGTGATACATATTAGCTGCGCACCAGAAGATCCCGCCTGCATTTCAAATGACATCATAGCTTATTTTGCATTTTCCTGAACATCAGCGTACGGTTTTGTATAATAACTTTGAATCAAAGTTGGTACAAATTAACATACTTGCCCCTGAAGCCAAAGGGTCTACGTTCAAGGTGCACTCCAGACACTTGAGAGGTACAAGATCTAGGTTGAGATTCATGTTCAGGTTGAGGGAGTACTGCACTCGCATACACAGTATCACCAACAAAGTGTTAAACCTCTTCCATCTCAGATAGATGTGAAAGTATCAATGAAAAATGAGGGACTTTGACATTTTGGCCAATATTCTTCACTCAATTAACACCTAGAGCAAATTATTTGGTCATTATTACATTGCTATTTTCAGATTTACTTTGTTAAAATTAACTGCCACATTTCCTGAATAGCAATAGCATCAACATTTCAAAAATATTTCATTGGTTATAAAGTGCCTGAGTTCTGAAAGGTGCAATATGAAAGCACATTATTTATTTCTTCTTTCTTTATTTTATCCTCTGATAATGCTTCTGTATAATATTTGTGTGTCAGCCTAGAATATATGCTCAAAGCTCTACTCTCAGAAATATAAAGTGCTCATCCTCAGCCAAGCTGAATTCAGAAATGCTTCATGTTGCTGGTTCAGAACAGCATCCAAAAAGCCCTCAGGCCTGATCTGAGTGAAATATTATGCTAGCTTAATGCTTCTTTGATCTTTGAGGTGTTTCCAAATCCACCACAGAAGCATTTACACAGAAATTGAAAATTCTCCATCTCCAAGGGCAGCGGTAGGATTGGAAATATGTCAGAGACCAGATTCATTGGGTCCTCATTGGCCCCATTTCTTCATGGTATATCCAGGAATTTTACTCCCCTGCTTTAATGTGCTGGATACTGTAACCAACTAGCTAAATACATTGTGGCTGCCCTTGTTTGGGAAACAAAGTTGTGGCGATCTGATAAATTCAGATTGTTTATAGTGCAACATTAGAACTAAATTCCATCACCTATTTACATACAATGCCACAGAAACAGATCAGAACACTGAAGTAGTACGGACAACATTAACTGTTAACTCCAAATGTGGTTTTAAAGAAATCTGTAACAGCCAATGAAATGAACAGAGATGTAAATTTAGTCACACTCTGGCAAATTCCCTTTTGATACCCATGGAATGTTCCACCTGTCAAGTGTCAGGAGAATGTCGGAGAGAAATGTAACAGTAACAGGGAAAGAAGAGTCTCACTATCTTCTGGCCCACTGTCTTAGCAGGAAGTCACCTCTTGGAGAATTTTAGTAACTTTGGCCTTACAGGAAAATGTGAAAAAAGGGTTAAAAACCAATAGTTTATGTGTTAATGGCCTTACATTCTAGTGCTCGGACTGTGATCAAAACCACAGCTCTGAGAATAACCATTAAATATCCGTGTAAGAAAAAAAGGAAAGGGCTGTTTATCATTGCCTGATGACCATTGCCTAGACCCTTCAGAGTCTAGGCCCGAAACGTCAGCCTTCCTGCTCCTCTGATGCTGCTTAGCTTGCTGTGTTCATCCAGCTCTACACCTTGTTATCTCAGATCTTCCAGCATCTGCAGTTCCTACTGTCTCTGATACAACATTCAACTATCCACTTTACATATACAATTCAGGGACTAATCCATATGTTTTAAAACTTATATCTTTCTGGACTATGTTCATTGTACTGTGTTGCTATTTCTTCTCACATTCAGTAATAAATGAAAGCAATGGGCACAATCTTATTTTGGCTTGAATGAAATGGACCTTGGGAAATGATGTGACAGAATGGCTTGAGAATTACATTGAGGCCTACCTCAATGTCAGGAACAATTTGCTACATCTTTTATCTAAGTTTTGGGTGCCAAGGCAAGGTTCTTGCTAGACAATGGTGTGTTGCTTATTAAGGGGGATTATTATTGTTAACGATCTTGTTAATTACACATCACCTCATTAATATGGAGCTTTCTATCCTACCGCCCTGTGCAAGCAAACTGAATGTTACAAATTCTTGGCATGGAAGTCTAAGTGAGTACCTGGCATTTAAAAATCATTGCTTGCTCTAGACAATCTCCATATCGGACACCAGGCACCAAAATCCCAGGGAACACTCCATGGACACTATCTACATTTATCCCACATCCACAGACATTGGCATTCGACATGTGCCAACCTCTATGAATGCAAGAGGCACGTTTACAATCCACTTACATGTCACTTCTGCATTTCAATACTGCTCCTGGGAGCACACCAGCAACTATCATTGTAATGCTACAGCAGGTCACTGTGCACTCAGGGACACTCACACAGTCTATGGACTGGACCGGATTGCATCGCTGGACTGTTTCAGAGATAGTAGGAACTGCAGATGCTGGAGAATTTGAGATAACAAGGTGTAGAGCTGGATGAACACAGCAGGCCAAGCAGCATCAGAGGAGCAGTAAGGCTGACGTTTCAGGTCTAGACCCTTCCTCAGAAATGGGAGAGGGGAAGGGGGTTCTGAAATAAATAGGGAGAGAGGGGGAGGCGGATAGAAGATGGATAGAGGATAAGATAGGTGGAGAGGACACAGACAGGTCAAAGAGGCGGGGATGTAGCCAGTAAAGGTGAGTGTAGGTGGGGTGTTAGGGAGGAGATAGGTCAGTCCAGGGAGGACGGACAGGTCAAGGGGGCGGGATGAGGTTAGTAGGTAGGAGATGGGGTGGGTCTTGAGGTGGGAGGAGGAGATAGGTGGGAGGAAGGACAGGTTAGGGAGGCGGGGACAAGCTGGGCTGGTTTTGGAAAACGAGCCCAGCTCGTCACCGCCTCCCTAACCTGTCCTTCCTCCAACCTATCCTGTCTTAGTGCTCACTCACTTTGATCATACCTGGATATTCACAGCAACCCTGACTTGACTTTTTGTGCCTTGCCCCTCAGCAAAATGTACCAGGCTCTCAGTTCTTCTGTATTTCCATGCTGTTTAGCACAGGCACAAAGGAAGAAATCTTGTTATGAATACCAGCAGTCCTCAGTCACATTAAGGGGGGAAATGCCTTCAGTATGGGGACCCTGACACAGGACTGCCTTTAACAACAGTCCAGCAGCTTGGACACAGTCACTCAGCCACTCAGTGTGATCAGAGTTAAGATTTTCTCTTGATAAGTGATGCGGAGTCAAGTACTAGGCAGCCCACCACTAGTCCTGAGTCTTTCTGCCCCATTGTGGGCTGTGTTCCTCCTGGAATGAGATAGTGATAGGTATTAAGGGAGCTGAAAGCAAATGGTACAGCTGTTGCTTTTGGAGCAAGTGGGTAAGTTTCCTGAGCGAGTGAGTGGGCAGCGCAGAGGATGGACAGTGTCAGTAATGTGGGCAGTTAGCATGGATAACAATAAGTGAAGGAAGATGTTGAAATCAATCGTGAGAGTAGTAGAGCCTTGGTAGGAGGTGGGTATAGTAGCAGAGATAGAGGGAGTTTGATATAGAGAGAAGATGGTGGCATTTAGACTCATGTGTAGAAAAGGACCTTCTTCATACATTGCTGTGCATTCCTCCAAATGGCTGACACTGTATTGATCCTGGCATGACTTGGTGCATGGCTTCTATGCCTGGTCCTAAAGGATGACAACATACCCCCTCTGCACCATCCTGTCCAGCAGGGCTTCCAGAACCATGCCCCAAAGCAGGACATCAATTTCTCCTTCTCTGTACAGTTTCAATGTCCAAGGCAAATGTGCAGGAAAGTTCCAGACTAGCAGTGCCTGCCTAAGTGTGCAACTATGTTGTTAAAGATGCCAATCCATTCCAGGATATACTACCCATGGGAAGCTGTTCTTGGTTGGTCGTTAATGAAGTAAGTTTGGTCAATAGTGAGAAAATCCACTCGACATCGAAGAGAGAAACCCTCTAAGAAATTTGATGAATCTGACACTTAGCCAAAGAAATGCAAATATCATCCCACTGTCTTTTTTTATTCATTTAAGAAAGGCTGGTTGAATCATTTCCTTTTAAAATATAAGTTCATTTGCATCTGGTAGAAGAGCCTCCACAAGAGAAGGGATCCTTTATTAAATTAACCTTGTGGCTGGGACAAGGACAGGTGAGTAATCAAGAGGAGCTTGTTCATCCCTTCTCACCAGGAGTTTAACAGTTTCAGGTGTCCCATCTGTTACTGGAACAAATTGAGGACTGGTCAACTGTTTTTGAACAATATCCCAGAGGACATCAAAAACAATACAATTCTTTGTTCAAGGAGTGTTCATAAGAAAATGATTTGCTTTTTTCAGTAAATTTTGCATTCATTTGCCTTTCTGGATTTCAACAGATTGATCTAAGAATGTCATTTCTTGAAGGTTTACTGTCATTATTAACTGGAGTTGAAAAGCTTTTTATCCTATTACTTTTTTCTCTTCCAGAAAACTGATTACCTGACGATTTCAATTGTTGCTGAAACCATCATTCGCCTGTTCTTAAATTTAAAAAGAAGTCTTTGTCTCCCACTTGCACATTCAAAAAATAAGAACATAAAACTCTTTTTGGGTTTCTTGTGAAGTAATGCAAAGCTAGAAAAGAGATAGATGTGAGATCACAGAACACCATGGAAACACTGCTCACTTTATAAATTCTCTATAAGCAAAGTTTTCAGATCATAAAACATCCTTATCTTCTTTTCAATAACAATGGGTTTTAACTCATCCTGAGCCTTCCTTGAAGTATTCCCTCAAAGAACTGTACCTCTGCACAAGTTACAGAAATTGTTAGCAAACCTATCTTCTACTTGATGTACCCATGGCAACGCCACTAACCTGTTGATGAAAACAGTTATCAAAAAAAAGTATTATGTCTAAGTGCAAGTTTGGAGCAACTGGGGATTTAAATGCAAGCAGATAGATAGATCTTCATCCACAAGTTGTCTGAAAAAGTATCTAATCCAGTGAAGTAATTGCTGACAAGGATGAAACTGTAAAGAGACTCTAGGCCCTCAGAGAAGGTAAAGTCTGGAAACAGCCAAATCGTTGAAGTATATGATTACTGTCTTTGATGTAAGATATAAGCAATTCAATCTGCAATCTTATAAGACTGTCAAAGAATATATAAGATTAGAAACAGGGCAGTGGAGTTAGGTCATAATGGATCTCTGACTTTCATGTTAGAATGATAGAAATTTTCAGCACAGGAGGTGGTGATTTGACCATAGTGTCTGTGTCTGCACATTGCCAAGGGAATTTAAAATTAATCCCAATGACCTGCGCTGTCTCAACAGCCTGTATCTTCAATTATTTATCTAATTTTCTTTTTAAAAATGGAATTGTCTTTGCCTTAATCATATCCTCGAGCAAAACATTCCATTATTCATAAGAATTAAGGAAAGTTCTTCTAATCTCTCTCTTCAATCTTTTAGTGAAATCTATTAATTGTCAATTCCCCAGCTTTTACTGTCCAAACTAATGAAATGATATTTCTCCATTCAGTCTATTAATAATCTTCACCATCTTAAACATCTCAACTAAATGTTTTCTTAGTCATTACTCCGCAGTAAAAGATATTCCAAGTATACCAAATCTCTGTCTTCCTAAATAGATGTGGACATGGTCAGAGTTGGACTGGTGTGGACATAGTCAGGAATCACATGACCCCAGATTATAGTCCAATAGGTTTATTTGAAAACACAAACTTTCACAGTTATACACCTTCTTCAGGTGTTAGTGAGAAAGGTAGTAGCAGACACAGAATTGGTAAATAAAAGATCAAAGGATCACATTATTGATGAGGGTGTATTAAATAAACCTAAGATGCTGTAAAATCTTCAATCAGTTAGAACATTTTAATTGATTAATATGTACGTGTAAATTACCAAATTCCTTTCAAGTCCCTGTCCTGTGAGAACTAAAGGCTTTATCAGTGTAAAGAAGAGATGGCATCTTAGGTCAGATATTGCATGTTAGATGTGAGAACTTGTTTAGAATCCGTTTTGTGTTTGGTTTGGAGTCAGACTGGTTTTATTTCAAAAGTAGAGACTGACTGTCTATAGATTGTGTGCTTTTTGAACAATATAGAATGTATCTGCAAATACAAATTCACCCCATAGATTCACGTATGTGTGTGTGTGTTTGTGTGCGTGTGTGCACGTGTGTGTGGGGGGAGGGAGAGAGAAAGAGTGTGTGTGTGGGACAGAGTGAGTGTGTAGAGTGTATAGTGTGGTGGGGTCACCTGTAGTGCGACATCAACCCAAGATCCCAGTTGAGGCCATCCTCATGGGTACCGAACTTGGCTATCAGCCACTGATCGGCGTCTCTGTGTTCTTGTGTATCCCGAAGTCTGCCTTGGAGGATTTTTACCTGAAGATCTGAGGCTGAATGTCCTTGACCGCTGAAGTGTCCCCCACTGGTAGAGAACATCCCTGTTTGGCCATTGTTGCGTGGTGTCCATTCATCCGTTGTCGTAGCGCCTGCATGGTTTCACCAACGTACCATTCCTCGGGCATCTTTGCCTGCAGCGTATGAGATAGACAACATTGGTCAAGTCACATGAGTATCTGCCATGTACATGGTGGGTGGTGTTCCCACATGTGATGGTAGTATCCATGGCAAAGATCTGACATGTCTTGTAGAGGTTACCATGACAGTGTTGTATAGTGTTGTATACACTCTCTCTCTCTCACACACACATACACACACACACACACAACACAGATCCTGTCTCATAAACACACTGTGTCTCTCTTACACACACCTCCACACACACATACACACTCCCTCTCTCCCTCACGCACACACACAGACACGCACACACACTCTCTCCCACATACACACTCTCTCCCCCACACACACTGTCTCACACACATGCTTTCTCTCTCTCTCTTTCTGCACAGACACACATACTTTATCTCACACACGCGCACACACACGCACACACACGTGTGAAACTAAGGGATGAATTTGTATTTGCAAATACTTTATATTCTGTTCAAAAAGCATACAATTTACAGACAGTCAGTCTCTACTTCAGAAATAAAACTAGTCTGACTCCAAACCAAAACACAAACAGATTCTAAACAAGGCCTTATACCTGACATGTATTGTCTGACCTAAGATGTCACCTCGTCTTCACACTGATAAAACATTTAGTTCTCACAGGACAGGGACTTGAAAGGAATTTGTGGATTTACATCTACATACTAATCAATTAAACCTATCCTAAATAGACTTTCCTAACAATGACAGATGTTTCCATCAGCTTTAATGGCCATGTTATTAGTATACTTTAAGCAGACCTTTTTTTAACTAATTAATGGAATGTGAGTTTTGCTGCCTGGGTCATTTATTTTCTATCATTAGTTGCTGTCAAGAAGGTGGTGATGAACTGCCTTCTTGAACCACTGCAGTCCATGTGCTGTAGGTAGACCCGCAATGTCGTTAGGGAGTGAGTTCCAGGAAACCGTCAAGGAACGTAATATATTTCCAAATCACCACTTCAAGAGGAACTTGCAGGTGGTTGTGTTCCCTTGTATCTGCTGCCCTAGAGCTTCTAATTGGCAGTATTTGTGGGATTGGAATTTGCTGTCTAAGGAGCCTTGGTGAATTTCTGCAGTACATTTTGTAGATGATACACACGGCTGCTACTGAGCATCGGTGGTAGAGCGAGTGAATATCTGCAAATGTGGCAGCAATCAAGTGAGCTGTTTTGTTCTAGATGGTCTCACACTTCTTGAGTGTTATTGAGACTGCACTGAAACAAACACTCATCCAGACTTTTGCTCATATTTGTCACTATATAGCTTTTCCATCCTGTGCCTCTACGTAAAAAACGAATGTGGTTTTGGTCTTTTAATGTCCCTTTTATCTACTCCGCTTACATTTTTAATAAAATTTGTGTTTGGATCCTCTGATCTCAGTATGCAGTATCTTACCAGCTTCAAAAAAGATCCACTTTCTAGATCCCTTCTACCTTCACTGTACGGTGTACCCTCCATTCAAAATGGATCTTTTTGAGAATTTTACAATAAAGAAATCTCATAGTTGTTTAGGCCATTTGAGTAGATTATTACTCTCACAGTCATTAGTCCACTGTCTTGATTATCCCCATGTTTATGGCCTCATTATCCTTGCTGCTCTTCCATTTAGAGGATGTTCCAGTTGTCCCCAGTTTGCTGTGGGAAGCCATCTCCAAATAGCCCTAGGCTTCAGTCTCAGCAGGGCATTGGCCTGATTCTGGTTAAATACTGGTGACTTTTGATAACGGCCCATTTGGGAATGGGGCGGATTGCCTTCAACTGATCTAATTGTCTGTTTGCCTTTGGGAGACCAGGTACCAATTCATATGACAACTCAGTCCTGGAAGGATACAGAGGTAGGATAGCATCAGAGACCCAAAACAGCTTGCGCATTTTTTACATTTTGCCACATTCCTGCCTCTGAAACAATCTTCATGTGACGAGGAAGATGCATTCAGGGTCTTTCCATTGGAGTTTGAACTAATATTCCATATTTTTCCTTTTGCAGGGTATCTATTTTACCACAATGACTTGCATTTGCATGGCACTATTAGCACAATATAAAACATTCCAAGAAACTTCAGAGGAGCTGGAACAAAAAAAAGATACAGAGCCTCAGAAGATGATTTTGAGTAGATGGCCATAAGCTTGGTCAAAGTGGCCCCTAGAATATCTTCTACAAACAAAGAGCATTAGAAAGATTGGGTGGGGAGGTGGATTCATGAAGAAAATCCCAAGTTTTGGAACAGAAATGGAAATTTGTGGAAAATCTCAGCAGGTCTGGCAGCATCTGTGGAGAGAAGGCAGAGTTAACATTTCGAGTCCAGTGACTCTTCTTAAGAACGCAGAAGCAGTTCTGATGAAGTCAAAAAGTTAACTCTGCTTTCTCCCCACAGATGCTGACTTTATCCAGTAATTTACGTTTTTGCTTCTGATTTCCAGCAACCACAGATTTTTTTGTCCAGAGTTTGGGACATCTACACTGGAAGGTATGGCTGTTAACAGTGGAGGGGAAGCTGTGGTGTAGTGGTAGTGGCACTGTACTAGTAATCTAGCAACTCAGGCTAATTCTTTGCAGACATAATTTCAAACCAGACCATGATAGCTGGTGGAACTTCAGTTCAATTATTTATATCTGGAATTGGAAGTTCACCTCATAAGCAGTTTCACTAAACTACCATCAACTGTGTCCTTTAGGAAGGCAAATCTACCCTTCTTATTAAGTCTGCCCTGTATGTGACTCCAGACCCACAGTAATGTGATTGGCACTTATCAGTCATCAGAAATGGACTAGCAAGCCACCCAGTACTCACAGCCTATGAAAAATTATAACTATTAGAAAAGCATCATAATTCAAGAAATACCATTGTCTAGAATGAGTAAAGGGCTGGAGGGTATTATGGAGATAGTGAAGGGCAAGAGAATGGAGAGAATTAAAAATAAGTTTGTGAATTTTAAAACAGAGGCTTTGTTTGACTGCAAGACAATATAAGTCAGTGAGAATAGTGGTGATGGATAGATGGAATTAGGAAATAAACAGTAGAAATTTGGAATAAACACAGAGAATGCTGGAAAACTCCTCAAATGTGGCAGTAGCTATGGAGAGAGAGAGAAACAGAGTTAAGATACTGCCAAGCCTGCTGAATTTCTCAATCATTGCCTAGTTTTGTTTCAAATTTCCAGCATCTGAAGTATTTTGCCTTTATTCGAGCAGAGATTTAGATTTGCTTATGTTTATGGAGTGGGTAAGCTAGGAATCCAAGCAAGGGGCATTGGATAATCAAACCTAAAGGCAATAAAGCTATCTTACCTATTGTAAACTACAACTGTCACCACACTTCAATTTGATGAACAACTTCCCGAAGTAATGTGCAGCTCTTTGTCACATCTTCCACTTTTGTGTTGCCATCAGGTTATGAGATAGAACCTTCTCCAACAGTATAACTGGCCAGTTTCTTTTTTAACACCTGTACAAACATGGGAGTTAGGGAATAGGCCATTTGGCCCTTTGAGCTTACTCCATCATTCTATCAGATCATGTCTGATCTGACTGCGCCCTCCATGCTAAAATTCCTGCCTAAATTCCAATAACATTGGATTCCTTTCTAAGTGAAGATTCTAGAACCTGCCGACCAGTATTAAGCTGAAGTCTGTCTTGTTTTGCATAAGTGCAGAACCTGCACCTTACTATTTGTTTAAATTTCACACTTAAGAATCATCCAACCATTATGCACACATGGTAGTTGCAATGTGTTTAAGAAAATATAATTGTAGAAGTTGATAATGTAATTCATTCGAAACCATCAAAATAGCTGCAAAGGAACACTAAATACAATATAGCTGTCAGGGTTGAGAAAACATAAATATAAATTCAAAACTTGCCAGTAGCTAACAGAAATATAATTTTGGCTCCTGGTGTTTCTCAAGGTTTAGGAGTGAGTTTCCAGTCTGATCAGCATTGGTTTAAATGTACCAGCATCTCTTCCCTCCCCTTCCCTTTTGTCAGCAGGGTTTTGACAGAGGTTATGCTAAATGGACAATAATAACAAATTGTATTTATACAAATGAGCACATTTACTTGAGGAAATTTGTGCATAAGGTAAAAGCCAGGACAAATTTTGTCATTCTTTTGTTGACCAAACTCTTGTGAGAAACAAACATTTCTTACTCTCTTCACATAGAGTCAGAGAGTCATACAGCACAGAAACAGTCCTTTCAGCCCAACTTGTCCATACCAACCGAGTTCCTTGAACTGAACTTGTCCCATTTTCCTGCGTTTGATCATATCCCTCTAAACCTTTCCTATCCATGTACTTGTCCAAGTGTCTTCTAAACATTGTATTTGTACTCACCTCTTCCACTTCCTCATTCCATATACACATTTGCTTTTTTTGTGAAAAAGTTGCCTCTCAGGACCCTTTTAAATCTCTATCCTCTCACCTTAAATGACCCTCAAGGCTGAATTTCCATTAAAGCAAAAAGCTCTTTTAGCAAGGTATCAAACTTGATCCAGGTTGACATCAGAAGGTGATAGGCTCATATGATATACTGGAGGCTTAAGCACATCACTTAGACAAACTACCCAGTGTAGTAGTAATGGGCCTTTAGCACTCTCGACCATTTCAGAGGGAAATTAAAAGACATCCTCATTTCTGTAGAGCTAGAGTGAAATGGAGCCCAGCTCAGTTAGGGAGGGTAGATTTCCTTCCCTGAAGGAGATTAATAAACCAGATGGGTTTTTGCAACAGCCAACAATGGTTGCCATTAAACTAGCTTTTAATTTCATATTTTACTGAATTCAAATTTCACCATCTGCTCTGGCAGAATTCAAACCTACATTCCCAGGACTTTAGGGTGGGACTCTGGATTGCTAGTCCTGTGACATTATCACAACCCCACAATCAGCCAGTTGGCTGGAGAGGTACCATATTTCAGGTGAGATGCTAGCCGAACCAATTTCAACATCCCTTTTAGAGTTTAAAAACATAGTTTTCTGAGAACAATGTCTGCAAAGTTGATTAGCTGGTTCAACAAATTTTGTTTTCGTTATCTTGCAATGTGAATTGATTATGTTACTCATACTGTGACTCCCATACTTGACTGAGGTACTGAGTATTCATCGAGGCTACAAATGAAGGAGTATCTAGTACTTGAGCAGTTTTAAACCACAGGAAATGTGGTATAAATTGTCGACTTCAGAAATCTCTCAAAAATTGGAAGTTGGCATACTTTTATGAATACCTCGTCATCACATATAATAATTCGCAAGATATCTGTAACCTTGCTATACACAATACAAGGAAAACCTTGCTTTAACATAGAACAGCACGGGAACAGGCCCTTTGGCCCATCTTTTCTGTACCGACCATGATGCTATTCTAAAGTAATCCCATCTACCTGCACATGGTCCATATCCCTCTGCTTCTGATAGTTAAGCAGGGGGGTGATTGGTGGGTGGAATCTTGCCCAATAAGAGTTGCCAACCTTTGAAAGGTCAGCATCTATATTGAGTGGCAGGCTTAGGGGTGGCAGAGAGGTGTTTACTATGCCACCTAACTGAGACTATTGGCACTGGATCCCAAACCACTCATGACTAACGGCAGGAGAGGGGTCATGGTGTAGAGGTAATGGGATATAGAAAGGCATTGTCAGTAATGGAGAGACTCTCAACAAGCCTCTCTCTTCCTGATGTCAGCTCTTTAATCAAGCACTGAATACCTTTGAAGAAGAAACAGTCCTAAGAGCCCAAAAGCCACACTCCAAAGATTTTCTTGGCTTGATCCACACATCATAATTTGTTGACCCATTACTTGGTTAAAACTGGGGGCAGCAGGATGTTTCCCTTAAGTGAACAGTATTTGGCTTTGTTTCAGTGGCACCTCCTCTATACAGGCCCCATTTTACCAAATAGGCTGTTTTGTTTTTGTTGAGTGTGCTGACTGTTTGCATTCTAATTGGCTCTCAAAGTTTTATCTCTAAAAATGTTTTATCAACTTTATTAAAGTAGACTTTGTCTTTCTACCTTTGGACTTTGATCTGTAACTACTTCTGGCCTCAGTAGCATTTTAGTTTTTTGGAAAAGGAACCTGAGGAAATGTGACATTAATTGATGGACTTGACTATTTTCCATGTCTTCAATTGTGAGCTTCTCCATTCTTGAGATTGCCTTGTACAAATCTGTGCTGAATCTAGTCATTTTTGTCATGATTCCTTTGAAAATTGCTATCACTGCTTCAGACTTTCCATTTGAGTAGGGTAGTATGGAGATAGTAAGTAGATTTACTGCATTATTCACTAAGTACCTAAACAATTCACTCACGAATTGAGCACCATTGCTATTCATCATATTGTTGGCTATGTCATAGCAATTGAAGGGTGTTTCCAGGCATTCTATGATCTCATCGGTAGTCCTTGGCATAATGAGTTTAACTCCCAGTAGCTTGAATAGTCTTTTACTGTGACGAGATACTCACTAAACGTGAAGAGGTCTATTCCAAGTATCTTTGTCCATTATCTGTCTGGGATGTTACAAATCATTAGTTTGTTTAGCTTGATGTTCATTGTAAACAGTACATTGGCTGATATGGTCCTTAATCTGATTGCTCCTTTTTGGCCAATAGGGGATTCTCTTCCACTCATCCGTATGGGTTTGATCCCTTGATATCTTATTTGATTTGCTTCAGCATCTCTTTTCTTAACTCTTAAGGAATGGGGCTTCTCTCCTTCCAGAAAAGATGCCATGCTGAATAATCACTTCATTTGCCTTAGGTTCACAGCAACTGATGTATCCTTAATTGTTCTAAGACATGCTTCCATCACAACTTCATGTCGCATTTAGGTAGTTCACAAAATCTACAAATTGCTGAACAGCTGTCAAATTTGCTAGTTCCTGCAAATTTAAAGCCATTTAAGAGTCAGTACATGACCTATGTTCTGGACTTCAGTCATCTTCAGTTGTAGCTTTTTCTTTTGTTCAGCCTCAGGTTCATCTGATAATCTCACTCTAGCAGTCTCATTAGATTCTGATCATGGTTTGCAGGAGCTTATTCTATCCTGCCTCCCCATCTACAGAGTAGCACGTCATCCATGATCACTTCCATTGATGCTGTTCCAGATCAGTTGAAATGCCAGTATTCATGCAAAACCATATAAACCTCCCAAATATTGTCCAAAAAATAATGAGAAAACTACTGCCTTTCATCCAATTTCACTTCCCAGTGCCCTTCATTGACTTTTAAAGGAATAAAACATTTGACTTTGTGAGCAGTGACATAATTAATTTAATGCTTGCTAGATTGGTTATATTTCTTCTTCCCAATCTCTTTGTATGTATTATGCTTTGTTATGATAATGGATCAGAACCCCAAAATATATCCAGCATTTTTTAGTCCTAAATGCCAAAATGTGAACTTTTAGAAGATGACTTCTTTGGAGACAAAATAACTGCAGTTGTAAGTTCAATGTGTGAAATAGATGGGATGTAATACCGAACAGTGTCAAAGAAATTTGATGTGGAGGTGCCGGTGTTGGGACTGGGGTGGACAAGGTCAGAAATCACACCACGCCAGGTTATAGTCCAACAGGTTTATTTGAAAACACAAGCTTTTGGAGCCTCAGTCCTTCTTCAGGTGTTAGGGAAACTTGAAACAGGCTAGACTGTGATATTTTGTCAGTACAAAGATAACAAGGGGCTGATGACACCAAACTAAATAAAAAGCCATCCCCTGCAGATTATGCACCAAACTGCAGACAGATTTTGTGATTTTCCTTTTGAAGAAAGCCAATTTAAACTCTATTGTGAGATAGTAAGAACTGCCGATGCTGGAGTCAGAGATAATACAGTGTGGAGCTGGAGGAACACAGCAGGCCAGGCAGCATCAAAGGAGCAGGAAAGTTGACATTTTAGGTCGGGGCCCTTCTTCAGAAATGCCAAATTCCCCTTTCTGAAGAAGCATCCCGACCTGAAATGTCAGATTTCCTGCTCCTCTGATGCTGCCTGGCCTACTGTGTTCCTCCATCTCCACACTGTGTTATCTTAAACTCTACTGTATTGTGTTAATGCAAGTAAACATTCTTGTCCATACCAGCTTGGGTCTGAATGTTAGCGTGCTGTGAAGATCACAGTCAAACAACTATCCCCTAGTCAAACCTATGTTCCAGGCACACAACATCTACATATGACAATAAAACTAATTCAATTCAATTCAATTCCGAGTGCTCGAAGTCAGTTGGCTAACTGCCAGACAAAAGGGAAACAGGGCTCTCTCTCGCTCTCTCTCTTACACTCTGAATGCTGTAATTCGATCCTAATCAAAAAGAAATAGAACTACAGAGGCTCAACAAATCTGCAAGACTAAGGATTATGAAACCCACTGTCAGCTATCAACATTGATATAAATGGTAACTTTCATTGCAACAGTCATTTTTTGAGAACAGTTCAGAGACTGATCCGCATATGTGTTTATTTTGCTTTTATCTTTTTATGCTCACTTCTTATTTCGAATCATTGTGCATGTGTGTTGTGTTACAATTCTTCTTGTATTTATTAATTAATAAATCAACTATTTGTTAACTCAAGGAAGGCTGGCTAAATTGTCTCCTTTTAAAACATAAATTAAAACTTGCTGCAATCAATCAAAGGAGTAGGTGAATAAAGAAGGGGAGCCAGTTCATCCCTCCTCAAATGGGAGCTTAATGATTTGGTGCGTTCCATCATTAACTGTAACAAGTTGGAGAATCTCACTTGGGTTCTAGGCATAGCAACGCAAGTTTAAACCTGACCAACATCTCCAACTATCTTGACAGAGTGCCCTCGATTGCAAACAGAGCAACCCTTTCTCCAGCGGATCCATGAACTACACAATGACAGATCAGCTAGTCAAAAATAATTGCAATTATATGGAGAAACTGATGTAGTGTAAATCATGTAAGATTGGAAAAAGCTAGGCTTCACCATCAAAAAGCAATACAAAAAAATGAGTTCAATTTAAAAGCAAGTAAAAGAGAATCATTTGTTTAAAACTTATATCATGGCGATCAAGTTCTGAAGGCAGAAATTGTCTAAATAACATCACAAGAAAGCAAAATTAGCAGTGTGTTGAATCATGCAGAATATTTTACAAAAAGAAATGAAGGAGGTCTCTGTTAGCATATCAATGAAGGAAGAACAACCACTTTTATTTCGTGACCAGATAAAAAGACAATTGTTATAAATCACTGAGGTTTTCAAAATTGTTTGATGAAAAATCTATCTTCCTCAGAATTTAAAACAAATGGAGAGGTTGAACAGTTAATACCATTCAGTCTATGCAATTGGTGAAACATTAAATGGAGAAGTATTGAAAAGCTATTATTTTTCTTGGAATAGCATGCCTTGGTTGTAATAGGAGGAAGGAAGACATCCAGTAATGATTGTTGTACTCATGGGTATATAAATACTTCCTTCATAAACTGGTTCCAAACACTCTGGAAGTAGCCCAGCACATGATTTTAAGTAGCAAGTCATCCCAAGGTTTTGATTTAACTTGAAGGTTTTGGTTTGTGTCTGTTAAGGCCATTTGGTCTTTGCCAGAATCCTTGTGAACTACATAGTGCAACATCTCAACCAAGATTTGCCATCAGAGGATCAGCACAGGCTCAGAAAATGTCAAGGAACTGTTGATGTGGGATGGGAATTTATGCTGGACCACTCGTTGGTAGAGTGGCATTTAAGCTAAGCCTTTCATTCAGAGATGTAACCCAGATGGATGCTCTACCATGGAATATATTCAGGTCTGAGATTGAGAGCTTTTAGTTGCTCATGGAATCAAGGGATACAGGGTAAGAGAGTTAAAGAAAATGTTCCACCATCAATCAGTCATCAGAACAGGCAGAAGAAGTAGTTCAATGTTTCCAATGTGCTGATGGTCTTATGAAACTATGCCATCAGTCTGAGCCAAAACGCCAGCCCTCAGTTTAATGTTTCATCTGGAATCCTCCCTCCTGGTTCTTTAATTCAAGTCCAGATGATGGACTTAATTCCTGGAGTGGGATTAGAATAACTCTGACCTTCTTACTCAGAAGCGACTGCTGGTTACAATTCCAGGTGAGATATGTCAAGACATTAAACTTCCAGGTGAGAAGGGGTGGCAGGTCGCCCCTTGGTTATTCACCCCACCCGCTTAGTTGTCAAAACAGTGTTAATTTTCAGAAAGATTCCTTCCCTTGTGAATCTCTTTCTCCCAGACACAAGTGAATTTAAAAGGAAACAATTTAACCAGGCTTCCTTGGATTATTAAAAATCGTGTATTTGTTAATTATTAAACTTGAGAAGAAATAGTAACACAGTCCACATACATGCAGATTCAAAATAAGAGGTGAGTCTAAAAAGATAAAAGTTCTAAAATGCTAAGTGGATCAGGCTCTGAATTGTCCATAACAAGGAGATAATTGTACATTGGTAGTTTAATAGTTTGACAATCTAAGCTTTGTAGGTTGATTGAAATTCTATTGTCCTTATTCTTTTCTTGGAGCTAAGACCCTCACAGTACAACAGCCTAGACACTAGGATATCTGACCATTAACACACATACACCAGGATGTGGAGATGCTGGTGTTGGACTGGGGTGGACACGGTCAAAGATTACTCAACACCGGGTTACAGTCAAACAGGTTTATTTGAAAACACAAGTTTTTGTAGCTCAGCTCCTTCTTCAGGCATAGTGTGAGAGAAAGCGTATAAGACAAAGAATTTATAAGCAGAAAGGTAACAACCCTAAAACTGGTCATCTCTTGTTGAGTCTTTAATCAGTTAGGAAGGAGAAGGCTGATTGAAATGCAAAATTCAGATTCCTTTCAAGACATTGTCCCCAGATAATTAAAGGTTTTATCAATGTACACAAGAGGTGGCATCTCAGGTCAGACAATGCATTTCAGGTGTGAGGTCTTGCTTAGAATCTATGTTTTAAACTGGGGTCAGGTTTGTTTTGAGCAAAACAGAATGTATCTGCAACTACATAGAACATAGAACATAGAACAGTACAGCACAGTACAGGCCCATCGGCACACGATGTTGTGCCGAACTTTTACCCTAAACCTAAGGTCTATCTAACCTCCACCATTACCTTATACTATCATCCATATGCCTTTCTAATAGCCGCTTAAATGCCCCTAATGAGGCCGACTCCACTACACTCTCCGGCAATGCATTCCACGCCCCTACCACTCTCTGAGTAAAGAACCTACCTCTGATGTCTCCCCGATATCTACCTCCTTTCACTTTAAAACTATGTCCCCTCGTAAAAGCTACCTCCACCCTAGGAAAAAGTCTCTGGTTGTCTACTCTATCTATACCTCTGATCATTTTGTACACCTCTATCAAGTCACCTCTCATCCATCGTCGTTCTAAAGAGAAAAGCCGTAACTCTCTCAACCTTTCCTCATAAGACCTTCCCTCCATTCCAGGCAACATCCTGGTAAATCTCCTCTGCACCTTTTCCAACGCTTCCACATCTTTCCTGTAATGAGGTGACCAGAACTGGACACAATATTCCAGATGTGGCCGAACCAGGCTTTTGTATAGCTGGAGCATAACTTCACAGCTCTTGAACTTAATCCCTCTATTAATGAAAGCTAACACACTATATGCCTTCTTAACAACTCTATCCACCTGGGTGGCAGCTCTCAGGGAACTGTGAACATGAACCCCAAGATCCCTCTGCTCCTCCACACTGCCAAGAATCTTTCCGTTAACCCTGTATTCTGCTTTCAAGTTTGTCCTTCCAAAATGAATCACCTCACACTTTTCAGGGTTAAACTCCATCTGCCACTTCTCAGCCCAGCTCTGCATTCTATCAATGTCCCTTTGTAACCTAGAACAGCCCTCCGCACTGTCCACAACGTGACCCACCTTCGTATTGTCTGCAAACTTGCTAATCCACCCTTCCACTCCTTCATCCAAATCATTTACAAAAATCACAAATAGAAGAGGACCCAGAACAGATCTTTGTGGTACACCACTCGTAACTGAGCACCATGTTGAATATTTTCCGTCCACTGCCACCCTTTGTCTTCTAAGGGTCACCCAATTCTGAATCTGCCACATTTCTCCCTATCCCATGCCTCCTTACCTTCTGCATGAGCCTACCATGGGGAACCTTATCAAACATCTTACTTAAATCCATGTATACCACAGCCACTGCTCCACCTTCATCCACGTGTTTGGTCACCCCTTCAAAGAATTCAATAAAGTTTGTGAGGCATGATCTATCCCTCACAAATCCATGCTGACTATCACGAATCAAACTGTGCCTTTCCAAGTGATCATAAATCCTGTCTCTCAGAGACCTTTCCAATAATTTGCCCACCACTGACGTAAGACTAACTGGCCTGTAATTTCCGGGGTTATCCCTGCCCCTTTTTTGAACAAGGGAATGACATTTGCCTCTTTCCAATCTTCCAGCACTATACCCATGGACAGTGAGGACAAAAAGATCATCGCCAAAGGCCCTGTAATCTTGTCCCTCGCTTCCCATAGAATCCTTGGATAAATCCCATCAGGCCCGGGGGACTTAGCTATCTTCAACTTCCTCAGAATTCCTAGCACATCTTCTGTACTAACATCAACCTCCTCTAGCCTACCTGCCTGTTTCACAACGCCCTCCTCTACAACTAGGTCCCTCTCAGTTGTGAATACTGAAGAAAAGTATTCATTAAGGACCTCTCCTATCTCTTTAGGCTCTGTGCACAAATTCCCTTTACAATCCTTGATCGGCCCTACCCTTTCTCTGGTCATTGTCTTGTTCTGCACATACGTGTAAAAAGCGTTGGAGTTTTCCTTGATCCTATCCGCCAAGGTTTTCTCATGCCCCCTTATAGCTCTCCTAAGCCCTTTCTTCAGCTCCTTCCTGGCTAACTCATATCCCTCTAGAGCCTTTTCCGTTCCTCTTTTCCTAAACCTTACATAAGCCTCCTTCTTCCTCTTAACCAGTCATTCGACCTCTTTCGAGAACCATGGCTCCCTCACTCGACCACATCTGCCTGCTAGGGACAAACATATCGAGCACATGCAGTATGCATTCCTTAAACAATCTCCACATTTCTGTAGTGCTCTTCCCTGACAGCATCTGTTCCCAATTTATGTTACCCAGTTCTTGCCTAACTGAATTGTAATTACCCTTCCCCCAATTGTAAACTTTACCCTGCCGTATGTACCTATCCTTATCCATGACTATCGTGAAAGCAACAGAGTTATGATTGCTACCGCCAAAATGGTCTCCTACCAACAGGTCTAACACTTGGCCCAGTTCGTTGCCAAGCACCAAATCCAAAGTGGCCTCTCCTTGTGTTCGTCTATCTACATACTGTGTCAGGAATCCTTCCTGAATGCACTGGACAAAATCTGCTCCATTTAAACTATTACAACTAAAATGTTTCCAATCAATATTTGGAAAGTTGAAGTCACCCATGATTACAACCCTGTGACTTTAGCATCTTTCCAGTATCTGCCTCCCAATCCACTCCTCCACTCCTCTGCAACTATTAGGGGGTCTGTAAAAAAACCCCAACAAAGTGACTGCTCCTTTCTTGTTCCTGACCTCAACCCAACTACACAAACATCTTGGATGAAATATATTTCTTGTGCATGTCTCTGCCTGTGTACGTTTGTGTGTGTGTCCATGTCTGTGTGTGTGTCTATGAGAAAGAGAGAGAAAGAGAGAGAGAGAGAGATTGTTTGTGTGTGTTTGTGTGCGTGTGTGCGTGTGCGTGTGCGTGTGTGTGTGTGTGTGTGTGTCCTTCAGAGAGTGTGAGTGTGAGGGAGTGGATATGTTTGAGAGCGTGTGTGTATGTGTGAGTGTGCATGTGAGAGAGAGGGTGTGTGTACGTGTGCATGTGAGTGAGTGTGTGTGGGGCAATATATAATATGGTGGGGTTACCTGGAATGCGACATGAAACCAAGGTGACAACCGAGGCTGTCCTCATGGATACGGAATTTGGCTATCAGCCTCTGCTCAGTGATTTTGTGCTGTTGTGTATCTTGAAGTGCATCTTGGAGGACACTTACCGAAGATCGCAGGCTAAATGTTCTTGACCTGAGTGTTACCCCACTGGGAGGGGACACCCCTTATCCGGTGGTTATTGTGCAATGTCCATTCATCCATTGTCACAGTGTCTGCATGGTTTCACCGATATACCTTGCCTCGGGGCATCCTTGTCTGCATCGTATAAGATAGACAACATTGGCTGAGTCACATGAGTATCTGCCGTGCACGCAGTGGGTGGTGTTCCCACGTGTGATGGTAGTGTCCATGTCGAAGATCTGACAAGTCTTGCAGAGGTTGCCATGGCAGGGTTGTGTGGTGTTGTGGTTGCTGTTGTCCTGAAGGTCGGGTAGTTTGCTGCGAACAGTGGTCTATTTAAGGTTTGGTGGTTGGTTGAAGGCAAGAGGTGGAGGCATAAGGAAGA
This sequence comes from Rhincodon typus, assembly GCF_021869965.1. Lineage (NCBI taxonomy): Eukaryota > Metazoa > Chordata > Chondrichthyes > Orectolobiformes > Rhincodontidae > Rhincodon > Rhincodon typus. Next base: position 97,148,269 of record NC_063335.1, on the reverse strand, counting down.
TTGTGGTGAGGTACTCATCATCGTCAATAAGTTGAAGTTGAAAGCTGTGAAGAAGATGGTGTAGTTTCTCTGCTCCGAGGAAGTACTAGATGACAAAGGGTATCCTATCGATCGTATCTCGTGCCTGTCTTCTGATGAGATCATTATAGTTTTTGCTGTGGCATGACAAAATTGGTGATCGATGATTTGAGCATCGTATTCTGTTCTTATGAGAGCATCCTTCAACACCTTCAGGTGTCCGTTGCATTACCCCTCATCTGAGCAGATCCTGTGTATGTGTAGAGCTTGTCTGTAGGGTTCGGCTTTTTTAATATGTTTAAGATGGAAGCTACAGAGGTGTGGCTTCATGAAGTTATGCGTAGGCTTGCTGTAGAGTGAGGTATTGAGGTGCCCATCTCTGATGGAGTTGCGTGTGTCCAAGAATGAGACTGATTCTAAAGAGTAGTCCATGGTAAGTCTGATGGTGGGTGAAACTTGATGATATCACTATGTAGTTGTTTTGGTGATTCCTCGTCATGAGAAAGGAAGAAAATGTCGTCAATGTATCTGGTGTATAGCATTGGCTGGAGGTCTTGCGGAGCAAAGAAGTCTTATTCCAACCTGTGCATGAAAATATTGGCATATTGGGGTGCAACTTTGGTCCCCATGGCTGTTCCATGTGTCTGAATGAAGAACTGGTTGTCGAAGGTGAAGACGTTGTGGTCGAGGATGACACAGATGAGTTATAAAATGGCGTCAGAAAATTGGCAGTTGTTGGTATTGAGTACTGATTCTGTTGCAGCGATGTCATCATTGTGGGGGATGCTGGAGCAGAGTGCTAAATGTCCATTGTGACAAGGAGTGTTTCTGGTTTGACTGGTCCATGGGTGCTGAGTTTCTGTAAGAAATCTGTGGTGTCACAACAGAAGCTGGGGATTCTTTGTACAATGGCATTCAAGATGCCCTTGACTTAGCCAGAGAGGTTTTCACGCAGGGTCCCATTGCCTGATATGATGGGATGTCCAGATGTGTTGGCTTTGTGAATCTTCAGAAGGCAGTAGAAGTCTCCTACGTGAGAAGTACACGGGATGAGTGTGTAAGGTAGTATCTTTCCAAAATGATTAAAGATTCAACAAGAGGCAGCCAGTTTTAGGGTTGTTAACTTTCTACTTATAAATTCAGTGTCTTGTACCCTCTCTCTCACACTACGCCTGAAGAAGGAGCTGAGCTCCAAAAGCTTGCGTTTTCAAATAAACCTAGATACACACACCAGGGTTTAAGCTTTCTTTTTGAAACTGGAAAGACACGAGTACGTCTCTTGCTTAAACCGATGTCTTTTTTTTAACTGTCATATCCACAGTCTGAGATACTCCTATGAGGTTTCCTGTCCAATGCATTTTTGCATGTTGAAGCTTCTTTGTCACCTCATTAGGTGCAACACTCCAGAATGTCTCACTCTGTGTCCAAGCAGCTACTGAATTCAAGTCTGCAATCAATGTTTGGCTGATTCATTTCTTATAAACAAATAATCCTCATGTTGTAAGTAAAGTGTGATATATTGGTAGGGGTTTGGAATCATGGTATAATTTATCTTCTACTCTTCAAATCAGAAGCGATCAGGCAGTAAAACTAAGCCATTTCAATTTTGGCAAGTTTTGGGTTGATATGAAGTGAGTGATTAAATTTGACATGTTAAATGATATTGTGATAATATCAATGAGCAAAATTGATACAATGGGTGATCACTGCAATGACTGGCCATTTATTTATCATTTCTCTGCATTTTCAAAAATTTTCCATTGAAATTATAGTGGACAAATTGGTGAACCTCTGTGCACCCAAGACAACAAGAAAACTATTTTAATAAGGTATTGCTCACACATGTGGCTGTGCATTATTAGATTGATTGTATTGAAGGTGTTGCATCTGACTTTTACAGCACCTACAGAGGACTCTCCACTCTCCTAGTCAGTCTCAACTGCCCTGTTCTAATTCAAAATAATACCATGGTATCTTTCATGTCTACTTGAGAGGGCCAATTTGACCTTGCTTTAATATTTCATCTGAAAGGTGGCACCTCCAACAGTACTCCCACGGCACTGCACTGAAAAGTTAGCTTAAATTATTTGCTCATACTTTTTAAACTCAAATAGGCTCAGGTCTCCAATCAAAAGGCGGACTGAAATATTCAGTATATAATCGTTAACATTTTTAACATTCTCTTATGAACAACAGTCTGACTTCCCACAAATGCATATTGGAATTTCTGTTTCATTATGTCCATGCTTTGAGCCCATTTTAAATAATGTTACACATACAATGCTCGGGCTTGTACATTTTAAGTGTTTCTGTCAAGTGGTTATGTGAATAAAATTGAAAGTAGCATGCCTCATGTTATGAATTATTTATTGATGGTGATACTTCAGAGATGCCCTATTGTTTCTCTTCTGCAAAAGTCAAAAGGTTAATTTGGTTTTACACTTGATACAAAAAAGAAACTTTGTTTAATTGTATTAATCTTGTAATCTACCTTTGATATAATTTATCTTCTACTCTTCAAATCAGAAGGGATCAGGCAGTAAAACTAAGCCATTTCAATTCTGGCAAGTTTTGGGCTGATATGAAGTGAGTGATTAAATTTGACACGCTAAATGATCTTCCTCCAATGCTTCTATCCTTTGGTCTAGATTGGTAGAAATGTCCCTTTTAGGTTGTTGTTTTATTGTAGCCAGTGTATATTAGCTGCTCTTTCCAATGCTCCATATCATTCTGATATCAGATTTCCAGCATTAGCAGCATTTTTGCCTTTTGTATGTGAAGAAAGATGTTAGATAATATGAAATCGAAACTGGAAGACTCCGATGAACACCTGAAAAGGATAACACCGTGAGGTTGTGGAGAACTGAGCAGAGTCTTGTGTAGGTTTGTTCAAACCTGAAGTGATCTAACGTGAATAAGGACCTAACTTTCTGGTTGAAGTAGAAGAGTTTTTTTGAGTAAATAATAAAAAGTTCACTGTCTCACTATAAATATTTACAAACTATGTGAAATGACCTACATTACTGCAGAGAATGTCAGGAGTCTACAAGCTCCTTCTTTACTCTGACCAAGTCCTCCTCACATTATCACAGTGGATGTTTACTGGACACAATAAAATCTTACTTCTTTTAGATGCATATATACCTTAATCATAGTTTTTTTTTTCTCCCTCATACTATTATTCTTATGTATTTGTTATAGAATTTACGTTTTCCATTACCTTGTCTCCCCCTAAGTCTTTGAATTCAGAAATTCAGACACGCAGGAGGTTTTATAATTTCCCCGGCCATGTTCTCTTCATACTCAGAAGAAAAGTAGTTTTTTGAGTAGACAGTAATTGATTGAGTTGGTCTTCCTGAAAGTCTGAAGTCTGTCATTATCTCTTGAATGGAGAATCTTTATCCTCTTGCATTTTTTTTTTGGAGGACTTCATTATAAATGTCTTTTTTTAATAGCCATCAGTATGGTCCCTCCTACAGCAGGTGGCTTCTTTTCTTTGCAGTATTATGGTTCTTCATTGTTTGTTTCTTTTTGGTGTTGCCTTTTTGCAGAATTGTGTGTAATACAAAGTCATAGAGACGTACAGCACGAAAACAGACCCTTCGGTCCAACTTGTCCATGCCAACCAGATGTCGTAAATTAATCTAGTCCCATCTGCCAGCATTTGGCTCATACCCCTCTAAATCCTTCCTATTCAAATACCCATCCAGATGTCTTTTTGCCTTTCAAATGTAATTCTACCAGCTTTCACCACATCCCATCCTGTGGCAGTTCATTCCATACATGCACCACGCCCTCCATGAAAAAGTTGCCCCTTAGGTCCCTTTTAAATCTTTCCCCTCTCACCTTAAATCTATGTCCTCAGGGTTTGGACTGTCCTACCCTGGGGAAAAGATTTTGACTATTCACCCTAACCATGCCCTTCATGATTTTATAAACTTCTATAAGGCCACCCCTCAGCCTCTGATGCTCCAGGGAAAATAGCCCCAGCATATTCAGCCTTTCCTTATAGCTCAAACCCTCCAAACGTGGCAACATCCTTGTAAATCTTTTCCGAACCCTTCAAGTTTCACAACATCTTTCCTATAGCAGGGAGACCAGAATGAACACAATAGTCCAAAAGTGGCCTAAACAATGTCCTGTACAACCACAACATGACATTCCAACTCCTATATGCAATACACTGACCAATAAGACCAAGTGCCTTCTTCACCATCCTGTATACCTGGAACTCCACTTGTGTCAATGGAATTAGGTTCTCATTTCCCCTGTAGATCTATACTAAACTGAATAGAGTTTTTTTTTGGTTCAACAACTTGACCCCTCTCTTGAACTATTGGTAAACCCAACTGTTCACTTCCTTGATTGCATTACCTGGAGATTTGATTTGCTTGACCAAGTTATTGTTGGGGATTCTTCTTTGGCAAGTGGAAAGATCAGACATTTGGCTTGAACTTTTTGTTTCTTCATTGCTGGAGACTCTAATGGTAGACTTGAATTTGGAGTAGATACCTGTTCACTGTGCTGTGTGGAGATCTGACTCAATCCAGTTGCAGATGCTTCCATTGTGTTTCTGTCACTGTACATCTTCTTGAGGATTGCTGTATTTCTTGTCAAGCAGTGCTGCCACTTGGAATATGAACTGGCATGAACTACTTAGATTGCCATTCGACTAGATTTTTATTTAATATAAATTTTCCCCAGCTGCCATGGTGGGTTTTGAACCCATGACACCAGAGCATCAGCCTGAGGTTTTGGATTACTAGCCCTTTGACATTACTCTGATGGCACTGCCTGCTTACTTACTAAACATTAGCCCTTTCAGACCCTTTCATCCCCAAATACAACACATAGGGCTTGCAATAAACACAGAGAATGCAGGAGAAACGCAGCAACATCTCCTCAGAGAGAAACAGAGTCAATGTTTTGAGTTCAGTATGGCTCTTCTTCAGAACTGAGGACCTATCCTAGACACAGAAAATATGGAGCTGCACTTATTAAGAATCCTGGCAGTCAATATTGCAAGAGTCTTCTTCATAAAGTGGGTCAGAGGAAGTTGTCTTGCTTGGCTCAGTGAAGGAAGTGACAGAAAAGAATGATCCAGAGAGTTAGTAGCTTATAGAAAAGCAAAATAACGTGGGTGTTAAGTCTAAGTTGAAATGGAAATAAAAGGACATGTCAGAAATACTCAGTAGATCAGACAGAAGCTTTAGAGTGAGAAATAGGGTTAACATGGAAAGAAAATTATGAATGTGGACCATCAAAGAGGTTTGAGCATCTTGTCAGCTATTAAGTTTCAGCTATCTCTGTAATTCTCAGTGGCAGTGAGTGAAGAAACTCAAATGGATGGATATATTATTAACATTGAAACAAAACTTCATCCTGCCATATCATCAATCATTGGTGCAAACCACTTGTAATTTATGACCAGATTTGCTGAAAAAAATGTTGGGAGGCTGAATGATTCATGCTATTATTAATGATCAATTGGCTAGAAACCTATGGCAAGGAAGAAATGGGCCATAAATTGCAAAATCATCAATTGCAAGCTGATATGTGCTGTAAACTTCATGATCCGTGCTCACTCTCCCTTTAAAATGCATGAATTTGCTTCATTTACACATTAGCTGCCCATGGAGCTTGGCATAGAAAGTTAAATCTTGTAACTAACAGCTAAAGTACTGTTTTAATCATGTGACGATTGTGAATAACTGCCAGTTAAGCTCTTATTCCCAGAAAGTGAACAACCATAAGTAATTATGTGGACTTTAGTCTTTACCCATCAAACAATTCCTATGTTTTCAAAATCTACCAATATAAGAATACCAAACAATTCCTCATTCAGAAGAGATGGATAAAGTATTTAAAGCTGACACAGAAGGTTTCCTGTCTCTGTTCCTGTCCTACTTTGTCCAAGGCCATGTGTAAACCCGCTCAGGGTCATTTTTAGTTTTGGTTGTGGTTTCAGCTAGGCTCCTTCCTGCTTATGTCTCTCTGGACAACAAAATTGTGCAAAACGCAAGAGACAACAGTAGTCTTGATCCACATTCTCAAAAATATAGTTTTATTTTTCTCTTGCACAAGTTTGTCGGGGACAGAGGTGTTTTGACTCACTATATTTTTAACAGATTTTAACAGATTTTTAACTTCATAATTCATCAACGTATAATCTGCAAAAGAAACTCAAAACTAAATAGCAGTTTGTTTTCTTCCTTTATCAACAGATCAGCTATATTTTCACTTTTGCAAAATCTAACTCAATAGTCACTAATCTCTTTTACAGAAATATTCTCTTCTGGAACCTTCACTCTTCATTTACAGACACTATCTTCCCTTACATCTACAGCCAATTCCCAGACACACAGTGACTGTTAGTGCTGGCAGCATCTCCTATAGAATCGTTCTATATCTGTCTGATCATTCTGCTTCATTCTAGATGACTTTGCCATTCACAGTGATTTTCTGAAAAAAACTGCAGCTCATCCAAGGCTTGAATGTTGAACAAGCAATATGACAACACAGAGGCAGCGGAGGTAGTCATGAAATCTGGCGCCCTGCCTCCTATGCCCGTTTCCAAACTACTTCTTTAATCGATTGACTTTCAGCTCTTATGCTCACTAGCACATGGCATGCAGAGTACAGAATTGTAGAATTTTACAATTCAGATTGAGGCCTCTCAGCGCCCCCATACCGATATGGCTCCCAAAAGAGCTACCCAAGCTGGTCCCACTCTTCAGCCCTATCTCTGTAACTCTCTAAATTCATCACTTTCAAATACATATCCAGCTCTCTTTTGAAACCTCCTATGATTTCAATCTCCACCACTGTCTCAGGCTGCAAATTCCAAATCCTAACTAATCTCTGAGTAAAGAAGTTCTTCCTCATCTCACTCCTAACTCTGTTGCTGGCAATCTTGAATTGTGACACTTGGTTACTGACATATCAACTCATGGAAACAGAATGTCCTTCTTTGCAATATTGTTCAAATTTTGAACACCACAAAAAGCTTCCTCTTAATCTTCTCTGCACCAAAGAGAATTAGCCCTATTTTTCTAATCTTGCATTTTCATTCTTGGTGTCATTCTAGTAAATCACCTTTGCACTCTCCAGCGCTTTAACATCCTTCTTTAAGTAAGGTGTCCAGAGCTGAACACAATATTCCAACTGTAGTCTGACCAATGATTTGTAGTGTCTCTTCCTTGCTTTTGTACTCTGTTCCTCTATTCATTATCCCAAGGGTCCTGTAAGTCTTCTTAAAAACTGTTTCAACTTGCCTTGGCACCATCATAGAATTATGCTATTAAGCTCTGAGGATCTTCTGCTGCTGTACCCCCTTAAAGTTGTACCAATAATTCTATATTGTCTCTCTGTGTTTCTTCTACCAAAATGCATTACCTCACATTTTTCTGCATTGAAGTTCATCTGCCAAGTATCTATCCATTTAACCAATGTCCCTTGTCAATGTCATTCTGAAGTTACCTCATCTCACAATTTACTATTCTCCCTAGCTTAATATCATCTTCCAATTTAGAGGTTTTACTTTCAATACGCATCTCCAAGTCATTTGTATAAATCAAAAAAAAATGATCCCAACTCTGAATCCTAGGGAATACCACTTTTAACTTGTCTCCAAGATGAGAAGTGCCCATCTCTACCTACCATGTTTCCTATCTTTTAGCCAACTTCTAATCCATTCTGCCAAGAAGACATCAATCCCAAACATTTCTAATTTGCTAAGCAATCTGTCATGTGGCAGAGTATCAGATGTTTTTTTGAAAGTTTAAATCTACAACATCCACAGGTCTCCCACATCCCACTACCTCGTCAAAGAACTCAATTAAATTTATCAGACATAATCTGCCCTTGACAAAGCCATGTTGACTGTCTAGTATTAACTTATTTTAAACTAAGTGTATATTTATCTGATCCCATTTAATGGCCTCCCTCAGTTTTCACACTGTTGATATCAAGCTGACAGGCCTGTAGTTTCCTGGGTTATACTTTGCCTCTTTCTTAAATAACAGCTTCACCTTTGCTATCCTCCAGTTCCCCGGGACTAACGCTACGTTCTGACATGCCTGGAAAATTTCTGTCAATGGCTCTGCAATTTGTTCTCTTACCCCTCTCAGCAATTTAGAAGGGATCCCATCTGAACCTGGTGACCTCTCTACTTGGAATGCTGCCAGACTTTTTAGAACCTCTTCTTTATCTATCATTATACTGGTGAGTTGCTCAACATCCATGTTTTCAACTGGGCCATTGTCTAATGTGGTAAACACTGAAGTAAAGCAATTATTTAGTACCTCTGCCACATCCTTTGCTTCAGTGAGCAGTTTACCTTGTTTGCTTCTTATAGGCCTAACTCTATCCTTTTGATAATCTTTTACTATTAAACTATTTGAAGAACATTTTATTATTTGTTTTAGTGCAGTCTGCCATTCTTTCCTCATGCTTCATCTTAATCTTCTTTAACGTGGAAGTGCTGGTGTTGGACAAGGTCAGAAGTCACATGATACCAGGTTATAGTCCAACAGGTTTATTTGAAATCACAAGCTTTCGGAGCGCTGCTCCTTACCAACAGCAAGCTAAGAACTATTTTAGATATATTCCACTGGATTTGATCACTTGTCCCTTTTCTGCAGTTATTACTGCATAATGAGAGAGGAGAAAATTGTTAGTTGTAATTAATATAGACCAGATTGTGCAGAAGTACGTTCAAAAAGACAATAGTGTCTCTTTAGTGAGTCTCTAAAGGATTGAGACAATTGTCATTTAAAAACTTACAATTACCATTGAGTATAAGATGAACATGTTTAGATAAATATTTAGTGGTTAATTAAAGATGTTTTAATAATGATGTGGGAAACAAATAATTTCAGACTATTGTGGAACCAGTTATTTGCAACCAGATTGATCTATTGTTTACAGTACTTTCTATTTGTTTCTATTTTTGGATGCTAGTTATTCTAACAGAGTTAAACCTGACAACTCTTGAGATTCATTGCAGTGTTTACTATGAAGACAAAAAGACTTCAGGAATTGTAAATGAACCACAAATTGTCTACAGCTAGGTTATACTCAATTGTCCGTTTCTTTTTTAATAATTTCAATATCACTGATCTTAGATGATTTATGTTACACTGATGGGAATTAAATTTGTTATTTGCTAACATCAGTAATAATTGGACAAGAAGCTCCACGAAGCCTATTTTGATGTCAAAGGATGTTACTTCATCATTTATGTTTTTGACAAGCGGTGAGGTATGTAGGTAGCAGTGAATTACCAAAAAAGGGGGAATTATTGCTTATTAAATGCCTTGTTTATGGCTTAATTTGATTCATTAATATTCTCCTTTCTAATTACCAAACTCACCAAACAACCTATTCATCAAGACAACTCAACATTGCAATCAGGACAGGTTCTTGGCAAATTCAGCTCACCACTGCTCTGAAGGACCTTCATGTTGGTCATGGGACATTCTATGGCATACTCCATGGGCATCAACTATAGTCACTCCACATCAAGGGACATTGGCATCCAAAATGTGAAAGCCTCTAAGAACCCTCATGGCATATCTATGATCCTCATACAGGACGCATCCGCACTTCAATGCAGCACTGGAAGCTATCGTTATAATGCTCCAGCAAGGGTGCTGTGCACTCAGAGCCATGTACCCAGCTCATGGACTGAACAAAAACAAAGTTGCTGGAAAAGCTCAGCAGGTCTGGCAGTATCTGTGAAGGTAAAAAACAGAGTTAACATTTCGGGTCCGGTGACCCTTCCTCAGAACTTCCTCATGGACTGAACCTGGCTGTTCTCATCACATTCATTCATTCTGAGCCTACATGGATGCTGACAGTATCCTTGTCTTGTATTGCCTTGTCTTGGTTTTCTGAGATTCCCCCCAACCCCGAGCCAGAAATACAAGGCTCATATTACATTCTCCTCACACCTCACAGCCACTTCCCATCATACAAGGTGTAAAACCTGCCTGTTTACTTCCTTCCTCTTCACTATACATGTCTCCAAACATACCTTCTAAGTGAAGCAATGATTTACATGCTCTTCACTCAATCTAGTCTACTGTACTTACTGCTCACAGTGTGCTCTCCTCTACATTGGGGGTATGATGTGCAGACTCAGTGACTGCTTTGCAGAACACCTATGCTCTGTCCACAAAAAGGACCCTGAGCTTCCAGTTGCCTGCCAACCACACCATCATGTTTCCCGGCCAGCATCTCTGTCTCAGGTTTGCTGCAGTGCTCCAGAGGGGCTCAGTACAAAATGGAGGAACAACACATATCAGAGGATGTTGCTCCATCATTTATGTTTTTGACCAGTGGTGAGGTAGGTAGGTAGCAGCGAGTAAACAAAAAAGGGGGAATGTTGAATGTTGGGCAGCCATCCTGGATTGGATGAGACCTGCCCTAAGTCTTTTTGCCTTATTGTGGGCAGTTATCCTCCCAAAATAAGAGAGGCAGATCTTAAGGGAGATGGAAGTATGTGGCCTAACATTTAGCGTTGGTGCAGGTAGAGAGGTCCCGAATGAATTGGGGTGGATGACAACAAGTGAGGGAAGTTGTTTTAGTCATTAATGTGGGTAGTAGAACATGAGCCTTGGTGGGATATAGGTAGAATAACAAAGATAGAGTGAATGGAAGTTATCGGACAGAAGGTGGTGTACCTTACCCTGATGGACTGGAGAAATACATTGATCTCCAACCCACATTGCTGGGTATTCCCCTCAACAGCTGAGGCTGGTTTAACCCAGGTAGCAGCCTTGAACCAGGCTGGCCAGTCCTGGTGTTGTGGCCTTCACTCCTTATGCTGAGAGAAGACGAAGCCCAGCCTCTTCACCACGACCTCCAGATCCCTGCCCGCAAAACAGGCCACCAGTTTCTCCTTGTCTCCCAAGTCAGCGGCAAATGTGAGGAATCATGCGAGGCAGGTATGATAGTGTTGTCCACATGCACACTGGGCATGTAAAGATAGCATGGGCACAAAGGATGCTGCTGAATTCTGGGATAACTGCTGAATGGTGAGCTGTTCTGGGAACAACCTGTGGTAAGGTAGGGCCAGAATCGGATAAAAAAGAATGCCACAGTGACAGGGTAGGTCGTGAATGAGACAAGTAGGCAAGATAAGGCAAGAAAATCTGTTAGGCATTTGGGCAGAAATCCAGAAAAACCCACACAACTCAGACTTAGTCTTAACAGAAACATTAGATTCATGCCTATATCAGTAGCTGTGAATTTGTAGCCTATAATGGGGGGGCCAAATTTTCTGCAGCTGCATATTTCCCAGGATCCCATCCATGGTTTAATGAGCTCTATTCATCGATGGTACAGTTGTTTCAAATGAGTAGGATGTGTGTGGCCATCAGCCTCACATCATACATGTGGATGTCAGGTATGCTGGAAGCTGCCATGATTAATTTATCCTGCTGTAGTCAAGAGTGCTGCCATTATACAAACTACAATCTGAATCCTAATATATTTGAATTGTATTGAAGTAGAGTTTGATGAACCACATGCTTCCACAAGCAGACAATTATTGTACCTACAAGCAAGCTGAAGCAAAGACTCCGCTCCTGGTATTACTCCACACAGCGTCACAAATAACAGCTGAGTCCAACAGGTTTCTCAGTTATACTCTCACAAGTCACTGTATAGGTGGAAGAAGCCTAAAAGGTAAATGAGCTCAAGGCTGTAACAAAATACTAGGAAGACAAATCTGATAAACTCTAATAGATTAAATAAAACAACCAGGGCCTGAATACAAATGATAAAAAAACCCCTTAATTGAATCAGAAGAACGTGAAATATCCACATCTTTTCTTACTGTATTAATATTGTCTATAGTAAGGATGGCAATACTGAGTTGGAATACTGATGAAGTCTCATGGAAAGCACACAGAGAACCAACATTGATTTATATTGTTTCATATATAGAATGATGTTCTCCAAATGGACAAAACCGTACTTACAATGTCAAAGTCCAATCATAAAAAGACATGAATGTTGACCACTGGATGGGTACATGCAGCCCTTTAAAATTCTTTAAGAGTTGGCATACTGATGTAAAGAAGCGAATAATTTTAAAACGTTGACCATGGTATTTTAGGTCTGGAATCTGTGGAGAGGTAATGACGTGTTTTGAAATGTATTTCCCCCTTTAGCAAATACTCTTGTCAATGTCAGTCTCATTTAATATTTACTCACTTGTTCTCTCACTACATAATCACAAAGAAGTGTAGAAATCTAGCAGAATGCAAAGCAATGAAAAACAACAGAGGGACAGTAAGAGATATCAAAGTTAGCAATAAACGTACCATTTTAAGAGCTAAGAGTGGTAAGGAGGAAACGTTGCTCTAACAAAGCAACATGGGGCGGCATGGTAGCTCAGTGGTTAGCATTGCTGTCTCACAGCGCCAGAGACCCGTGTTTGATTCCATCCTCGGGGCGATTGTACGTGTCGAGTTATAACGTTCTCCCCGTGTCTGTGTGGGTTTCCTCCGGTGCTGTGGTTTCCTCACACAGTCCAAAGATGTGCAGGCTCGGTAGATTGGCCATGCTAAATTGCCTGTAATGTTCAGGGATGTGTAGATTAGGGGGATGGGTCTGGGCGGGATGCTCTGAGGGTCGGTGTGGACTTGTTGGGCCGAAGGGCCTGTTTCCACACTGTATGGATTCTATGATCTAAAGATAGGTCCAGGCAATGTCATAATGAACAATAAGGAAATGATAGATTTGTTAAATTAATATGATGCGTGCATGTTGCCAGGTCTTTGGCAGTAGGTTTGGAGGCAGGTTTTGAGAAAAGGGTTGGAGTGGAGGAAATTTATTGACTTGGCTTCACAATATGTTCCACCTCGAGCTAGTCTTCTGCCCAACCCATTGATATCAGCCTGTGCTGCCCCCTTAGCATCCCAGCCACTGTCCAGTGTGTCATTTATCATTCCTCCCTTTAAAGCCAGAATAAACCTGCCCATGCATGAACCTTCCATATCCACATGACCCCCTTCTCAGTCATGTACTCCCTCAATTACAAATACAGCCATGTCCCCTTCACAATTGTCACCCTCCTTCCCCTCAGCCTGCAGCCCTCAATCCTCACAAATAGATTCCTAAGTCTCCTACATCAGCAGACGCCCTTACACTCCTAACTCCCCTTTCTCTTTGATAAAAGAAATAACAAGGTGTGGAGCTGGATGAATACAGCAGGCCAGGCAGCATCAGATGAGCAGGAAAGCTGACGTTCCACGTCTGGACCCTTCTTCAGAAAACAAAAAGACTCAACAAATTGAATGTGGCCATGGCAATATTAGTGGACAGTCCCAGATGAGAAGTGCCCAGACCCTTACCTGACACCTGTACATCTCCCTGACTGCATTAGGCCTTCCCACCAAATTGACCCATATTGAGTCGCAGGACTGACTGCAACCCACTCCCTGGAACGCAGAGGTATCCCTCAACCTGACATCTGACGATAGCCAATTCCCTGGACTAGTATCAGAGGCTGCCCTTGACTGACAGTGCCATGGCACATGGAGCAGGTGGGACATTAACGCCACCCAATGCTGAGCAGCAAGATATCCTCCCCCTGGACTGAGGGCAGCTGACCAACAAAGGCAGGTTGCTTGGCTGTGTGACTGCACTAATTGGCACAGCAACACAGGGATGCTGTGAACATCCAGGTAGCCAATAATTGAGAAAGCGCTAAAAGAGCAAGCAAGCAGCCCTGAGATGTAGCCTGGTCCAGTCCATCAGCTGGGTGCCTGTCCCTTAGCGCTAAAAGTCCTACTGCAGTCTATCAATGCTTGTTACCAGTTCACCCCCAAAAGGCAAGTCTCAACTTCCAAAGTGTCCTGTAACTGGATCAGAGGAGTCATGAAATTATAGGGGGGGTTGTCAATTATCCCATTCCAATGGTAATAAAATCATTAATAAGTAATAAGCCCTTTTACTAGGTAAAACATTGCACCTAGCACAAATCACATGTAGATGCCTAGAATTTAGTTAAAATATGCAACAAGTTCTTCTTGCCAATGAGACAGGTTTCACACAACTTCTTAGGCAATTCTATTTGATTTCTTACAGCCCATGGCAGTCAGGCCTCTATGAGATTCTATCCATAGTCTATTTTATGGGACGTAATATATGATAATCCCTAGAGTTCTTCACCAATTCCTTTAATAAAGTAATAAAATCCTGCCTGCTCAATTTTTCAGTGACTATTATGTTAGGAGATATGATAAGCTAAGTTATGGGGTACAATAACTTACGCTGGTGGGAGCAAAAGGCAGCAATAGATTAACTGAGTTAGAAAATGGCACTTTCTGGAGGAAATTGGTACCCGATCTGGAGAGGTGGTTGAAAGTACCATTTCAAAAACTACTATTATCTGAATAAAGACTCAGATCAGCTGTGGCTCTATAGACCACATTTCTATCTCTGAGTTACAGGATTCTGGGTTAAAACACCACTCCAGAGCTGTAGAACAAATATAAAATCTGAAACTTCAGGGCTGCTGTCTATGTAATAGAACCTTAGACACATTTGCTTGTTTTGTTGGAAGAAGAACTGGGGAATTTGCCCTGGTGTCCAATCTAGTCCCATTATAAAGGTTCCAGCCACACAATGCAGGTCCACAGGAGGTTGATTGATTTGAAATAAGCAATTGATTCTTGTGTTAAAGTACAAGTTGGGGAACTTTACAATAACGCATTCAGCATTCAGCTACTCATGTTGAAAATGGCAAATTTTCTGCTTCAGCCTACCACTTGTGATCCAGATCGACTACAAAGCTTTACCAATTCCAATATGTTGACTCTTTCTTTTTGTTCTTGACGTTACAATCTTTTTAGTGAGACAGTACAAAGGCAATTTCCAAAAGGTACCAGTAAGGGCTGGCAGCTGTGTAAATAAAAGTAAACCTAGATGGCTTTGTTGCCACAATGACTATGGAACCTGAATAATTTCTCTTCTTTTATCGTCTAGTTCAGCATTTCCTTTTTATTTGAGGTTAAATTGTAATGAGGATTGGACTGCAACAGATGTATCATCACCCATCCACGATAGCAAACAAATTGAGTTGTACTGTTGATTGACAAGTTGCAGTCAAACTCAACATTAGTTGTTTGATGCTTAGTGCCAGAAACAGCAGCTTCATTCACAAGGGGACCAATGGTGGTGGCACTGTTTGAAGCAACAGCCGGGAACAGTCTAAATGCGATTAAAAAAACAGTCATTTAAAAACAAAGAAAAGGAGATTTTTTTACACAGAGAGTCTTTGGAACTCTTGTCCTCAAAATGCGATGCAAGCAACTTTTTTGAATATTTTTAAGGATGATGTAAATAGACCCTTGATAAGTAAGGGGTTGAAAGATTACCAGTGTTAGGTGGGAATATAGATTAATCAAAATAGCCATTGTCTTACTGAATTTTGGATCATGCTCAAGGGGCCAAGTTGCTTACTTCTGCCCTTAATTTGTAAGTTTGTATTTAATAGATTTCTGGAGTATCTGTAGGTCTTATTTCATAGATTTTTGGATATTTATTTATTCTAATCAATAAATTTTTGGACTTCCCATGCATGCTTCTCAACTACCTTTAGGGTTATTAATTTAACCGAGCCAGCAGGATTTTGGAATGCCTGTGAAGTTGGCCTTATGTAGTTTCTGGAAGTTTGGGGGTTTGTTCATTTCAGATTGACCAAAATAAACGCATAATTTTCCTGTATCTGATACATAGTGCTTTCAGTGAGAAGAGGCTTAACAAAATAACCTAGACACTCGGTCAATCTTCAGGCATAGGTACTTTGTTCTATTTTGTGTGAGGAAAGCAAATATCTACAGCAGGAAATGAATCCAGGAACGATTGGAGGCAATCATTTGTTCAGAAGCTTTCAAATCAATGTGGAGCTTGAGAGTGGACACTTGACGCCTGTCAGATGCACACTAACTGTATCTTCACAATTGGAAACAGCAAGAAACTTGTGCAAGGCTCATCAAAGTATCAAATATTTATTGCAACATGCTGGAGAGCATGTGTATTGTTCCAGATGTTTGCCGTCTATTACAAATGCAATAGTGCCCCCATCGTAAAATTCTTCTCCTTCACATTAGGTTGGACGCCTTTTGTTTCTTACAATTATCTACTGCTTATTTTCTCTCATAAAGCTGCACAGTGGCATAGTGGCTTTTCTGTATTCATGATTAGGCACAAAGGGATTTGAGTCTGGATAATAACCTTCAGCACAACATACTGCAGTTACCATCTCAAACTCTGTTATTCTATACATTTCACATTATGCGACCTGCATTGGAATTATTTTGACCATTCTTCAATTTGGAATAGCAGGATTGCAGAAACCATGCTGGATAAATAGACTGGCACATCGATGTGCTTCGATATCCACCGTTCTTATGCAATTACAGGGACAGGAAGAAACCTTAGCATTACGTGAAACCCACTGATAGCAGAGTTCTAGCAGAAAAGATGAATAGTGCAGTTACAGTTTAAAACAGTAATTGGAGATTTGTGGTTTGGGGGCTATGAGTCAAGGGTAGCTCTCAGGCAACAAACAAGAAATGTAAAACAAACAGAAGGAAAGGAATTAGATGAATAGTAAGAAGTTGTGCTGTAGGCACTGCAGATTCAGAAAAACCTGAAGGATGGGAGGTAATTAAATCAAAAGAGAGAAATAAATGTGTGAGCAAAACATTGGAGCAAAAAAACTTGGAACATTTTTGTACAAACGCGTGGAATATGTTCAAGAAATAGCAGTTGAAAACTCACGTTGAAGGGTAAAACAAGATGACCACTCCTAACACATGGTTGCAAATTAGTCAGAACAAGGAAATGAATACCAGGTTGGAATATGAAGGACCGATAAGAAAACTCATGGAAATGAAGGGGTGGCCTTGATGATAAGGATTAAAATAGCTTTAATGATAAAAGTGGATACAAGGAAAAATTAACAGGCAGTGAAGAGTGGATTTTAACCAGTGGGAATCTAAATAGGGGTTGCTTGCAGGAATCCATGTCCAGTACAATTAATCTACAGGGAAAGGATATGTTTTCTCAATATAAGAACATAAGAGATAACAGGAGTAGGCAATTTAGCCCCTCAATCCTATTTTGCTATTCAATAAGATCATAACTGATCTGATCATGGCCTCAACTCAACTTCCCTGCCTGTCCCCCATTCCCTTGAAGAATAAAGATCTGTCTAACTCAAGCTTTAAATGAAGAGTTACTCAGCTTCCACTGCCTTTGCCGAGAGAGAATTCTAGAGATAAATGACTCATTGAGAGGAAAGAATTCTAAGCAACAACAAAGGAGACCCTTTATTCTGCAATTGCTACCACTAGATCAAGATTCACCAAAAAGGGGAAACATCCACCCACCATACACCTTGTCAAGCCTGCTCAGAGTCTTAAAGCCCAGATTATCCAAAGAGTAAACAGTCAATATTCCAACATAGAAAAGAAATCTTTTCTGAAGAAGGGTCCTGACCTGAAACGTCAGCTTTCCTATTCCTCGGATGCTGCCTGGCCTGCTGTGTTCCTCCAGCTCCACACTTTGTTATCTCTGACTCCAGCATCTGCAGTTCTTGCTATCTCTGCAATAACATTTCCCTGTTTTTAGATTCCATCTCCATTGCAATAAAGGTCAATGCTCCATTGCAATAAAGATCAATGCTCCATTTGACTTTACAATTACATTTGTGATATATGTGCAAAGACACCAATTCTCTTTCCATCACAGCATTCAGTTGTCTACCATCATTTAAATAATATTTTACTTTTCTAATTTTCCTACCAAGGTTGCATTTTGGCACAATTGAACTATATTTGACAAATACTTTACCACTGGAGAAGGCTCCATAAGTATCCCTATTGTCAGTAATGGGAGGAGCCCAGTACATCATTACAAATGATAATGCTGAAGCATTCGCAACAAATTTCAACAAGAAGTGCTGATGGGACGATATATCTCACCTTCCTCCAGACGTTGTGTGTATCACAGATGTTAGTCTTCAGCCAATATTATTCACTTCCTATGGTATCAAGAAACTGTTAGAGACACTGAATACTGAATGCTGGGCATTGAGCCTGGACAATATCCCAGCAATAGTACTACAGACCTGTGCTCCAGAAGTAGCTGTACCACTAGGCAAACCTTCCAGTACAACTACAACACTGGCATCTACCCAAAAATATGAAAAAAAATTGTCCAGGTATGTCCTGTACACAATAAGCAGAACCAATCCATTTGGTCAGTTACTTTCCCTTCAGGCTACTTTCAATAATCAGTAAAGTGATGGAAGTTGTTGTCAACAGTGCTATCAAGCAGCACCTGCTTAGCAATAATCTGCTCAGTGATGCTCAGTTTGAGTTCCACCAGGGCCACTCAGCCAGTGTCCTCTTTACAGCCTTGGTCCAAATATGGACAAAAAAGCTGAATTCCAGAGGTGATAGTAGCTGCCCTTGACATCGAAGCCACATTTGACAATTTGTGGCATCAAGGAACCTGTGCAAATCTGGAGTCAATGGGAACTAAGGAGAAAAATTTCCACTGGTTGGAAGCATACCTGACACTAAGGAAGATAGACTTAATTATTGGTCAACCATCTCAGCTCAAGGATATCTCTGCAAGAGTTCCTCAAGGTACTGTCATAGGCCCAACCAGCTTCAACTGCTTCATCAATGATCTGTCCATCACAAGGTAAGAAGTGAGGATGCTCGCCGATGATTTCACAATATTCAACACCATTCATGACTCCTCACATACTGAAGTCAATGTTCAAATGCAGCAAGACATGGACAATATCCAGGCTTGAGCTGAAAAATGACAATTCCCCACTTGCTTGGATGGATGCAGCTCCAAGAACACTCAAGAAGCTTGACACCATCTAGGACAAAGCAGCCTACTTGCTTGGTACATAACTGCAAAAAATCCACTCTACCACTGACACTCAGCCACAGCAATGCATGGAATCTACAAGATGCACTGCAGAAATTCACCAAGGTTGCATCTAGAAGGTGAAGGGCGGCAGACAATTGAAACATTTCCCTCCAATCCACTCATTATCCAGACTTGGAATTATATAGCTGTTCCTTCAATGTTGCTGGGTCAAACTTCTGGAAATACCTCCCTAACAGCACTTTGGGTCTATCTACAGTACATGGACTGCAGTGGTTCAAAAACCAGCTCACCATCATGTTTTCAAGGGCAACTAGAAACATGCCCATATTCCACAGGTGAATTAAAAACCATCTAATTGAAAATATCTGTATTGATCCTTGTAGATTCTTTGTGGTCTCTTCTCAACTTTTCTTCCCATCTACATTTGCACCAACAAATTTGACTACATTCTGCCCCCCTCATTCAATTCATTCATTCAGCGGGAAAGTATGCAGTAAATGGCATGACACTTATTAATATACGCAGGAATCTTGGGATGAAATTCCCTGAAAATGGCAACACAAGTAGATAAAATGGTAAGGAAGGCATATGGTATGCTTGCCTTCATTAGTCAGGGCATTGAATCTAAAAGTTGGTATGTCATGTTGCAGCTGTATAAAACTTTAGTTAGGCTACATTTGTGTGCAGTCTATATATAGATTAGAATTTTCCATGATTATCATTGCATCTTTCTGATAAGCAACCATTATTATTTACCCCTTTGTACAACACCCTACAATCTGGTCACTGATGGGATTTTAGTGGACTACTCCCACAAATGACTTCTTCCCTTCATCATTTATCTCAATGCTAACTGTTTCTATGTCCTGGTTTGCTGACCTTAGATTCTTCCTCTTTGTTGTGCTAATACCATAATTAATTAACAGAATACATGATCTGGAATACAATGCTGCAAAAACAGTGGAAGTCAATTTAAATATCACCTTTCAAACAGAAACTGGATCAATACTTGGAAGGGAATAAACTGGTTGAGGTATGTTGAAAGATTGGTGAAGTTGGAGTTCCCACATAGACCTTCTAGAGAACTGGCACAGATCACAAGGCCTGATGGGTTAATCCTCCTTCTGCCTTGTACGATTGGACAATGCATGATAATTGCACTATTACTGGGTGTTGTGGTCAGTTCTTTCTCAAATGCAATATTACACAAGTTTGTTGATGAAAATGAACATATGTAAGTATAGGAGATGAAAGCTCCTTTTCTGCAAATATCTGGGAATCAGTTAGGAGAATTACATCTGAGTAACAGGATGGAGAAACATGTATGGGATCAATTATCATTTCTCAAACTAATTTTCTGAAAAGCTAATATGTAAAGTTCATCCAATGGTTTGTATGAAATTGCTGCACCCAGTGTGATACTGATGTTACAATTGGTAGGTAGGTGTCTTGTGCTGTAGTGGTAGTGTCCCTCTCTCTGGACTATGAGGGTCATATTCAAGCCCTACCTGCCCTAAGGTTGTGCAATAACATATCTGCACAGATTGATCATGTTCATTCTTAGAAGCGTGTGCAGAGTTGCCTGACCCCAAATCGTTCTAAGTCACAACAGAATGATTTCAGCTGACCACCATATATTCAGCATGCAGAGAAGAAGTCAGAATCTGTACTTCAATGAAGATTGAATCAAGAGGGTTACAGTGGTTCAGTGGTAGTGCGCCTATTTCTGAGCCAGGGACCCAGGTTCAAGTCACACCTGCTGCAGAATTGGGATAACATACCTGTGAACAGGTTGAATAAAAATATCTACAGGTTGAATAAGCTCAGATGCAAAGACTTGTTGGGATTAACAGGGTCAGTCATTGCCTATGGAATTTACTGTCACCATAAGAACAAAGTAAAGACGAAAAATATGGGGAACTTAATTTTGAAACTAAATCAAGTTGCCAAAATTCAATCAAAGGAAGTAAGCCATTCCGTTCTATGCTTCTTTCTTGGGGGGAAAAGTGTTGCTACCAGTACTTATTGCCCATCCCTAGTTGCCTTTGAAGTGAATGGCTTACCAGGCCATTTCAAAAGACAGTTCAGAGTCAACTACAATATTGTGGGCCTGGAGTCACATTCGGACCAGACCACATAAGGATGACAGATTTCCTATTCTAAAGGACATTAGTGAACAAGGTTCTCTTTACATCAATTGGTGGTAGTTATCATAGTCAACATTACTGAGACCAGTTTTAAATTCCAGTTGGATGCAGCGAATTCAAATATCACCAGCTGCCATGATTGAATATGAACCATGTTCACACAGACTTAGCCTAGCCCTCATTTTACTCATCCAGTGCACTACATCACACTACATCACCATCTTTTCATAAATTAATTCTCTTTGGAATGTGTTATGGTTTTACCCCAAGTCCTGTAATTTCTCTTAGTATGCTCTAAAACAATAGCCCTGATTTTCTGTGCAACTTGTGTTAAGGTCTTGTCATGACTTGCAGGGAATCAGTGGAACCCCTGGATAAATGACATAATGGTTGGAAATGATAATTTGGGCCTTTTCTCCAGAGATTTTACCAAAGCTCCCATCCTTTTTTGCTCATCTGTTCCGAATGTAATCTCTTCCAAATGTGTGATTGAAAAATTGCTGTGGTTAATTGTAATTAATGCAGCTAAGACGCTCGAGATTTTCATTTGAGAAGTAATGAAATGTCTTTACAGAAGCCTAGAAAGACTAAAAGCTTTGTTATCTAAATCCTGCTGAATGATGATAACTGCACAATAAATATGTTCAGATAAGCATTGAGTATTTAATTATAATTTCAATAAAAGACAAAGCTTACTAGATATAATTAATATTTTAATCAGTAGTATTGCAAAAGTCAGTGGTTTCAAGAATCTTCTTGTATAGAAATGAATAGACAATAATGGGGAAAGGGGAGAAATTAAAACTAAATAATCCAGAGAGGCATGAATGCAAAAATTAGATCATTTCCTGAAAGAGTCTTTTCAACACAAATAAAACTCCTGTATCTAGGACTCAGCAATCATTGTCCAGGCATCATGAGTGTATTGAATCTGTGGACTTTATTACCACAGAGGGTTGAAGAGTCTGAATCATGACCTATATTCAAGACTGAAATAGACAGATTTTTAAATCAATGCTGGAATCGAGAGTTATCAATAAAATAAAACAAAGAACAGTGTATGCTGGAAGCAAAAACAGAAAACGCTGTGAAAACTCAGCAGGCCTGGCAGCTTCTGGGGAGAGAAAGCAGGGTTAATGTTTCAAGTCCAGTGACTGTTCTGACGAAGGTGCCAGACTTATTGGGTTTTTCCATCAATTTCTGCTTTTGTTTAAGGGTCATCAATCTCTTAGATTAACCACGAGTAATAACATGGCAGATATGATATCGGGTGGAAGTTGCAAACGAAAACCCTGAAACAATGCTCCAAGCATCGGGAAACCTTCTCCTTGTCCTGCCAGACTCATTCATGTTGCTGCTGGTTTGTCCATCATTGGAGATGGTGGCAGTCTTTGATTTCTCTCCAATTTAGTGGAGGTTGAGAGTTAAGCAATGACAGCAAAATCTAAATTCTGCAAGGAATGTTTCGAATGCACGGGATGTGATAGACTAAGGGCTGATCTTTTCTTAATTTCCTTAGGTCTGTCTTTTGTTTGATTCCTTCCAAACTTCTGACATGGTAATGTGAATCATCTTTTACCACATCTTACCAATGCATTGCTAAGTATATTCTATAGGTTAACAACTACTGGAAAAAATGTTGAAGAGTAAATTTGCATGGAAATTACAGAGATTTGTAGAAAGTAAGAGTAATGATAATGGGAGACTATAATTACACTATTAACTGAGATAGTAATCATTGAAAAGACAGAGCTGAGAAAGGTTTCTGAAGACTGTTCAGGAGAATTGGTTTGATGTGTATGTTTCTGGCACAAAGAAGAATTGTTGCATCTCGTTTTGAGGAACACAATGGGTCAAGTGTAGCAGAACTTTTAGAGGTCAATGCTCTTCTATGACTAAATTTAGATTAACCATGGAAAAGGCAAAGATCAGAGGACAGCCAAGTTTGTTGTTGTGAGAATAGATCTACCCAAGTAAAGTGAAATCTCAAAGGTTGGCTGCTACTATAATAACAAAACAATAAACTGCTTTAAATATGAGATAGTTCAAGTATAGTCAAGATAAATCCCCTCATTGAGAAAGAGAAGAAAAATGGAAGGTTAACAAAACAAGTAAGAACCAGGATAATTGCCCAAAATTCATAGAAAAAGAGGAGAAAACATGTACAATACGTAAATAGAAAGGTGACTTGATTGAATTATACAAGATCCTGAATGATCTTGGCAAGGTTGATGTGAAAAGAATGTTTCTGAATGTGAGTGAGTCCAGAACTAGGGAACAGTGTTTAGGGTAGAGATGAGGAGAATTGTTTTCTTTCAGAGGTTTGTGTGATTTTAAAGGCCTCTGCTTCAGAAGGAAGTGGAGGCGAGCTCATTGAATCTTGGCAAGTAGATTGCTTCTTGTTAGGCAAAGAAATCAAAGGGCAAAATCATGTAGGCAATGATGAAATGTGTTACAGAACCAGGCGATGAGTGCAGCATGGCCCATCTCAAAATTAAGAACATCTTTAGAGTCATAGAATCTCTACAGTGTGGAAGGAGGCCACTTGGCCCAACGAGTCTGCACCAAAGAACCTCCCGGACTTAGTCCCCTACCCAGCACAGCAAATCCATATTTACCATGGCTAATCCACCTAGCTTGCACATCCCTAGACACTACACACAATTTTTCATGGCCAATCCACCATTGGACAGTAGGAGGAAACTGGAGCACCTGGAGGAAACCCATGCAGACATGAGGAGAACATGCAAACCCCAAAACTGGAATAATTCTGAAGAAAAGTCACAGGAGTTGAAACATTAACTCTGCTTTCTCTCCACAGAATCTGCCAGACCTGCTGAGTTTCTCCAGCAATTTCTGCTTTTGATCATTTGGGAGAACTCTTGATATTTTGATTAATAGGCCAAACACCAGATTGTACAATACTGGAAAATACTGGAGTTTAGAGATGCTGCAGTGTTCTCCTTAGAAAAGAGAATGTGCAAAAGGAGATTTAAAACACATTTTGCGATCACGAGGGCTCGAGACAGCTCGAAAATCAGAGAAAATCAATAGAACTAATTGATAAAAAGAAAAGAAGTGATGGTATCATGAGGAAAAAGATTTTTTTTTGTTGAGAGAGTGGTTAGGATCTGGAATGCACAGTATGAGACAATGATAGAGGCAAATACAATCCAGGCTTTCAAAAGATATTGGAACAAACATCTGAAGAGAGAAGATTTTCTGGATTTTGAGCAGAATGGGACTATCTGAGTAGCTGTTTCAAAGACCATAGCCATGACTGAGCTAAATGCCCCTTCATACACTGTAACCCTTTTGTACTTTTCTGATTGTACAGGTATATCATTTCCATGGGTTATTTTGCTACGGCATTTACCATTTTGTGTATGACCACCTTTACATCTTCAGAACTGATGCCCATAAGAGCTTGAGCTCTTGACAGGGTTACCTTCCTTGACTGAAAGCTCTGAGCAGGTAGTGCGAGGGGAAGAAGAAAAGTACTCCATCAGAAGACTTGACTAAATAACACTAATTTATTCCAGGAAATTGGGTGTCAATTGGGCACTGATTCAAATTAAAGTTAGAGCATTTGGCATAATATATCAGGTTGTGGCCCAGGCTTTGGGAGAGGCTGATATCTGCAAGCAAAAACTTTACTGAAGACATTAAAAGATTTAAAAAAAAACAAATGAAGTGCTATTGTTATGAAAGAAGCTGATTATGCGTTTTAAATCCTTATTTAGCTATTAGATATTCAACTTACTGAGAGGGAAAATAGCACTTAAAAACTTTTCAGAAAATATTTTGTGCAATTTATGGGAACTCAATGACCAAATAATACAATTTTAGGATGATCTATAATATATAAACCTAACATTTCCAAACCCATTGACTAGATTCCAGACTGCAATTGAGTCTAAGTAATCCATTATTCCCAAAGTGAATCATCCAAACTCTTTGATTCGATTTGAAGCTGAATGCACCTCAGATATCCATTATTCAAAGCATAAAGTCTCCAAACTGGTTGACTGAATTATTGTTTAGTTTCTCTCTTGACTATCTAGAAAGAAAAAAAAAGGTATGACTTGGAAGTGGTGGTACTGATAGGAACTGGAGCATCATATTACAGTATGTAAATTCAGTCATTTCCAAGATTTACTGCTACTCTTCTTTTCAAGAAGTCATAAGACTGTTGTGAAATGGACAGAAACATTTCTCATGAAATGTAGCAAATTAAAGAGATGCACTTTAGAAGGAAGATTAAGGAGAGGTCCTATAAACTAATGAAGGGACAGGAAGATCAGAGGATGAAATATAGAAATCTATGAAGGTGGCAGGAAAGTTGTTAAAACTGCTAAAATAAATGCGATTCTTGGTTTGGTAAAAAGAGGCAAAAGGAGGGATTTTAATACTGAAACACAGCTTTGATTGTGTCAGAATAGACGTAAACATGTAAATATTTTAAATTCACCTCAAATCCTCCACCAATCTTGCTCTTTTTTGACCCCTTACCACAAATCAATTTCTGATGGAGGGGCTTCAATGATCATGTATGCCCCAGAATTTTTCTTCGCTCCAGTTTTAACGTTGGCTGACTGAGGTTCCTGGACCTTGGAAAATCCAACAGATAGAAGGAACTGAGTGTCGTAGCATGGAACAGTTAGGGGATTTTCCAAACTGTTTATGGACCATTACCAACCTCATGACACCCTAGTGTTCCTCTGACCTATTAACTTCTGTGATTTTTTTCTCTCCTTCTCTCATTTCTTAACCTCCACATGGATGGCATCCACTTCCGTAATCTCTCTGGAGGCTCAGACAATGCCATTCCAATGCTTGATCATCATACACACCCATCAATGAGCCAACCAATCACTCATGGATTCCTTATTCCTTCTCCCTCCTAAAGTTTGACAAACCCAAGGAAGATCCAATCTTCCTGTGTCCTGAATGGTAAAGTGGTCCCATCTTCATTCAGCTCTCTCCCTACCTCTCCTTTAATTTCAGGGCCATTGGATACAAAATCATGCAAGTTGTGTTAAACCTTTATAAGTCACTGATTAAACCTCAAATGGAGTATTGTGTGCAACTTAGACGCTATAATTTAGAGAAATGGTGGGAGGGATTTAAGTTAAATGGTGAAAATAGAGAAAAAATAATTATTCTCCTAAGACCAGAGAAAATATAGGGAAGGTTTGTTTTTATTTGCTCACTGATTAGGCTGGCATTTGTCGTCCATTCCTTATTGTCTTGGAGAAGGTGGTGGGGAGGTGCCTTCTTGAACCACTGCACTCCGCTGAGAGAAAAGCAGGTCCTTGATTTTGACCCTGTAACAGTGAGGGTACAATGATATAGTAAGTCAGGATGCTGTCTGAGTTGAACAATGGTAACCCACAGGATGACACCTTGGAGGTCCGTGCAGAAGAAATTAGATGGATGTAGATTGTTAAGGGACAATGAAAGTCAAAGGGAAATAGTTGTATTCTTTTCCTCAGCAATGGTCACTGCCTGGCATGTGTGTGGCATAAATATTATTGCCACTTCTCAAACCAAGCCTGGATGTTGACTGTTGGTTTGCTGCTCATGCAAGCTTGCTTTCTGTGACATATTGACAAGGACATGCAAGTCTCTTTGTACATCTACACTTTCCAAACTGTTTCCATTTAAGAAATACCCTGCACATCTGTATCTCCCCACAAAGTGTATAATCTCACATTTTTCCACATTATGTTCCATCACCATGTTCTTGCTCATTCCCTAAGCCAGTCCAAATCCTCCTGAAACCATTTTACTTCTTCCTTATAACACATATTCCTACTTAGTTTTATACTACCTGCAAATTTGGAAATATTAAAATTGGTCCCCATATATATTATGTAATGAACAGCTTGAACTCAATTACTGATTCTTGTGGCACCCAACTAGTCACAAGCTGTCAACAAAAGAATGACCTATTTATTTCTACTCTGTTTCCTATCTGTTGGCCAGTCATTAATCCATGTGAGTATATTATCTCCTATCTCATGTGCTTTAATCTTTTTAACTAGTCTTGTTTGGGGACTTTATCAAATGCTTCTGAAAATCAATGCATACTACACACACCGGCTCTCCTTTATCTATTTTGTTACTTGCATCTTCAATAACTCCCAACTGGTGTCTATTTATCCCATCCTTTATGATATATTTTAGCATTTCCCTACTATTGATGCAAAGCTAGCAGGTCAGTTCTGTTGCTCTCCGTTTTCTCTCTTGCTCCTTTTATAAACAAAGGGACAATATTTGCTACCCTCCAATCTACAGCAATCGTTCCAACCTCTACACTACATTGGAAAATAATCATCAATATATCAACCACCTCTATAGCCACCTCTTTCAACACTCTGGGAGGCAGACCATCAGCTCTCAGGGATTCATTCATTTTCAGCCCCATCAATTTCTCCAGTATACCCTTCTTACCAGTACTATCCTTCAACTCCTCATTCTCCTTTGTCACATGGATCTCCATTTCCTCGGTGAAAACAGACACAAAATAATCATTTAGTTTCTGTGGCATTTCTTTATTCCAATTTATAGCTTTTCCTGGCTTCACCAGTAATTGACCCACATTTGTTTTAGCCAGACATTTCTTTTTATATACCTGTACTTGTCCAGCTTTTACAGTCCATCATTATGTTTTTGTTTGCTAGATGCATATCCTATTCATCCTTACCTTATCAGCATTTTGATCCTCCTTCGTTATGTGCTATGAACCTCTCAATCTTCAGAATTACTGTTATATGTGGCAACCTGTTGAGTTTTGTACCTTGAAGGAATGTACAGCTGCTGTGAGGCATGTGATAATTCTTTAAAGATTGTCCATAGCCTATGTACAAGCATGACTTTTAATCTATTTCCCAATCCACCACAAGCAATTTATGTTTTTTGCCTTTATTCAAATTTAACTCTCTTGTTTTACAATGAACTACTTCACTTCCAAATGTAATGTAAGTTCCTGTAATATTGTGGGCACTCATCCCAAAATTATTTCAAGTCTATTCCACTATTTATTATGATCATGGCTGATCATTCAACTCAGTTCACTGCTCCCACATTCTCCCCATGTCCTTTGATCCCTTTAGCCCTAAGGACTATGTCTTAATCTTTCCTGAAAGCCTTCACCATTTTGGCCTCAATGGTTTCTTATGGCAGAGAATTCCATTGACTCACCAGTCTCTGGGTGAAGAAATTTCCTTTCAACTACGTTCTAAAAGGCTTGGTCCTTATCCTTAAACTGTGAATCCTGATTCTGGACTCCCCACTCATTGGAAACATCTTTCCTGCATCTATTCTACCTAATCCTGTTAGAATTTAACAAGTTTCCATGAGATTCCTGGCCATCTCTGATTTTCTCTGCTTTCCAGACTCAACTCAGACTAGCCAAGCTTCCCAAATTTCAGGAAATACATTAGGAGATAAGGAAAGACTCTGGAATAGTGACTTCAGAGTTTGGAATCACCAAAGATGAAAAGTCAGAAGACAAAGATAGAAATGAGGGTGGGAGGGGGAGAAGAGAGAGTGAAAAATAGAGAAAGAGAGAACAACAGAGAAATGAGAATGAGAGCTGTAGGAGGAAAGCATTGACAATATCTCAGTGAGAACATTTTCATGTCACATGTGCCCAGTCAACATTGAGGATGGAGGGGGAGAGGGATTGTGTGAAAAGCTCAAAGGAGGAGGAAGTGACAGAACTATAGGGAGACAGACTTAGCTGTGATTTGGAGGCAGGAATTTCTTGACCACTGTGACAATCTGTGTGAAGTTGGATGGAAGGTATCACTGAAGTGGGGAGTCTTCCCTTAGATGAAAGGTATCACATTCACATCCAGGTTTCCATCAAGGCTGTGCAAACATCCAGAGGAAGGTCATGGGTGATGATGGCTTTGTTTTCAAAGAGCTGGACATTCTGGAAGGAGATGCAGAGAAGCATGATGAAAGGGGATCGGCCTAGCTGGCTCCATATGGCCTGCACTGATCTGGGAGAGTTGCACGGGGAGGGGATTGGCTAGATTGGAACCCAGCCTGTGTTTGTGATGCACCCCGTGATTCAGTTTATAGACAAAGAATGATAATTTGAATAAACTAATAGCAGCCAACCAGCACTTGTGACTCTATTTCTGCAAATATACCTTGGCTAATGGATTAAAGATAATGAGATAGAGTAGAAAAGAGCTTGAACTGATTTTCAGACTCCTATCTGACTGATAGCTGTCCATTGTTCTGTACGAGAGAACAAATTATCTTTTGAGTTATCAAGACCAAATGGGGTCTTTCAATAAGTACAGAGGCAGAGGTTATTTTCTCCTTACTCGATGAGAAGATTGATATGGTGACGAAAAGATTATAAGGGAAGAAACTGTATTTCAATTGTCAGTGAAATAAAATGTTTTATACTTGCTGAAACCTTAATTAAAGATAACCGTTCTTATCTTTTTTCATTCAACCAAGCCCAACTGAGAATTTTTCATGGAGTAAAATGGGGTTATTTGAAGAATAAGAAGCATATTTCTAATGAAGTCACTGCATTTAACACTTTTGGAAAAGAACATTTAACCATCAGTTAACTCCATAGACTATTTCATAAAGCTGTAAGGAGAAACAGTTACATTAATTATTTATTTGCTGTTGCCTCCAATTGTGTAACAAGTTAACCCAATGCAAAACTTGTAATGTAATCTCTGGAGGTTTCCTGATTAATTGCTAGCCTAACCAAATCTGTCTACTGTTTTGGTCTCCGGGTGTTAAGTGTGGGCTCCTTCCTCAAAAGAGAGGCTCAAGTTGGCATTGGAGACAGGGTGGATGGTGACGCTCACAGGTTTGAAACCCCATGTTTGTTTACTGAGAAATTTGCCCAGTTCAATTTATGATTTTTAGGTCCTCACATCTCATCTCTTTAACCCTACCATCTATGACTTCTCTAGGTCCCCTCGATTATCCCATTCTCTCCTTGATAAATAAAAACTGAAAGAACTGCAGATGCTGCAAATCAGAAACAAAAATCAAAATTGCTGGAAAAGCTCAGCAGGTCTGGCAACATCTGAGTTAACGTTTTGGGTCCATTGACCTTACCTCAGAACTACCTCCTTGTAACTGGCACTCTTATAAGTTTGTGCTAAGTATTGTTCCTTAGATTTACTTTTTTTTTCAGCATCTATTTCCTCATTTGGACAAGACTGAGAAATGTGAAGCGACCTATTGCTCCTTTTTCTGTTGACACTATGAATGTTTATGTTTGATTGACACTTTGATGAGTTTGTAAGAAAAGCAGTGTTTTTTCAAAGGATGTTTTCCACGCATACTTTTTATTTTGTCAGTTTCAGGAACATTTCCAAGATTTTACACCATGATATGTGGTTCTGTCTGTTTTTGTAAAGCTCCTTGGGAAGTTTTACATAAATATAATACAGGCACTATATAACTACAAGTTGTTTTTGTTGAGTTGACTGATTGATGCACAAGTGGTAAAAGTAGGCATTCTTCTGATTTGGACAGTGAAGGAGGATTAACCAATGGTTCTGCTTCTGATTAGATTCTCCACATTACAGTGGTAGCTACAGCTCAAGAAAACCACATAATTGGTTGCAAAGCACTTGCAGACATACTGAGATTATGAAATGTTCTTCTAAATCAAGTTACATTACGTGACAGCTGCCTAAATTTAAATGAGGGCAATAAAGCAACATTAAATGAGGCAGTGAGGGCTGCTTAGCTGAGTGACAAATGGCTTGTGTGTTCAACCCCACTGATTGATGCATTACGTGACCACTGTGGGTCTCAGGATTTTGTACCTGTAATAATGGAGAAGGAGACTCCCAATAGAATCCAATGTACTTTTCTCTTTAATCTTCCATGGGTTGCGGGCATCATTGGCTAAGGCAGCATTTACTGCCCACATCCCTAAATGCCCTGGAAATGGTAATGAATGGATGAGCAAACTTCTTGAACCACTGCAGCCCTTCGGGTGTACATATGCAAACAGTGCCAACATATCCATCAGTTAGGAAGGGAACAAATGTGAAAGGTGGTGGATAGAGTGCCAATCAAGTTTTGGATGATGTTAAACTACTTGAGTATTGTGGAGGTGCATCCAACCAAAATATTCCATCAAATTCTAACTTGTGCCTTGTAGATGGCAGACAGACACTGAGAGTCCGGAGGTGAGTTATTCACCATAGAACTATGAGCCTGCCTCTTTTAGCTACCATTGGTCCAGTTCAGTTTCTGGTCAACAGTAACACCCAGGATGTTGATTGTGGGAGATTCCGAATGGCAATATTGTTGAACGTCAAGAAGTTATAGTTGGATTCTTTCTTGTTTGGGATGGTCACTGTCTGATAATTGAGTAGCAGCAATATTACTTGACCCTATCAGGTGAACCTGAATATTGGCTTGCTGCGTATGTGTACGAGCTGCTTCAGTGTCTGAGGTATCATTGACATTATGCTATCGTCACTGAATATCCACACTTCTGACATCATGATGGAAAAATCCTGCAGTGATACCCTGGGACTGAGACGATTGACCTCCAACAATCACAATTTTCTTCATTTGTGCTACATGTGGCTCCAACCAACAGGGAGTTTTTTTCCTGTGGTGCCCGTTGATTCTAGTTTTATTAGGGTTCTTTGATACGGCACTCTGTCAAATGTGTTGATATCAAATACACTCATCTCTGGAGTTCAGCTGTTTTGTCCGCATTTGGACCAAAGTTGGACTGAAGTCATGAGCGTATTGTCCCTGTGAAGGCCAAACTGAGTATCATGGTTATCGATAAGGAGCAGCGGCAGCTCCTGGTTGCTGTAGGCCTGGAGCGGGGTCACTTAGTTATCAGTGAGTGAGCAGTGGCAGCAGAACTAGGGACTCCTGGTTGCATTGCGAGTGTGGGTTCAACATGGGACCTGGCATCAGCGAGGTGGGCCCAGCAGCAAAAGAGATGGTACCTCAAGAATGGCGACTCCTATGTTGGTGGGCCTGGTGAAGGCAGCAGTGAGGTGGTGGAGGTGCAATTGTCATTGGTGAGCTGGCTCAGGGTTTGGCACTCATAGCTGAGGGATCAGAATAAAGATAGGCTCTCTGTCAGTTATATCTGTTTTATTCTTTTTATTCTTAATCTATTCAAAATGGTGTCAGATTGAGGCGATAGTTGAAGGTTTTCACCGTACTTCACTGTAAATTTCAAGTGACAATAAATCATTCAATTCAGTAAATCATTCAATTTATCAAAGAGCAGGTTATTGATAGGCAAGTCTCGCTTGATAACAATGGTGATGGCCCCTTCCAACATTTTGCTGGTGATCAAGAGTAGACTCACAGTTGACTGGGTTGAATTTGTGCTACTTTTTTGTGGACAGGACATGCCTGTACAATTGTCCATATTCCTGGGTCAGTGTAACTGGGATCTGGGATCTGACTACAGCCCCCTTGATCAGCTATATGTTAAAGAGCCATTGTCAATCTGTTCATTATAACCTTCTTAAAAATTCGCAATTAGAATGAATGAAGCAGTAGATAATGCCAAGTGTGATATCATTTTTTCCTTGCCATTGTCCATTATGTATTACAACAGTAATAGCCTTTAAGTGAGGATATATTATATTTTAATCATTCAACGTGTGGAGTACTGTGACAATGCTATGTGACAATTTTTCGGTTAAGCAATGATTCTAAATTGCATATGGAGGCACTCTGAGGAACTGTGGCTTAAGTGTGTTGCTTTTGTATTATTTTACAATGATTAGTCCATCTAGAAACGGTTATCAGAGCAAGCCTGATCTAATTAGGAAAGAGAGAAACCGGGAAAGGTTTTATTTAAAAAAAAATCTGCTGATTAGCTGACACCCATCTTCCACTATTGCTCAAAGACGAGACCTGTCCCACTGTCTTGGTTCACACATGAAGAATTATCAGTTAATTGAGCAGAGAGAGAGCTTCTGGTAACTCTACAGCTAGATTCCAGCATGAGCCCAGTTCTTCTGGAGAAAATGGCCATTGGCATTGTATCAAAGCTCAGCAGTGACAGATTAACTGTTCCCCTTGAAAGAGTTAATACCTTCAGGAGATCAAAGCAGTAAACTTGGAGGAGATAACCAAGTGGCAGTCATATTAACAATAATTATGTTGCACTACATTTAGCATCTGCTACGATATCTTTTCCAATTTAGGTAGTGGAGCCATTGGCCCCTGGCTGCTGTTGAGATTTCATGTGTGTAGGCTCCTAAATATCACAATTTTGATAATAAATTGAGGTATCTGAATTAAAACCTTATATCACACATGTTACCATCTCCTATTGTGCTCACAATGGAGTAGGCACATTTCAGAAATAAAGTAACATTTGGAAAATCAGCTTTACAATATTATAACTTTATTTTTACCTTTCACTCTCTTCAAGCATGGCTCCTTATTAGGAGCATGACCAGTAAGTTTGCCTCCACCTGTTTGCAATTGTTGGATGGATTAAAAAATATAATTAGAGCCATCAACATTTCTATTGAATTATCAGTGACCATATTTTCCTTGTGTTCATTCCTTACTTTTCCAACATTCACAAACTTCAGCTAATTTAGATTTCTATGTCCTACAAACTGACTTGCACCGACCAAATTCCACACGTTTCTTTTACCCAAGTGATCCTGGTGCATATTTTTCACATTTTCCACAGTTCCATGCTATCCTGGTTGACTGATGTTCTCTATAGCATAGTTCCCTGTAAGTAATCCCTTAACCCTGCTCACTAATTGAATCCTGAACCACAATTATTCCTTCAATCACAGTGGGCCGAATCAGGAGCAAGTCCACCCCATTCGGTTGCCTTATTCTGCAGCTAATTAGAGGCTATCTTTCATTGGTTTGTGAATGTTTTACCTTTGAGAAATGCCAATCCAATGGCCATCAGCTTTCTTGACTCAGCAGCACCACCTGGCCACAGCTAGGATTGCAAACAGTCCCCTAAAAAAGTCAACCCTTTGATCTAAGACAAGGGTAAGTCTGGTGTCTTGCTGTGCTCAGGTTGGCAGATGCCAGCTAGGAGGAAAAGACTGAGATAGATAGGGTGAGAAAAGTGAGGAAACACTGTGGAAAGGCATTGGGAATCATGGGATGGCTTTGCCAACAGGCACAGGCTGCCAAAAGGAAGGCACCTCACATTTCTGACTGCCAGGCCACCAGGTTTGATTTGGTGAGCTGAACACTTGGCACTGGTCTCCCCTATCAAACCTAGAGTTAGTGGGAGGAGGTACTGGAGGGGATGGGCAGCCCTGGGTAAGAAGCACAGTGCCAATACCCAGTTTATGGCCTGTCACCTAGCCCCAAACTGACTCTAAAATTCCGAACAATGCTACAATACTCTAAATCCTCTTCCAAACCTTTCTCTTTAATTGCTATCTCCAAGTCATAAAAAGCTTCCTTAAAAGCCCTTCTACATTTTTGATGGTTCTTTAGTCTTCCTCCTATTCACTGCTTCAACATTCATTGTGTTTCTTCTTGAATGATAATGTGTTCCTTTATGTGTTATACAGACAAAACATGTTATCATGTCCTCATCATTGTCAGCTGCCTTGTCATAGAATTCAAATTTCATCATCTGCCATGGTGGATTTGAACCTATGCCCCCTGAACATTTGTCAGGAGCTCTGAACTGTTGGCAGTATGACATTGCCTCCCTCCTGAGTTTGAACTTAATCCCTGGTGAAAAAGCTGGCTTTCTCATAGTCCTAAATAAAGGGATTTTGGGAAGGTCATCTTCAGACAGTAACACTTCAGAATGGAAGGCCATTCAAAACAACTGCACTCTGGTCTACTGTGGACTGTATTGCAAACTGTAGTTTATATCTTCATCCAGATACATAGCATTTGCTCCATACAACACTGTTGTATCAGTTTCAATAATGTGTTCAATCTCTGAGTTAAGATTTAGCATGCAGTCTTCTTGTTCAAAAGTGTTATGACTAGTCCCTGGATGAGCACCCATAATTTATGTTGATCCTGGATGAGTAGAGATGAACTGGCTCCACTTCTTTAATATTTTCTAATCAATCTATTCCAAATGTTATGACACACCTCTGGGGCAGCTGGGACTTGAACTTTGGCCTCCTGGTTCAGAGATAGGGGTAGGGGCACTACTATTGTGCCACAAGAGCCCTTCAAAGTCTTTATTTATCCCCTCCCTTAATTGGTCACTACAAGGTTAATTTAACAAAGGGTCTCTTTCCTTGTGGATGCCTTTACCCAGCCCAAATGTATTTATGTTTTAAAAAGAGACAATTTAATCTTAAGTTATAGAGAAACTGTGATTATTGGCTCCTAGAGGAAACACTAAACATGTATCTACACCCACTAAAAGTGAGAGTTGAGTTCAAAAGATAAAAGTTAAAATGTAATATACAAGTCCGTCTTTGGCTTATCCATGATGAATAGATTGTGAAATGATGTAGCTATAAAGATGGTTGGTTTATGTAAAACTGACATTGGCAGCGCATTAGTTGTTTGGAGATTCTTGGTTTTGCATTTAGCTGAAAGGAGTTTGTTCAGTTTCCTTTAATAGTGGTGTTGCTGACTTGACTTATTTTCAGAAATCAGAGAGACTTGATTCTTTATCCATACATTTACAGATGTGTGTAGAAGCTGCCAACTTCACAGCACATTTTAGCGACAATGGAACTTGAACCACAAACTAGAATATTAACGTACTATTTTCTAACCTATTAAAAGATAGGGACAATGGTTTTAGTAAATCTTTAACCTCCTCTTTTTTATCAAGCTGAAAGGGTAAAACATAGACCCGTCCTTCACCCAGGACCAGCTTTCTTTTAACTCAAATCTTGTCTGTAGTCTGGGACACAATCCCCAGGAGATCATAGTTCAGTTGTTTTGAATAGCGTTTCGTTTTCAAGTGTTGCTGTCTGAATTTCCCTTGACACTCCTCAGGGACAACTTTCCATGATCCCTACCAGGACTCAACATAATCCATGTAGGAATTTTGGAACGCTGCAGAATTTACATGCACCGCAATCCTTTGGCTCCTATGCCTTTCTTTAAAATAAAAGACACTTTGTAGTTATATATCCATAAGTAATTTGGGATTATGATTCATTTCATAACAGAAACTAAGCAATCTTTTACATCAAGAAATGTTTACCTGTATTAATAATTTTTAGTCACAGTAATTCCTTTCTGCATTGACTCTGAATTATTTTTACCTTTTTGAAGGGTTAGTCAATGGCTGAAATATATTCATTTTTTCATTCTGTCCCCAAGAGGCTGGTCTTTGCTAAAGTACAGTGCACAGGGTCATTAATTCTCACCATCTCTCTCACACTGCTCCTCCAGGATTATCTTAGATTGCCATTGCAGGGATTGCAGCTTTGTTGGCATTACACTCTTGATTGACTGTTAGATATTACTTCAACGCAGTGAATTTTCAATTTTATTTTTTTACTCCACTATAGCAAGGCTTTGATAGATATACCCAATTCTCCCTTGAGTGGCCAGTGCTGCATTGTTCTCTTTACATTTTGTCAGCTTTTCATTTTTTTTATGAGTACATGAAAATCTATTCCCTCTGCATAAAGAATTTTATTTGTAGTGAGGCCTGAAGGTTCTTTCTAAATGAAATCACTGATTATTATGGTTCTATGATACCAATACTTTGCACATTCTTTATTAGTGAGTTGAAGCAATGAATGCTGTAAGTTATTTCAGCAGCTGGGTTGTAGCTGACCTAATCCTCACTCGGAATTAGTGTTTATATACTCTTCAAAAGGGGTCACTGGATATTTAAGAATTATAAAAACCCTGAACAGTATTATCCTGTTCTTACCACAAAGGGACTGGGATCACCAGCAGCACCCTTTTCACTGTGACTCCTGAGGTTAGTAACTGAATACTGATAGGAACCTGAGCTACTAACTCTATAGGTCTCAAGGTCGTACAAAACGAAAAGCACTGAACCTATTCCAAATACAATAGATACCAGCATGTTGAAGCTAATACAACAAAAAAGAAACGAGCTTCAAAGCCCTGGGCACCATTCTCTGTTATTCTTTGTATTTTCACATTTCTCATAAAGCAGTAGGTCTTCCTCTCAGAGATGGAAGAAGTGTGTTAAAATACAATACAAACTTTATATTATGCAAATTGCACTAGCCTGCTCTAGCTCCAGCCATTATACTGTTCGAAGGAGGTTTGATTTTCACGCTGGTTTCTTGTCGTTGTTGTCACCTAGCCAGGCAGCAAATACCCAGTGATCAGAGAGCTGGACATTCCAGCGGTGATCCATGGGCGCAGCCATTGCTGCTAAGAATCCTGTTCATGGGCTATGCAGTCTCGTGATGGGTAAGCCATTAATGAAAGCCTCCCCCAACATTTCCATACCTCCCTCACAACCACCATAACACCCAACCTGGGGACTGACTGGGAGGCTGCCATGGCTTAATTGGTGATTTCACCATGTGGCAGGTGTAGAGATTGTAACAAGGTCAGCCTTGTTCCAAATCCTCTGGAATTCCTATTTTAAATCTTTTCGTTTCTCTATCTCTCTGATCTCCTTTGATTTTCCTCAAACCAAATTTCCCTCAATGCCCCATCCTTCACAACATGGATCAGGCTTTTAGTTAAAAACCGAAAAAACTGCAAATGCTGTAAATCAGGAGTAAAAACAAAGTTGCTGGAAAAGCTCAGCAGGTCTGGCAGCATCTGTGAAGGAAAAAATCAGAGTTAACGTTTCAGGTCCAGTAACCCTTACTCAGAACCTTCCTGTTCTGAGGAAGGGTCACCGGACCCGAAACATTAACTCTGATTTTTTCCTCCACAGGTGCTGCCAGACCTGATGAGCTTTTCCAGCAACTTTGTTTTTGTTCAGGTTTTTAGTTACCCGTTAGTTACTTTAGATATTGCCTCTATTGACTCAATGTCAAATTTCATCTGTTACATGTCCACAAAGTCCCTTTGGACAACTTCCTCCATTAAAGATGTTT
The DNA here is from genome assembly GCF_021869965.1 of Rhincodon typus. NCBI lineage: Eukaryota > Metazoa > Chordata > Chondrichthyes > Orectolobiformes > Rhincodontidae > Rhincodon > Rhincodon typus. Next base: position 97,110,162 of record NC_063335.1, on the reverse strand, counting down.
TATTAAGGCAGGAAGTTGTTGACGTTTATTTTTAAGCTTCACGTATGACATGAGCAAAATAGCTGAGGAAAATGATACTGAGGAATGATTTTTACAAAGTGACATTTTGACTCCAAACAAAAGGGAAAGGAATCTTTAACTGGAAGCATTGTACTTTATAGAAATAAAGAAGAGTATAGTATCACCACCGTCTACTCAGCATTTAAGGGAGTATTAAAGTCATTTCTACACAAAGCCTATTAATTTCAAAATACTACCTACTGACATCCCCAGCTGTTAGGTGAGATTAATGAAGCTTTAATCTGGGCAAAGCCATTTGGTAAGAAGAAAGTGAAGATGATTTAACGTCTGATAAAATATGATAAACAGGCAATAAATTATACATGAGAAATGTTAGCAACACAAACTTAATTGATAATACTGCTTTTCAAGTCTGAAAATCCAGGGCCATTAAAAGTTTGAGCAAGCTCACAGGCAATGACTTATCATTTTGGGACATAATTGACTTTTAGGTTTTGAATAAATAGGGAAGGTAAATGATGCTTTCTCCGATAATATAATACAGATGAACAAGCCACGGGTCCTGACTAATGGTAACATGTAATCAATAATTTGTTCAAAGCTTTACCTCTAACGGTGGTGCATGATACTATGTACCTGTCTCCATCCTCCTCAATCTTCTGAAATGCTTGGAACCACACTGTGGTGATTAAGCTCCATTAGCAGATACTTTATGAGAATCCTACTCCTCAGTTGGCCAGCAAGTAAGAACTAATTCTCTATAACAGCATTGTGATGAGTGCTTTTTCTCCCCCAAAAGAGATTATTTGCTTTAACTACAAAATCTAAACTTCTTTTATTCTCTTCAATCTAGCCTGGCACTCCAGCGCACTGTTCCAGTAGTGCTGAGAGACAATTCTTTAGATGAGATTTTAAGCCAAGGGACTTGTTCGATGAATAATAAAGATCTCACAGCCCTACTCCAAGAAGAAGGAGAATGTGAAGTTTGCCAATGTCCGAGCCATCATTCTTCACCAGGCAATAGTGTTAAAATCAGATTGACTACTCATTCAGCTCTGTGTTGTTTCAATTAACTCATACACCCAATGACTCTTGCATTTCTCTCTATGAAATTGTTGCCTCAAGTGCCCAGGCTGCATGACCAAAAGCACAGAAAACAGCAACTGTCTGGTTTAGTAGAATCCATGGTCACCCTAAATTCAGCCTCAAACCTTGTTTCAAACGTCAGGCAAGTTGTTGGCATTAGATGCAGCTATGCATGACTGGAGAAATGTAGGACTCAAAAATTCAGTGCAAGAGGAACAAAAGTTTGGAGAACATCAGGGCTATAAAACAAGAGTGAGTGAGAGAGAAGGAAAGAGAGTGAGAGAGAGAGAGCAAATGGAGAGCTTTGCAGCTATAAGAAACTAATGTGGGGTGGCATTTTGGCTTTAATTCCACTCTCAGGCAGCTGTCAGTGTAGAGTTTACATATTGTCCCTGTGCTACATGGGTTTACTTCGGGTGCTCCGGTTTCCTCCCACAGTCCAAAGATGTACAGGCTAGATGGATTGGCCACGCTAAATTGCCCATAGTGTCCAAGGATATCTCGGCTAGGTAGATTAACCATGGGAAGTGCAGGGTTACAGGGATAGGGTAAGTCGTGGGTCTGAGTGGGGTGCTCTTTGCAAATTTGGTGCAAACTCAATGGCCCGAATGGCCTGTTGCCACACTGTAGGGATTCTATGATTCTATGATTCTACGACCGGAACATCAGAAAGTTCCTGAATCTAATCATTCAGTGTGGAAGAGCTCGAGAATTTGGAGAACTTTGTGACTTTTAAATATCCAGCACAAGAGAGAACAAGAGGTCAGAAAACTTCATGGCTTTAAAAATCCAATGTGTGAGAAAGTAGGTGATTGGAGAACTTTGGAATACAAAAGAATCCGGTTCGGAAAATTTTGGAGCTCTAAATCAACAAGAGAGCAAGAGGTCAGAGAATCTCAGGTCTATGAAAAAATCCAGTGTGAGAGAGAGGAAAAAAATTAAAGAAATTCAGAAGTCTTAAAAAAGAAATCCAGCACGTAAGAGAGTGAGATGTTGGAGAATTTTGTGAGTACGAATAGTCTGATGTGAAAAAGCAGGATTTGAGGATATTAAACAGCCGGTGTAAGAGATTAATGAACTTTGGACAAAGTGTGACTGCTGCCTGGTTTGAGGCAGTCAGAGCAGAAATCAACTTGTGGCCTCAGAGGAAAGTCAGGGGTTGATTGACTGGTGAGTATTACTGTTGGATTGTCTGTCTACAACTGACAGCTTTAAAAACAGTAAAAATATGAAGAATTAAAAATAAGGAGCTAGAGAGTCGGTGATGAATATTATCTTTTATTATCTTTTATTTAATTAAGACTTCTTACAACAAATGTATTATAAGTGTAAGTGTTAGTCAAAGTTATCAGTACCAGTAAGGTTTTAATTCATAATTGTAAACAGAAGTAACACCTTATGATTGAATTTGAGTAGCAGTGGGATCTCTTCAACTTAGAGTCACTTTTCTTACAATACCAGGCCAGACCACTACATTTATGTTATAATCTGTCGAGGGAGTAGAAACATTTATTTTTAAAGTCAACAAAGTGAAATCCAGAGGCCTTAAGTGAGAGAATAATACTATAAGATTGCAAGGTTTTGAATAAGCGCTGATAAATTCCACTATACAACATTATAACTACAATACAATCTACAACACATGTACAATTTATATTCTAACATCCAGAATTAGCATCAGGTAAAGAATGTGATTGATCACCCCCAGCATGCATCACATAACAAATTAGATCAAGACAGATCCCACAGATTTCTTAAAAACTTTTCCCAGATATAGTGACACTGTGAGTCATCAAATCTCATTATACATCATAAGGGATTATAATTCTTCATTTTTTTGCAAATGTGGCCTTAAAACTCGCTCAAAAGTGCTGTTCCATTATAAACCACCTTAATAGATACACTTGGTCTAGTAATTTGTAATACAGAAATTGAGTAAGGACACATTTTGTAAAAATCTTTCATCTTCCACTCATTAGGACAATTTACAAGGATGCCAACTTAAGGGGAAGATCAAGATTTATGCTGTATGAGAGGAGAGGTCTGAGAATTAAACTACTGAATGGTGATGATGTACTTTGCTGAGTTGAATCAGGAATAGCGAGAGTATTTGGTGTCTCTTGCAATGCCTTGAACAATCAGAGTCAATCTGCATGATTTAAAACTGAAACACAGTATGACAGTTAACTGTCAATCATCATTAACTGGAGCATTTTCCATGGCAATACCTTAACCAATCAAAGTCCACTTGACAACAAATCAATACTCTCCTCTTCTACTGTACAGATTTTTTTTTCTCCTCAAATTGGTATTCTTGTCAATTGGTCTGATGAGAGCAAGATAAAAAGATTTAATGAAATGTTTCTTTTTTAATCAATTCTCCCAGGCTGGTCAATCACTCTACTTTCCTGGGTCTACAATCTCTTGGACTCCCAAACTGTATTCTAGTACATAATTACAGGCACAACTCTAGATTGACCAAATTGGAATAATTCATGGATTTTTCACTAACCTCCAATCTTGCACAGATGTATAGAGCAAATGTTGTTTATGGGCCCTTCAACGACCACTCTCAGCTACACAGAACTGTAGCTTCTTGAGCCCCCAGGACTTTTCAAGACCCCTGTCTCTAATGCTTAACTATCTACTAACTCCTAAACCCACTTCCTGAGTTCTAAAAACACAGAGGTGTCCAGCTGCTCTCGACTGAGTTTGCAGCATGACCTTACAGAAAAAACTTGTATGGTTTCTCAGCCCTGCAGCTAAAAGCAGCAAGATGACGATGGAGTAGGGAGACTGAGTCCAGAATTTGTCTGCTCCTGTCGGCTTTCTTTCTCTTTTTTTCCTTCTTTTCACTTTTGCTCTTTTCTTTTTTCTGTTTTTCCTGCATTTTTCTTCTTTTGTTCATCTTTTAAGCCTCTAGTGGCAGTGGTAGCAATGCCTGTTTGAGATGGACACAGCTCCGCCAATGAGCGAGGAGCAGGCCCTGGGCTGTCTCCCCTGGCCCAGACGCGCAGGCTAGGCCAAGGCTCCAGGTCCCACAGCTAGGACAGGGCACCTGGAGGAGGAGAAAAGCGATCTTGTCCTGGCACGGTGGTCTCTCTGTGTTGGTCTCCCAGCATAGCAGTCTTGTCCCTGTGTGGAGGTCTTGTCCTGGTGTGGACATTTTATCCCCATGTTGAGGTGTTCTTCATCTTAGGCATTCGGGTATCCCAGCAGCCAATCAGACAGTCTCATCCAGAGTTGGCGGTCTCGGCCTGACGTGGCAGTCTTCTTCAGCAGATGCTTCCGACCTAATACCCAGTGGGCCAGTGCGACGATCTCACCCCAGCCGTGTCTTCAGGGTATTCCATCATTCTTAAATCAGCTTTCCCCAAGCCCAGGTGCCATTAACTAACCTGTGATGAACTTTGTCTTAATTTTACTTTTTTTTTATTATTCTGTATGACTTCTGTCAGATGCAGGTGCTATGTTGGGGCAACTTGTAAAAAATTACACTGTATCTTTCATGTAAAAGTGCATGTGGCAATAAATGTACTACTCTACTCTAACATAGAATCAACTGAATTCCCTACTACCTTTGAATTCCTCTTCGGCGAGCTGTGAACTATCCAGAGAGAACAATTGAAAATCTTTCAAGTAGGCCTGTTCTTATTTCTAGATAAAATTGCATGTAACTCATAGTTTGGAACTGACAAATGTTACATCCTTTTGAAACCGAGTGTGCCCTAAATGTTACAAACTCACAGGCTTCTGCAGCACAAAAAAAATTGTTTACAAACAAAGTTTTAGTCACACCCTCCATTCAACATATTTACATGTTTAACTTAAAAGTAGGCCATTACTATGGGTGGATGGGGAAGTGGTTGTTAAGGAGGAACTCTCTGTGATACAGCTTATGATTGGTACAGAAGACTGGAAAATTGCAATTGATCTTCATTGATTTGATTTCATTGGTCTCTTACTTAGTTAATTGCTTATCCATTGTTTAAAGGCATGTATTCTACTGGACCCAATCCACTTATACAAGAATTGTGCAGAGACAGATGACCCATGGATCTGACAAGTCAGTAGCAAGTATAATTTTTGTGACGCCCCATCTACATCTGAACCCAGCTCTGGTGAGAGTCAAACATTATGCATATCACCAGGACTGCAAACACTATTTCCATGAGAGCAGAGAAGGTTAATGAGATTCTGTGAAGGTTACTTACCAACAGCATGTTCTGTTCATGAAAGTTGGTGACAAAAGGTTATCCATAACTTGAATTTGTCACCAGGGAGTGAAAATAATATCTTTATATCTGGAATTGTTTTGAAATATTTTATCACAGAAGGTTGTTGAGAAAGGCATCTTTAATGCTGAAGCAGATAAACATTTGAAACTAAGCAGTTTGGAAATTATAAACTTGTGAGAGAGTTAGATCTTTTAATCTAGAGTCTGAGTACTACAATTGGCATTAACAGGTACACGTCAGAGATAGAAAAACAACAGATAGGATCATTGTGCTTGATCATGACCCCAGTGGAACCCAATGTTCTGGAAAGTACATTTATGTAAACAACAAGAGGAGATAAAATCATTCAATTGTAATAGCAAACAACAAGCTGGTCTTATCACCACGTGAAAAACAAATTTAAGATTACAGCTTATTATTCCCACTTTCTATTCCTTCCAACACCCATGGTGTTTCTATAGGCCCCAGTGTTTGCCCTTGGTTGCTGAATAAGAATACAGCGCAAATTGCCATGTTCAGAAAATAAAAATGGAGAAGATCAAATGGAAAATGAGACAAAGCTCTTCAGATCTCAGTATGCAAAAAGTGTCAGCCCTGGCTCACTACTGAGTCAGGAGACTATGGGTTTAAGTCCCACTTAAGCAACTAATTAAGTCTGACATTCCAGTGTAGTACATTCATGGCACACCATTGAAAGAGACAGCTTTTAGTTAAGACATTAAACTGTGCCCTGCCTGCCTGTCAGAACATGCTATAGTCCTAATTGATGAAAAGCACGACAATTCTCTCATGACGTCCTGGCCAACTTTTAACCAAAATCTAAGATAGGTGATCTGGCTATTATCTCACTGCTGTTTGTAAGAGCTAGGTGTATGGAAATTGACAGGTGGGTATCCTACACTAAAATTGTGGTTATGTTTCAAAAAAGACTCTATAGGCTGCAAAGAACTTTAGCACACCCAGAGTTGTGAAAGGCAATCTATTGATGCAAGTCTTTCTTTCAAAGGGAATACAGTTTCATGGGGTCATGAAAAATAAATGAAACACTTGCAAATTTGTATGTCAAGAAATGCTGAAGTGACTACCATTGGAGGCAATGAGTAAAGGGAATTTGGTTGATCAATCAAAACTTTACTGTATTAAAGTGAAAGTGAAATAAATAATTCAGTACATTGGGGTGATATCCAATGCAATCAGGAGCTCAAAGCCAGTGAAATAGAGATAAAGTGGAGGTGCCAGTGATGGACCATGATAGACAAAGTCAAAAGTCACACAACACCAGATTATAGTCCAACAGGTGTTTTTGAAATCACACAAGCTTTTGGAGAACAGCCCCTTTGTCAAGAGCAGTGAGAGAGCAGAGCACACAGACACAGAGTTTATAGGCAGAGAGATCCAGGGCAGAGAGATCAAAAGTTCATACAACTGGTGTGAGTGGAGTGTCAGATGATGTCTCTGCAGGTGACCAAGAGTGTTAGATTGACAGTAAAGTGTCAACAGCTGAATAACCGGTGAAGGGATTACCTATAATCTGATGAAGTGAGGCAGAGATATAATTATAAAAAAATTGAAGTAAGGTGGTGCTGGAGACAAACTAAATGACTGGAATCACATGTTAAATTCAAAACTGTACAAACTAATTTAGGTGGAGAGACCATAACAATTTATCAAGGTGATGCTGTCAAAACAGGACAATAAGGAAGATTTTACAGAACTGTGTGGTGGGATCACTTGCAATGTGACCTGAACCCAAGATTATGGTTGAGGCCGTCTTCATGGGTACAGAACTTGGCTATCAGTTTCTGCTCGGTGATCCTGTGTTATTATGCATCTCTAAGTCCGCCTTGGAGGACATTTACCCGAAGATTGGAGGCTGAAAGCACTCGACTGCTGAAGTATTTCCCCACTGGGAGGGAACATTCCTGTCTGGCGATTGTTGCATCTTGTCCACTCATCTGTTGTCGTAGCATTCCTCTCATTCAGCCAGATAATAGTATAAGTTATGTAAATACAGTGCATTAATGTGGAGAGAAACATCACTTGACCCAAGTAAATGGGTGCTAATGATAGTAATTATAGTAAAGTGCAGAAAATTACAGTGAAAGCAAACTCATTTAAGTTGGAGTTAGTACAGATGTAGAAAGCGTCTATCTCAATATGCTCCAAAAATGACATCTCTAATCACACTTTCACAGCTTTCTGGAGAACATGCACCTTAGCCAAAATTCTAATTTGTGTTTCTAACAGATCTTATTTCTGCCAGGGACTGAAAGGCACAGGATGTCATTACCATATGGGACAAACTCAAACCCAGCAAGATTGTTTGAACTTGGTGTTAAGTTCTAACAGACCCTATTTTTGATGGTGCGAGATGCATTTTATTTATTGGGTGACATGAATTTTTTTTAGAATAGGCATGTATGTAGTTAAAAGTGGATTGAGTCTTCTGAGCAGTCAAATCATCAAATTATTTGAATCTCCTGCTTCTTAAACTTTAGAAAACATAAAGCCTCTGATTTGAAAAGAATCTGAGCTTGCACTTCACTAATTGATTGTGCATTAAGTTTGAGGGCTATCATTATACTATATGCTAGTATAGCATTATACTATGTGCTTTTATGGCCTATCCTTATCTCAGTGGCAAGGGAGGAAGAGATCTGGAAGTTTATAGTTTGATTGATACGTCCAAGTGGCTATTAACAAATTAGTTATCTTTAATCCGGGGCTATGAATACAAATAATTATTTTTATAGAATATTATTTCTCCAGGTGTATTAGGTGTATTTTTTTTTAAGCATTACAGAGTTTGTTTTGTTTCAATAAACAAGTCTGCAACAGATACTTATAACTTTATTTCAGATCATCACAGCATGATTCTTAAGATGTGCCAAGATGATAGTGAGTGAAATGACATGGAGAGTGTAAGGGCAATAGGTAGTGGATAGGAGACATGGATTGGAATAAGTTTTCAGTAAATTGCATTATGGTTAGAAGGGCCATAAGGTGGACAGAGAGATATGGTTTAACATGAGGGTGTGAGGGGCCATGGCGAGGTAAATAGAAGGACATATGTCAGTATGGAAGATATGAGGAGACATTGGGAATAGGTAGAGGGGCATATATTGACATGGGGGCTATTGCTTGTCTCTTGAATGAGCACAGGAAGTTTATCTCTAATACACTACCTAGAAAATCTTCTATTCTCCCATTTCCTGCCTCCAGATCCATTTCTTTATTTATTTCCATTTTTTGAAATGCCTTGGAAAGTTTTCATTTTAAGTTGCCATTGTGAAAAGTTGTTGCTGTGACAAGGATTAATCACTCCTCATGTGACACACATTTTGTGTTGATTTTATCATATTGTACCCATGTCCTCTTGTCCTGTACCCATGCATTAACTTCAGTTTGTAATTTTATTTGACCAGTTCAATTCCATTCATTACATTACATTCTACCAAAAGATCTTCGCCTTTACTTCATTCTCAGATCACTGATCTGCCATCACTGATAGCCAACAATTTTCTCTCTGCCCATGCAGATCTCACATTAACAATCAGCTGTGTGGTGTTTTTCTACATTGATTCCAGAGTCTGGCACCTTTATTAACAAAACTAACTGAAATATTGGCCCAAGCTAGAGATAACAGGTCCATTTTTTGCAACTGGAGAAAGTTATTATTTTGCTTTATGCTGGATAATAATGTGCTAGTTATATCGTCTCTGAGTGTGTTCAAGTCTTGCTAGAGGAACTGCATCACAAAAACAAGGTTGAATCTCCAGAGCAGTACTGAAGGAGTGCCACACTGCAGGTACCCTGCCAAATGATATAAAAGATACCATGATATGCTTATAATGAAAAGGAGGAGAGATCCTTCCAAAGTCCCAGTTAACACTTGTAACTCAGCCAATACCAAAAACAGATGATCACTTTGCTGTTTGTATGACTTCCCTTGGCAGAGATTAGTTACCACCTTTCCTATACTGCAACAATGACTACATTTCAAAAGTTCTTCAGTTGCTGTAAAGCATTTTGAGACAGGCTGAGGCCATGCAAATAAGACATTAAGTAATAGGAACAGGAGTAGATAGGTGATGATGGTGGTACTGTCTGGGACTTTCTGTAATTTCTGATTCTTCAGTATGACTACATCATTGGGACAGCTGTCCCAATTTTGACAAAGATTTTGAAAAGAAGGGCTGACAGCGCTAATTGGGCCATTATTTCTGATGCCTAGATTGATGTTTTTTTTCTCAATAGACTGTTGCTTCCCTGTAATTTCTGGGAAGTTATTCATGTCTTCATCTGTGAAGACAGAACTGAAGTATTGTTTAATTGTCATGCTTTTTAATTAAGTTACCCAATTTAGCACAGCCAACTCATACACCAAATTTCCCTTATTTAGGTTCAGGATACTAGCTTCAGATTGGGCTATTTCACTTTCTATCCCAATCAAGAATTCGATCTTGATATTGTCATTCAGTCCCAATGGACCTTTCACAAGAAGATCATTAATTAATCCTTTTTCATTGTACAGTCCCGAATAAATTATGTGAATAAATTATGGTAACCTAATTTCACCAGACATGAGTTCTGTAAACTATGTAAAATTACCCCTTCCTCATTTCAAAACATTGAAGCCAAATATAGCAAATCCAATACTTCCAGAGCCTGCATCAGCTAAATTAGCACATACCAGCAATCTAGCCTGTATATCGTGAGCTGTCTCTGCACACAGAGCTAACCAGTGTCTGTATTTATCTTTACCATTTGACTTCCACCTTTCTTCAATTTGCATATTTATAGATCTTTGCACAATCAGAATGCAACGGCTGGCTCATAGTATGCTCACATAAACCAGCCTCACAGTCAATGTTTGCCTCTGCTATCCTCCACCATCCTGCTATGACTGAGAAGTTAATAAGTTTATAAAACTAATGTAATTGCACAACAGAAGCTGAGCAAAACTAATCTTTACCAGTGATGTAAATGAGTGGTAATTTTACGCGGTCTATTACCAGAGGACGTGGAAGCTTACTTTTATATCTTACACATTAACCTTAAAAATATTATGATGTGGAGGTGCCAGTGGTGGACTGGGTTAGACAAAATCAGAAGTCACAGGTTATAGTATGACAGGTTTATTTGGAATCACACAAGATTTCAGAGCACAGCCTCTTCACCCCATCATCCCTGTACCTGGTGAAGGGGATGCGCTCCGAAAGCTTGTGTGATTTCAAATAAACCTGTTGAACTATAACCTGGTGTCATGTGACTTCTGACTTTAAAAATGTCATTCAGCAGTTAAGGACGTAACTTATCACATAAAAGGTTAGATTGACTAATTAACTACCTTCAGAGAAGTCCCTCTTTAAGGGAACCTCATTTCATTTTGCTCATACTTCCTTTTGTGACAATTCTACAGCTTTAAGCTGATTATTTTGTTTTTATTTTTATGGAGAGAGGTTGAGACAGAGGTGCAGAGTGGTCTGCTTCGAGCCAATAAAATTAAAAGTTGGAACAATAGAAGCAGCCTGAATGGGTGGGGTCAAGCTCCCACAGAGCCAGGATTTTAGTTTTAGCTTTCAGTACCTGTTTGGGTTGTGGAAGATGCCACATCTCTCTGTCTCTTTGTCACAGCTAAAAGCATGTGTTTATTTCTTGCTGCTAGAATTGTATGTGAGACAATCTATTTTATTGAATTTGCCTCTGTCAAGGGAGTGTTTATGGGATGTTACTATATTGGAACAGTCGCTATTTAATTATTATTAAATAATCTATTGTTCTGTTAGGTTTTCCAATAGAGTTGTTATTTCCAATTCTTTCTTTTGTTTGTATTTTAGCCATAGTGCATGAATAAAGTGTGTTTTGCCTCATGCCTGATAGTTTGACCAATTGAATTGCATGTGGAACACAACACCTGACACTTGCCTTTAAAATAAGAAAAAGTTAGTGTCTAGCTAAATCTCCTTTACAGGTTTTGAAGGGGTTTAGTCTGGTCCATAAACTTTGAGCACTTGAGGAGGTATACTGATATACTAAGACGACAAAAATATCTTTTTATCCTGTTCTCCACAGGCTTTAGTTTTCATTGCTCATTACCTGCTGTTACATTCCACCCCAACCCTCTGAAACTGCTGGGATGCAATCGCCAAAGTTAGGATATTAAGTGGCAATCAGAGTGGTTCTCTACAAACTAAAATAAAACAAGAACAGAAATTGCTGGTGAAACTCAGCAGGTTTGACAGCAACTGTGGGAAGAAAGCTGAGTTAACATTAAAGTTAAAGTCCAGTGACTCTTCATCAGAATAGTTCTCAATGACCATTTTTAAAGTTGAAGTGCCTTAAATTGCAAAGTGCACACTGATTACCATTCTACTCTCTTCCTTTCAGTCCTAGTTTTGGAAGGGCCCATTTCATGCGCCACCTCCTTTCTCATACCAACCTGGTGCTGCAGCCTGTGTATGAAGTTGCTGACTTAGGTACCATTTTGCACGCCGTGCTAAATACCACCAGGAACATAGACAAGGCCACCAATCTTCATTTGGATCCCTTACAGATAGAAAAGATTTGCATTTCTGGCCTTCATTTGAACTGAAGACACAGAAGTAAAAAAAAAATCTCCCTAAATCACACACCACTCAGCATTCCTACAAAATCCTTTTCTTTAAAAAAATAAACTATCACAGTGATGTAATTCTCTCAATAAAGATTTTAGGATTTGAAGTGCTTGACTGGCTTTTTTGTTCAATGCATTGTAAAGATATCAGTCTTTGTCTAACGTAAACCACTGGCTGGAATACATTTTTTTGGTGCACTGAAGTGTTAAAGAGTAATTTTGATTGAAAATGACAGAAGATAGCAAAAATGGCTGGGTGGTCTCATCTCTTAGAGGTGCCTCCTGCCAACCTGTAGAGAGAAGGAGCAGAGCCATAAAATGCAGACCTTTGGCACTTGAACAGTACGTTCTGTCCCCCTCTCAATTAAAGAGGCTACACTGTGCTCGGTACATTTCTGGCTGAATAAAAACTGTTTTCAAGCCTCATCAAAAAGAAAAAGCTTCCCACGGACCTTCACCTTTTGTCAAGGAACCATTCCTGCTTGAGACGAAAAGACCACAATGCGAATGTTTGGCGATACTGAGCAGGGCACGCTCACCCTCTCGCTTTTCCCCAGTGAAATTGACTTGTGCTGGAATTCAAGGTCATTGTACATCATGTTCCCCATCACTTTTCAGCCATTGCACATGCAAGGCAGTTAACTCCTGATATTAGAAACCTGTACCCTTGACACAAACCCTTCTTCTGCAAGTTCTAAATTTTACTTGGCCAGTCTACAAGAACTCCTGAAAATGCTGGGCACCAGATGCAAGCTCAAAGGAATCTCAGCCCTGACATTTTTCTCAGAATTGCTATTTCACACTCAAGAGACTTTGCTGACATGAATGAGCTTCTTGTGACATTCATTGTTAAACACAGGGGAAGAAGTTAGTTTAGTCTTTACAGGTGGGTATAGATGCCAGTTAAGAGCAACAACTAAAACAGTCATATTCAGAAAGATTAGAATTAAGATGATTAATTGTCTGCTCTGTTTATTCTGAGACTGCAAGGCTGAAATGAAATGTGTTGTTAATACATTTTTTTGTTTAAATATTCATTCTTCTTTCACAAAGTATTCTGGAACATATCATTTGTTGACACATGAAGTAACATAATAAGTAATGAGAGACTACCATCTGCATCACTTTGATCTTGTCATGGTGCTTATTTTCCTGGTGCTTTTCTCCTGTTAAAGTTGTTGTCTTTGTAAAAGTGCCCAATTGAATGGACACAGACTACTCATTCCTAGGCATTTGAGCACCTAACTGCCAAGACAATTATTTCCTATCCAGGAAATGTCCAGCAATGCAATCTTCTGATAAACAGTCATTAGGTAGCAATCAAAAACAGGAATAATGGGAAGTGTACCACCTTCCCAATCCAGAGCCAAAATCTAACACATCAAACCTCTGTCCCACTTAAAATTGAATAGCATAGCATGGATTTGGGATTAAGATCATAGCATTACAGGTCAGTATGGATCAGTCACTCACTTATCTGTAGGCAGAATCTTCCCAGCCCCTGAACGATGTGGATAATGGTGATTCAGTTGGTAAAATATGCCATGAACACAAAAATGAGATTCTCAACATGAGGAAAGCATGAGTTTTGAGGAAGGGTCATTCAACCCGAAACATTAACTGACAGATGCTGCCAGACCTGCTGAGCTTTTCCAACAATTTCTATTTTTTGTTTATGAGAAAAGCAAGTCCAATTTTACATCCAAGGTTTTAATGACGAAATAAGAATCTCACTAGGGATTGGCAAACGGCTGGTGCAAGCAATAACAATTGGTTATCACTTTATCTTATCTCATTTATATGTAGGTTGATATTTTCCCAGGCAGTGGAGAGAAACTAGACAGTGTCAATTTCCTGTATGGAAGTCTGAGTGGATATCTAGTACCCACAACTCACCAGCCACTTCTCTGGGCCGCCATTTTTGGCCAGGATTCTCTAACACTCCAGGCACGCTTCATTCGCAGATGTTAGTAAATCATCTCACCACAACATCAGGGCACTCACCTACCTTGCATTGACTTTAATGCTCACAATTTCTCTGCCTTGCCTTCCCTTGTCATGCCTTTTAGCACAGATATTTAAAAAATGAATTAAAGAAACACTTTAGATGACAATGGGCTGATGGACCATCAGTGTAATTGCAGTTACAAAAATACAGCTAGACAGGTTACTCCTTCCTAGTCCCATACCATCTTACACTTTCCTTCAGGCTCATGGTAACATTTTGTCATTGTTAAATGTGGGACAAGCATATGTAATAAAAACTTCAAACAACTGACAACGTTAACTTTTATTAACACCAGGAAAAAACAAAGAAAGATCAAGGGAAAAAAGCTGCCTTTGCACCTGTGACTAAACAGGGTGCCTTGCCTTTCAACCAACAACAAATTTACAGTCAATGAATGATGACTTAACCGAATACAGATTGATTGAAAGTGAGTGTACATTAAATCGTGTGTGGCTCTAGTGCCTGATACAGCATCGCCAGCATTCTTTCTAATTTTCTTTTCTATTGCATGGGCGTCTAAAGTCCATGTGCAGTAGTCACTTTTGGAACCAGTGACTTCCAATGTGTGCTGATGCTGATCACTGTGCTCAGAACCTCTGTAGACACGCGTGCAGCTTAAGGGGAATGCTGAGCACAACTCTACCATTCTTATAGTAAGGTTCCTCTCACTCAATGTCTTCATCTTCCTCCTCATGCTCCCGCTCTCCCAGCTCTTCAGTATCTAACACATCTCCTCTTTACCTGCTCCAGCAGTGTATGGTATAGCATGAAAGGATGATGGGCCATACTCTGTCTGAAATATACCAACACTACCCCAGGCCAACCCAAACATCAGAACCTCATCGTCACAAAGCCAACCATCTGCTCTACCAAGGCACTGGTGCAAAAATTACATTGTATCTAAACTTGGCCTCAGTCAGGAGTCATATAATGGAGTTATCATCAGGGTGACAGAGGGTAGCCTTTGGTTTGAAAGTTGGCAAAATTGTGTTACCAAATGTATTTATTCACTGAATTTAAATTCACTAGCTGCTATGACAGAATCTGAACTCATGTCCCATTAGTCCAGGCCTCTGAATTACAAGTCCAGTCACGTAATCATTATGCTGTGATACCCCGATTGCGAACAATATGTTTTTGCTCTCTCCTGTGCATGTTATATACAGCAATGAATGCCCATTGATGTGTTACAAAGGATGTAGTCTAGAGCCGATGAGGGACTAACATGACTCTCAATGTTATAGTTCCAAACATCTGTTATTTTAGTTAATACGTGTACTATGTCTGATTTGATGATTAGTTTGAAATACAATCTTTAAACAAAATAATCTGAAAAGTAAGCCTCGCAGGTGTACAGCTGGCAATAAAAGAAGACTGGCACAGTGAAGAAAGAATACAAATGTCACAGGCTCAGCAAGGAAGGTGTAAATACTATTTTTAATGATTTTCTGTAACTGTATCAATACCAATTTGGAATTGAGGAATTTAGGAAAACTCAAAGCACAAAATATAGGGCACCACCAAAGCTGATTCAGGAATATAGAAGACAACGTAAGACCTGTGGAGCTAACAATTTATAGAATTAACAACACATTTCAGAATCAATTTCAGAATTGTTACAATGCTGAAGAATGCCATTCAACCCATTGTGCCTGCACCAGCTCTCTGAGTGTTTTAACTTAGTGATAATCCCATGGCATTTCCCCATAACTCTGCACATTGCTTCTACTTAAATAGTCATCCAATGCCCTTTTGAATGCCTCAGTTAAACATGCCTCTACCACATTTCCTGGCAGTGCATTCCCCTAAATATTTGCTCTATGAAAATAAATCTCGTCTCACATTTGCTTCTTTTGAAAAATGCTTTCAAACTATGCCTTCAGGACTTGATCCATTTTGGAGGGGGAAATAATTCACCCTATCTATTCCGTGCAGATTTCTCATGATTTCAAATTTCTTCTTAGCCTTCTCCTCTGCAAGGAAAAGAGTCCCAACATCTCCAGTCTTTCCTCATAAGTGAACAGTGTCATTCCTGGAACCATTCGTGTTAACGTTTACTACACTTTCTGCAATGTATTCATGTTTTTCATATAGTGTGGCACCTAAAACTGTACAAAAGTTCAGCTGAGGTCAAACAAATATATTATTTAAGTTCATTATAACCTCCTTACTATTGTACACTATGAAACCAAAATACTGTATATTTCATTACCAGCTCTCTCTATCTGCTCTGCCACCTTTATTAACTTATGTACATCAACACCCACGTGTCTCTGCCCTTGCACATCCTTTAGATATGTACCCTTTATTTTACGCTGTCTTTGCTTGTTCTTTGAACCAAAGTGTTTCCTCTCACATTTCTCTGCAATAAATATGATCTACTACCAATCCATCCACTGCACCAATGTCTTTTTGAAGTTCTGCACTGTCGTTCTCATGGCTTTGAAAATGTCCCTTGCACACTAGATCACTTATGTTCATCAGGAAAAGCAACAGTCCAAATTCTAACCTCTGGGGAACTCCACCACAAACCTTCCTCCAGCTTAAAAAAACACCATACCATTATTCTCTGTTCCTGATCCCACAGCCAAGTTTGTATCAATGTTGCTACTGTCCTTTTTATTCCACAACCAATAACTTACCTCACAAGTCTGCTGTGTGGCACTGTATCAAACCCTTTTTATAAATCCATGTACATCATATCAACAGCCTTGCCCTCATTAACCCTCACTTTTATCTCCTTGAAAAACTCTACAAAGACTCTTCCAAATCAACTAATATTTTCCATGTGACTCATAATTCTATGGGAAGTTATTGTTTCTAGAGGTTTTCCTACCAAAGTTAAACTGACTAGTCTGTAATTATTGGGCTGATCTTTCAGACTTTTGAACAGGTACATAATATTTGCAGTTCTTCAATCATCTGTCACCATCTCCCCAAATCCAGGAAAGATTGAAAAATTATTTTCAATGCCTCTGCAATGTTCATTTGCACTTCCTTCAATATCTTTGAATGCACCTCATTCAGTCCCAAAGTTTTATCAACTTTAAGTACCATCAGCTTACCCAATACATCCTCCTTTCAATTTTGAACCTTTCTAATGACTGCATTTCCATTGTTTGGACAGTATCCACTTCATGACTAAAGACTGATGAAAAGTATCCATTTAACTCCCCAGCCATGACTTTTGCCTCTAATGTGAAAAGCACTTTCTGATTCCTGATTGACCCTACTCCTCCTTTTAAAACTCTTTTATTATTTGATGCATTTTGGGAATACCCTTTGTGTTAGCTACTGGTCTTTTCTCATAATTGCTCTTTGTTTCACATATTTGTTTTATCACATGCCTTCTGAAACTTCCCCATTCAGTTTGGTTCTCATTGTATTTCCTACCTGACACCTATCATAAGCACATTTTTTAAAACTTAATTTCTACCTTGTGTGTCATCCAGAGAGCTCTAGATTTGTTTACCTTTCTCTTTTGAGAGAATATACCTTGACTGGATGCAAACCGTCTCTTCTTTGAAGATAGCCCATTGCTCAGTTATTGTTTTCTTCACCAAATTTTGGGTTTTGGACCTGACCTATTCAGCCCAGCTCTGTTCTTGCTCCATTTAAGTCTGATCTCTGTCAGTTGATTGCTCTTACTCTGAAGTGACCAACATCCTCTTCTTCCAACAAAAGCTTGCCTGCATTACTAGTAGTGCCCATAACTCCCCATGGGCTACTACATGGGAATTTTGGTGGATGAGCTTCCCTGTCAAGTCTTAACTTAAACTTTGAAGTTACTTTACTTACTTTTACTTTAGTTACATTTATTCACTCTTTTTTAGAGGGTAGGGCAGGGCAGAGTAGGGCAGGGCAAGATAGGGTAGGGTAGGGTAGGATAGGGCAAATAGAGTACAGTAGAGTAGAATAGAATAGAATATCCTTTATTGTCATGTGTACTCCAGTACAGAAATACAGGAATACAGTGAAAAGTTTTTACAATGGCTGCCTCTAATGGAGCCATCTTAGGCACAAGTACTTAGGTATAAATCTTGGATGCAAAAGTGGAATAAAAGAAAAAAATAGCAAGACAATTAACAATAAACTATAGACTAATAGAAAGTAGAGATTATTTGCCTTTACTCGCAAATCTGTTCTCTCTCTCGCCTAGACATTCGTACTTTGTCTGTGCTAGTTTAGAAATGAACGTTTTCCATAATTACGGAATAGAAAAACAATCCACAACAGCAGATGTGTAATTAACAATCAACTCACAAATTATTTGCCACTCAGATGTTTCTTCAAACTCAGCCTGGCTCTCAGGAAAAATGCTTTTTATTCACTCATAGAATGTAGGTATCACTGGCTGGGTCAGTATTTACATTCCTAGCTGCCCTTGAGAAGATGGTGAACTGTCTTCTTGAGCTGCTGTAGTACACATGCTGTAGATTAACCCACAATGCCATTAGAGAGGGAATTCCAGGATTTTGACCCAGCAATAGTGAAGGAAAGGTGACATATTTGCAAGTATAGTTGAAGTGGGAAAAGCAGATTGTCATGCTCTCATGTATCTGCTGCCCTGGCCCTTCTAGGTAGAAGTCGTTGTATGTTTTGAAAGTGCTGCTTAAGAATCTTTGATGAACTTCTGCGGTGCATCTTGCAGATGGCACACCCTGTTGCTACTGAGTGCCTGTGGTGGTCGAGGGAGTGGATGTTTGTGGATGTGATGTCAATCAAGTGAGTTGCTTTGTCCTGGATGGTGTCAAGCTTCTTGAGTGTTGTTGGAGCTGCACCAATCTAGGCAAGTGGGCAGCATTCCATCAAACTCCTGACTTGTGCCTTGTAGTTGGTAGACAAGTTTTTCAGTGTCAGGAGGTAAATTATACACTGCAGGATTCCTAGCTTCTGACCTGCTCTTGTAGCCATAGTATTTATATGGCCGTTCCAGTTGAGTTTCTGATCAATGGTAACCCCCAGGATGTTGATAGTCAGGGAATTCAATGATTTTTTTTTTAAATTCACTCATGGGACAAGGGATTGCTCCTCGCAGATTCCACTCCTCTTGCTCCTAGAAGGTAAGTGAAAGGTCCCAGACTTCACCCCCTCTTTATCTGCGTCCCCAGATGCATGCTGCCTCACAGATCTGACTCTTCTTGTTCCCATTAGCTAAGGATAACAAGAAGCAGATGTATATGGAACACTATCATGTTGCCAGGTCATGTGGAACTGGAACCTATGTCTGTCAGTTTCCAGAAGAGGTCCTCTGACCATTCTTGTGTAAAATTATGTTCAGTAAAGTTGGTTAATGTTCACTCATTTGGCGTAGACATGATCTTGTTAGAGGGTCAATCTTCAATTTCTATCCAAAATGATCATACAACAAGAATCAAAAGACCTTAACAATTTTCAATTTAAGTATTAGTTGATAGTGGTAAAGGAGTTTCTTGGGACGGCTGGTCAATCCAGTGGGAATATTTTTGTTCTTCCTGGCCCCACAGTAATACAAGTAAAGCATTTCTTTGGGTATTTTTTTCTGGTCCACATCCACGGTCTTTTTTTAACTAGCACTGGTTAGGCTACTCAACAGGCAATATAAATGAGCAGAGCAAATACGTTGCATCTTCTACCTAGTTGAGCCTGAAATTACAAGCACACTTTGGAGCTGATGAGGAAACTCAATTTGCAGGTTTAAGCAGTCACTTGTTATAAACTAGCAAAGGGATTATTTGGTCTCTTAAGAACAGTCTAAAAAATTGCATCAAGTTGGTCTTTATCATCATGGGATGACCACTTCAGCTGCTACCTTCACACTTCTCCCTCTCTCAGATGCCATCCATACACCAACTAAGCAAGGTTTCATTTAAATATCTGTAGATTATGGAAGGGAAGGCAGACAAACAAAGGTAGGTGTGCTAGATTCTAAGGTTATGGCAGGAAAAAAAAAATTACTTAAGAGTGTACAGAGAGAAGAAAGTCATATCTGAACCCTGGGAGTCGAAAGCAGCTAGAGATTCAAGAAGTAATTACCATAAAAGTGTCAATTTTAAAAGAGGACTACGGTCCAACAGTTTTAAGCTGTTTAATAAGAAACATTTACATTGCCATATTTGTAACTTTAGATGGTCCAATATAATGTTGGCTAGTATTATATGGGATAGAACTTGAAAGACAGGGACAAAGTTGCCGGTGCCAAACTTGCTCAGTTTTTGTTCTTCCTCATAGTGAGGTCACTCCTCTGGTATGTGTGACATTTGGCAGTGAAATTACAAGTATTTCCATTCAGTATTTATGGGAGGTTATCTTGTGATGCCACAAAGCTATCAATTGCAAGGCAGGGTCTATCAGTTTGTGTGGGTAAATACCAACCTCAACCTCCTCAATGTTCAGGGGAGTTATAATGCATGACACATGTTTAAAATGTGCGACATGAATTTTGATGATATGCCATAAATAAATTTAAATGAAGCATCTAAACTTACAAATATGGCAATGTAAATGTTCAGATGAACATTTTGTACTTTTACTCAAGGTTATTGATAACCATAAAGCAAAAAAAAACACAAGAAATACTGTAGGATCTTTGATAACTAAGCTGGTAAGGATTTAACTCTGAAATCAGTATCGGTAACTCGCATGTTAGGGTATTTAAACACAGCTGAAGGAAACAGCATGGAATATCCACCAGGGAATCTTTTTAAGTAAAGTATAGCACTTGAGAAATATGCTGTTATCTATCTGCATAAATGGAATTTATGAAGCATGAAAGACTTTCTTCTGCTGTACTCTATTGCTAAGCTGAAAAAAATTGTAATGATACTGTAAGAATGTATCATGAAATGAAGGCAAATAATGCAATTCAAGAACTGATTCTGTGTCAGTGTAAATCTAGATACAGGCTCTGTATTCTAAAATTTGGTCCTTTCAACATATTCTATATACATTCCTGAAGGCCTAGTGTCCTCCAAATGCTGAGGAAATGAAAGAAAAATTGAACACTTGCCAGGAATATCTTTCTGTAAAGACTGAGTTGCAGTTCAAAATCTGATTAGTTTTGAATATACCAGCGTGATTAAACAACGCCCTCACTGTAATATACCTTTCATACTTAATTGTTAAGTGACAGTAGGGATGAAAGATATGTCAGGTTTATATCACTCATACCTCAATAATTTCTGATCAGCAACGAATTTTAACATAATTTTCACAGCTTTTTGGTGGTCCAGCAGTGTGTTATCTTCCTTAGAGCAGAATTTTAAAAAAAAACCATGGCCCCAGATTTCTTCATCATTCTCAGTGCAGCAGTATCATAACTATGGTCTTAATGCTGACTTTTCAATAGATTGAGAAAATTTTGACTAATTTATATACTACACCTGTGTTTCCTTAACTATTTTCAGTCAATGTCCACCGATTGTTAACGTCACTACACTCCCATATAGCATTATCATCAGCCCATAAATTTATATCTCATTAAGGTGTCTTTTGTTTTTTTCAGATGTCCATGCCTGTATTCCAACTTTGCACAATATACCTCACAGCTAACTATAGCTTTCCTATACTCCTAGAGTAAAATCACCATCTGAAGCATACATCCAGAATTTATTATACAGTTGTTCTCACTAGATTTGCTAAAGTCAGCTGGAATCACTCTGGGCCTAAAGATTTTCAATATCTAAAATGATTCTGAGCAATATTTATGTATATCTGATAATGTTAGCCCCAGAAAGAAAGAAAGAAAGTACCATCAAAAGCCAAGAAAACTAGTTATGAACAATATGGTCGCTGATATTCATCACCCAACTAATTGAATTCCATCTTAAACTATCAAAATTTCACCTTGCAACAATTAGATATGATCCAGTAGCCTTGCTAGTTGAGGACTATAAAGTCTGAGGCTACAGAACTTGTTTTAATATCCTGCTTTATCTCTGAAGTCCAAAATATCAATGTGGCATTAATTAATCTGCTTATTTACTCACAAAATCATGCTAGTTATATGAAGATTAAACATTTTCTTTTATTAATTCTTCTGCTGAAAGATCTCAGATATGCTTCACGTTTAACTGTACTTACCAAATGCAAGGGGTTTCCAAGCAGAGTACTAGACAGAAAAAAAATCTTGAAACTATTGAGCAAAGTTTGTTGTGGGGCTAGGTGGTGTGTTGTTCTTTGTGGACCGATGAGCCAAGATTGACTGAATGTCCTTCTTCATCTCTATCTATTTTGTGATCTTGTGAACAGCTATCATGACCAGTCAGACATGAAGCTTTCACTGGGACATTAGATTATTTAGACTGACACTCAAAATTGTCAAAAAGTGGAGGAAGTATTGGGAAGGATATTAATGTTCTCAGGAATAAGATATTATGAACCTCTTTCAATGTTGTGTTGATTATTTGAAGTGACACACATCAAACGGAGTGACTTTAGAATTATAAAAAGCAAAAAACAAATCACACAATTTGAGGCCTAGGAATGTGTTGCTTCTTCCTATATTGTTAAAATCTGACTAAATTAAGTTATTGCTGTGAGTTTTCATTGTTCATCACTGACAGAATAAAAATCCTAAATGCCAGAAATCCAAAATTAAAATCTATTGATATTTTTGTTGCAGTGACAGGACACAGAAAAAGCATAGAATGGGATATTAGATGAAAACGGACTTCTTTTCTCTCCAAGACTCATTTCCCAAAATTTTTATTTTTCCTTTCCTGAACAGCACAATCTCAACTCCCCTCCACCCCTAACGCATACCTTATTATCCACCAACCCCTCAAATGATTAGCCCCATTTTGAATAGTTATACAAAGCACGTGTGAGAAAATCAGAATTTCATTTCCACAGGCGAGTTACTTGTCTAATAATTTTAATTAAAATAAAAGGCCTGGGTCATTAACAGACTCAGCCAATTAACTGTGTCCCAGTTCACACTATTGCTGAAGATGCTGATTACACTTTTTCCTATCTACCCCTTGGAATGTTCCAGCTTGTACGGACGTATGCGCATCTTTTTCTCTTTCTAATTGTTTTCCAATTTCCTTTAGCCTGATAACCTTTGGCTCAATAATCTGCCAGCCGCTTGCAGCCACCACAATTAACGAACAGTATTTCATTACCAAGGCTCCGTGCCAGGAACTCTGCTGGCTCTATTAAGTCGCTTTGCTTTATTGCTAATCAAAGCCAGAGTTTAGACCTTGCTTTAATTTTATATTGAAAAGTCACTCCTTTTTGATGTGCGTCTCTCCTAACGAGAAACAGCCATTAACTGGTTCATAAATTTGTGTCATTCCTACAGATCATTAATATCTTTTTAATACTTGCTCTACCTTTTGACAGTTTTGAGCGACCAGTCAAAACAATCCCATGTCCTAGTCAAAGCTTCGTGTCTAACTGGTCTTGAAAGCTGTTCACAAGATCTCAATAGATACGGACGAAGAAGGTTGTGCAGTTACAGTTCAAGAATCCATCATTTTGTTGATACTTTATTTAAATTAAAATACATGCACTGCAGATTTAACCCAAAATTTCATTAAAAATTTTTTATGTAATTTGTTCTTCATTAGTGATGGTGAAAATCGTTTATACACCATTTATTCCAGATTATTGAAGAAAAGAAGAACAGAGAAGAGAACAAAAAAAAGAGTGGGGGGGAGTGGGGGTGGCAGTCTACATTGGAACTAGGACTGGCAATTCCACAGCAAGTGCAGATGTTGTTAAATCTCTCAATGTGAGCTGGGCAGAGGGTGTCTGTCCATGCATTGATACATTTTGAAAGTAGGGTCATGGGTACCCTCTAAGCCTATGCTCCTGTGCCTACACCCTGACAGCTGTTCAAACTCTCCACACCAACACATGTCCATTTACTACATCTGCTTCAATTTAACAAAATAGATAAGAGCCAGTCGTTGGATCATTTCTCAGGGCAATACCCTGACAACAGTCAACCTGCATGGTTTAAAATTTAAACAAAGTCAAGTGGTTAACTGTCAATCAGAATTAACAGGTGCATTCTGCATGAGAGTTCCTCTATCAATCAGAGTCTGCTTATCATCAATCCGCACTCTCCTTTCATGCACTACAAAGGCAAAGTGGAGCATTGGATCCAAAGTTTGCCTAGAAGCATGAAGCAGAGGGTACTGGTAGAGGTATGTTTCTGTGATGGGTAGCTTGTTTCCAGTGGGGTTCCTTAGGACTTGAAACTGGAGTCTTTCCTATTTGAGGCATGCATTAATGATTTTGACTTAAGTGTAGGAGGTACTGGTTTGGGGTAAAGTGTGGAATTGCAATTGATTCTGGCTGTTTACCACAGGAGAGTGACATTGTTTCAAACTGTTATTTTCAGATTCTGTTGCTGTTTTAATCATTTATGAGTTTGGAACTGACTCCACACTGAGCTGTGCAAACCTGACTACGAACTTGAACCACCTTTTCAACACAAATCTATAAGCCCTGAGGTTACTTGACAATGCTTTTTTTTCTCTGCTGGGTAGAACATCCCTTTGTGGATTATAGAGAGTTTTCCAAACCTGGGGCCTGCGGTAGCCTCAAGCAGAACATTTTAGAAAAGAAAAACAAATAACTTAAACCATAAAAAAGTATATTGAGATTCTGTATTGCCAATGATCATAGAATCCCTACAGTGTGGAAACAGGCCCTTCTGCCCAACAAGTCCACACTGACCCTCAGAGCATCCTACCCAGACCCATTCCCCCTATAACCTACCTAATCTACATATCCCTGAACTTTATGGGCAACTTAGCATGGCCAATCCACCTAGCCTGTACATCTTTGGACTGTCGGATGAAACCGGGGCATTCAAAGGAAACTCATGCAGACATGGGGAGAATGTGTAAACTCCACACAGACAGTCGCCCAAGGGTGGAATCGAACACAGGTTCCTGGCGCTGTGAGGCAGCAGTACTAACCACTGAGCCACCATAGCAATGAAAGCCCTTTATTTGTGGCTCATTACATTAAAACAATATTGATTTATACAAAAATGGTACATGAATATTACATAAAAACTGAAAATAAAGTTTTGGCATAAAACCGTTCATGTCCAGAGTGAATTTTTTTGCTGACAGGCTGAGATATTAATTTTAAAAGCCCTGCAATATTTCACAATAAACATTGAAAAACATTTTCATATGGTTTTGTTTGCCAGATTCAAGTCTGAGATAGACAGATTTTTTAATCAGTCAGGTATCGAGGGTTGTTGGGAAAAGACAGAAAACTGAAATTGAGGATTATTAGATGAGCCATGATCTCATTAAATGGTGGAGACGAATGGCATACTTCTGTTCCTACATTCTATGGTCTGATCAAGAAGCTTATGGATGTCCTGAACATTGGGTAGGGTGGAAAACAGTGAGGAGGTTAGCCATAACCTACAGGGGCTATCAACGGACTGGGAAGGTGGGCAGCGCAACGGCAAATGGAATTCACCCATTAAAGTGTGAGGCATTGCACTTGGAGAGGATCAACATGGCAAGGGATTACACTATGAATGATTGCACAAAAATCAGTAGGATCTTGATGTGCATATCCACAAATCCCTCAATGTAAGAGATTACGTTGATAAGGTGGCTAGGAAGGCATTACGGATACTTGCCCTTCTTAGCCAAGGCACAGAATACAAGAGCAGGGAGCTTATACTGGAACCGTACAAAACACTGGCTCGAGCATAACTGGAGTACTGTATGCAATTCTGCTTAACACATTATAGGAAAGACCTGATCACACTAGAGAGGGTGCAGAGAAGATTTACCTCGATGTTGCCTGGGTTGCAGCTTCTGAGCTGAGGAATGATTGGATTGGCTGGAGTTGTTTTCACTGGAGCAGGCAAGTTTGAGAACAGTCCTGAAAGACTATGAAAGACTTGGATCGGCCCCATTTACAAAGGGGCCCAACAACCAGCAGTCACAGATTTAAGGAAAGTGGTAGAAAGTTAGAAGCAAAATCTTTTTCACCTGGAAGTTGGTGGGAATCTGGAACTCACTGCCTGAAAGGATGATTAAATCAGAAACTCCCTTGACATATAAACAGCACTTTATATGTAGGGCTATGCAACAAGGGGTGGAAAATACGCTTAGTGCTTTTGGATCTTTGTTGACTAGTGCAAACGTGATAGGCTAAATGATCTCCTTCTGTGCTGTAGATGTCTATGAGGTTATAATTATGTTGTAAACTCTCCAAAAGAATACCCTGGTTATCCAAAGAAGTCCACAAAGTTCAGATCCATTGTTATCATGTTTCCTCTTCACATTTAGGATTTCAGATTTCTGGCAACATAATCTCACTAACGAAGACAGTTTCCTCCCTGACCAGACATACACAAATCCCAGCCTGAGCTTTATCTCACCTCTCAAAAATGGGATGTGCCATGTCTTGCAATTTACAGTCTCATCTACCATTTTCCCAACAAGCTGCTCTCCCTTATGTTAGAAATCCAGGCCTAAAAAGCTTCTTGACTCAGTGGTGAAAAGTTCCTCATGAAAAGTGTTAACTGTTGGGAAGAATGTGATTACTTCATCCAGTATCCACTCAATACTAGCTTCAAGCTCCCAATTTAAATTCATATAGTTCAAAGAGCCCCATCAGTTAGTTCCAAAACTAGGACACAGAGATTAAAAGCAGGTTCCTCATTTAAGAATGTTTTACAATCTAAAATAGCTGAAATTGATCTTCAACTGTCATCAAATGTAGTCAGCTTTATATATAAATTATTGTAATGATTTTCTTTTTTCATTTAAACTCACTGCATCCATTTGGCTTTTGAAAATTGGAGAAAAAATGTTGAATCTGTTCCTATATTTAGAACATTAGATGTAACACTATGGAAACATTGACATGATTCAAACTGTCACCATGTCACAGCAACACCATTCTACTTGACGTTTTGTTATGGTCTCAGGCTGCCAAGTGGATCAAGCTTTTGGCCTAGTGTCAGATGAGATTCAGAAAGCATAACATGAGGATTATGTGAAAAGCAAACCATTATAGTTAATGTTGCCATACAAATCAGTCAGACAACTGGTCAAATCAAGCAAATCCAGAAGTATATTTTTCCTGCCCAATAGCCTAGGTGACGTAGTCGATTCAGGTGATACATAGTGAAAAGTAAGAAGCTGCATTTATATAGGATCTTGCAGGATGTCCAAAAAACACGTTATAGCTAATACAATATTTAAAAGTAGTTTTTGTTTTAATGTCAGAAATATGACAATTTTTGCATAATGAGGTCCCATGTAAAGTAATGCAAACATTCTTTAATCTATACCATAAGACATAGGAGCAGGATTAGGTCATTTGACCCATTGAATCTGTTCTGCCATTCAATGAGGCCAATTCCTCAACTTCACTTTTCTGTCTTTTCTCCATAACCCGTGATTCCCTTGCTGATTAAAAATCTGTTTGTCTCAGCATTGAAATGACCAAATATCTGTAGTTCTCTGCAGTAAAGAATTCCACAGATTCACTACCCTCTGACAGCAAAATTTTTCATCTGTCTTAAATGGGCAACCCCTTATTGAGATTATCCCTCCGGGTCTTAGAATCTCTTATAGGGGAAAGAAGCTTTCATTTCCCATGAGAATAATATGTTTCGATAAGGTTCTTTCTCAATCTTCTAAATGAGCCTAAACTAGCAAACTGAACCTCGTAAGAAAAGCCCTCTGTGTCCAGAATGAACCTAGTGAACCTGTCTGAACTGCCTCCATATGGACTATAAAAACTTTAGGTTCAAGTCCTGGTTACTTGCTTGTTTTGTTAACTTCTGTGTCTACACACTGAAGAGGAGATGATTAACTGAGTGCCTGTTCATTATCCAGTGATAGATGCTAGAAATGACTTACAGATCAGGTTTGGCTACGTGGCTCTCTGGTCTGACATGTACTGTTCTGATTCACAGATCAAGATTGGGCAAGGTCCCAGAGGTGACAGCATCCAAGAAATTAGAAAGTGGAAGGATTCTTCATCTTCAGCACAAGAAAAAGCAATGAAAGAAAATTGGCAAAATTAACTGAAAATAAAGATATAAATTTTGTTTTGTAAATTGAAGCAACCAAACAAAATCTGGAAGCATGGGATGGTGTCATTGACTTAACAAACTTATTACTGGTTTCAAATCCAACCCAGGAAAGTGTATCTATGATCAGCTGGTGGTGGGTGATCTTCATGAAATGAGTTTGGTGAGTATTTGATTCTGACTGTCCATGTGTCTACAGTACAAAATGGTTACGAATTTGACCCTAAATTGCATTGCCTAAATGCGTGATAAAAGTAGATTCCGCAGTAAGTATCAAATGGAAACTGTACAAAAATTTGAAAGAAAGAAAATCGTAGTAACATTTGGGATAGGAATAAATAACTGCTCAAATTGGGCAGCTCTTTCAAATAGCCTGTGGAAGCACAATGGACTAAATGATCTCCTTTTCTGGCATTGATTTGACAATGCCATTCAGACAAATTGTTTGATGCAGCAAATAGTCGAGTAAGTGGTGCTCTTTTGAGGTCAGGGTGGAGGGGACTTGGTGGAATTCTTTCTTAGCTGAAGCACAGAAGTAAATAGCAAATCAGCAGCCAGGGATGCACATTGCCCCAATTGTCTTGAAATCATTCAAAATAAAATTTCATCCTCATTCAAAGTTGAAAAGCTTTCCTGTCTCCTGTACCCTCAGAGATCAGGCTAGAGTTCCTTTTTAATTGATTTTATTCGAGCATATATAAGGGGACTGCACACTTCTGAAGATAGTGTCCAATTTCCCTAATCACATGCATTGGATTACGGATATGCCATGTCCAGGCATTCCTAGGACTGGTACAGTTATCCAATTACATGATTCTACACGCACTACCTCATTATGCTAATAAAGCTAAGAATGATGGAAATCTGAAACAAACACAAAGAGATGGAGAAACTCAGCAAGTTGGCAGCATCATTGGAGGGAAAAACAGAGTTAACGTTCCAAATCCATTTAACTCTTCTTCAGAGTTCTTCTTCTTCATCCCTGTCAGTGTTCATTATCTGAGGTCATGAATAGAATAGTCATGCAGATAGGATTCCTGGATCTTTGTATGAGTTAGCACCTCCTCCATGACACAGGTGGAGTGGGGGGAAACAAAGACCAGATTTGACAATCAAAGGAGGAAACGTCTCCCTTGGTGACTATTTTCAACAGAAGTGTAAACACCGTCAAAAACTCATACGTATGTAGCTTAAAATAAAGATTGAGTTAACACGAGTGTAGTGAGAATGCAAAACGTACAAGAAGCAAATTAGAAATGTTTGAATTCAATTTCAATAAACTTAGGATGTACTGTCTTCTGAACTTTGCATTTAACAATGCAGGGACTCTCTCTTTGTTCTTGGAATGTGTGAAAGTGAATTTATTGAAGTCCAGTAATCTGTGAGCTAGCATCTGAATGAAATGACCATAAAAGTTCCTGGACTTATACATAAACGCAACTAGTTCACTAATGTTCCTCAGGAGAGTAAACCTGTCATCCCTAACATGTATGGCTCACATGTAACATCGATGCCACACAGTGGGCTCAGCTCTTACTTCCCCTAGGATAACTTGAAATGGACAATACTTACTGTCTTCCCAACACCAATTAAAATCAATTCTTAGCTCAACTTATAACAAGCTACAGCCATTAAAACAAATGGAAATTAACAGAATCATCTGAATAAGTTAAAAAGTTAAGGTCAGATACGTTGATTCATCAATGACACCGTACATGAGCTAATGATAATATCCTCAACCATTAGAGACTGAACTCAAGGGATGTAAGATCCTGATTCTTCCTTTGACACATCAAAGCTATCACATTCGTTCATTGTTGAATTCTTGTCATACTGGAAATTCAGTTTGCCAAATGTTTCATTCCCATAAATTTACTTCAGAACACAAGGCATCACAGACAGAGTGACAGGGCTATGAGCCTTCTCAGAAAGCCTAAAGATGAATAATGTATAACTCAGATGGTAGCAATAGTAGCAGTGAGTTCATTGTTAAGAGCACCAGAAAATCTAGGATATAAAAGAAAACAAAATCAATCTCCTGGCAATAACTCTTAGATTATTGCATTTAACTGCATTCTGAACACTTCCTGCTTCTATTACTTTGCTCAGTAAATGATTCCAAACACATATTCTTAGTACAAGAGTCTTCTTCTATTTTGGATTTCCTGTTATCTTAGCAAGGCTAGATTTCGTCATCAGAGTCTATATTTTAAACATTTCTCATACTGATGACAAACACAAATCAAATGTATATATTATTACCATGGATGTGACTCACATTATTAACATGCATTCAGACACAGTTTATAAACAAAATGGTAATACCGTTCAGAAATGTCAATTTTTTTAGACTGATTGTCCACACAGCTTAGTCTGTGTTAAATCATATTTATAAAAAATATGAGACACACAATATGAGCAGATTAATGGTCAGTAATACATTTGTGTTCTTCTACAGATGTCCACCTTCCACTCAGAATGGAAAATGATTGACTGGTGTATTTAATGTAATGCAGAAGAGTGCTTCTTCTCCATTTGCTTGTAAAAACGGAAAATCCTCTTCCAGTTGGTTGCTAAAGCAGAAATTATGCTAATTTGACAGCATCACATTCACTTTACACCAAATCTGCATCTACGTTGTACTCCATTCAATCAATGTTGTAGCTATGGCAACTGCAACTATACTGCACCATCTATAATAGAACTAATAGTAATAACAATGATAAAAGCATTCTGGATACTTCTCTCCACATATTTAACATTATTACTCAGACATTTAGCAGACACATTTATCCAATATGACATAGCTCAACACTCTGCTGTATGTCACAATGCATCAAGTGTATACCAAAGTCAAAGGTTAGTGATTTTAGGAATGTGTTTCATAAACTCAACATTTCTAGATCTATTTTTTACCTGCAGTTATGGCCCTCATCCAAGGGCATTATAATCGCTTTACCAAAACAGTTTGTGATGGAAAAGGTTAAAGGCTAAAGATTAAAGGCTAAAGCACGGAAAGCTTCTCAGGATTTTAAAATATGGATATTTGAGTTGAATCTCCAATAATGGGAAAAGAAATCCCGAAAGTTGATCTGTTTTAGCCACATATACATTTGCATGTAATTAATTTATATAAAGTTGTCTATCTGCAAGGATACAGAGACAGGATTTTCTGATATTGCCTAAATGAGAATGGAAATTCTTAAAACTAAACAAACATGTTTATGGTCTTAATGAAGCCTCAAGGGAATGGTATATTTTAGTGAGATGTGTTTTGCTAAAAGTAGGCTGCATTCAATTAAAAGCAGATCCCACAATGCTTTTTTGAAAAGAGAAACTTTATTATGTCTTCATGATGTACATTGAGGATTTTTATGGGCTGGTATTGTGGAATTTGAAAAATATGTTATTAATAAAACTAAATTGAAATTTAAGATCCAAAGAGAGTCTCAGGAGCTTTTAAATATTTGGGAGGAGGTGGTAACAACAAGTAGTGGTAACGTCCCAGGATAGTAATCCAGAATTACAGGATAATACATATGGGATCAAATCTCACACTTAAATTAAGAAAAAAATTTGGATTTTTAAAAAAATCTAGCTAAATGATGACCATGTAATCACTGTCAATTTTCCTAGATACCAGTCTGGTTCACTAAGCCCTTTAGGGAATGAAATCTGCTATCCTTATTTGAAGTGGCCTACATGTGACTCTAGACTCACAGCAATGTGGTTACTCTCTGGTAATTAGGGGTGGGCAATAAATGCTGGCTCAGCCTGTGATGTGCCCTGTTTCGTTCCCTTTACATAAGGAACGATATACTTGAGGCAATTCAGAGATGGTCAACTCAGTTGACCCTGAATACAAAAGAAGTGCTTTATGAGAAGAGGTTGAATTGTTTGGGCCTGTTCTCAGTTGAGTTTAGAAGAATGAGAGGTAATCTAATTGGAAAATATAAGATTCCTCTAACAGGGTAGATGCAGAGACATTGTTTCCCCTGGTTGGCCAAGAAGGTGTAATCTCAGAGCAAGGCATCAGCCAGTCAGGACAGAGATGAGGAGGAATTTCTTCTCTCAGAGGGTAATGAATTCTTTATGCAAAGGGTT
Source organism: Rhincodon typus (assembly GCF_021869965.1). Taxonomy (NCBI): domain Eukaryota; kingdom Metazoa; phylum Chordata; class Chondrichthyes; order Orectolobiformes; family Rhincodontidae; genus Rhincodon; species Rhincodon typus. Next base: position 97,078,075 of record NC_063335.1, on the reverse strand, counting down.
GCTGAGGCTGTGTCATTATGTATATTCAAGTACTTTGGGATAGACAATTTTTTATTCAGTGAGGGATTCAAGGGTATGGGGAAAAGGCAGCAAAGTGGAGTTGGGGACCAGCCATGATCTCATTGAATGGTGGAGTAGGCTTGGCTGCTGAATGACCTATTTCTGTCCTTATGCCTCATACAGCCTTATTGAACAGAATAGACCAGGAGTAATTTTGAATCAACAATCCTATATAGCAAGTTTTAATCAAACAACAAAAATTTAGTAAAAACAAGATTTCAAACGTGAGAGCAATTTATAGGGCTCCATCAGTAACAATGTTAGAGGATGAGATATACAAGAAGAAATAGTGGTATCTTATGAGGAAGGTATCGTGATAATGATAGATGATTTTGGTTTTATAAATTAGATTGACAACTAGAAAATTACTTCATTGTTGACCCAAAAATCAATTTCTTAGAGCAGCAAGTACTACAGTGAACTGGAGAGCTTGCTATTCTAGACCCAGCAATGTCCAATGATACAGGATGAATTAATAATATCATCGCTAATGTGTCCCTAGGCATCAGTAACCATAATATGATGACTTTTGCAACCATTTTGAGGGAGTATGTTTTAAATTTATAGAATAGTAATTATGAGAGTGTAAAGATAGGGATGTTTAAAGTGAACTAGGAAATTAGCAACAAGGATAAGTCAGTAGAGATTGTCGAGTTCCAGACTGAAGATACTTCATAACACTCAGCAAAGATATATTCTAGTGAGAAAGGTGCACCATCTGTGGCTAATGAAGGAAGTTAGAGAAAGCAAGAAAGAATATCATACAATTCCATTGGTTAATGTTTCAAATCTAATGTAACTCTTCTTTCTGAGGAAGTTATATTGGACTCGAATTGTTAACTCTTTCTTTCATCACAGATGGTACCAGATGTATTGAGTTTCTCTAGCACTTACTATTTTATTTCAGGTTTCTAGCATCCACAATATTTTATTTTTACAATAATAATCTGGCCTGATTCACAAAATGGTCAACTACCCACCAGTTAAAACCTGCCCCAATGCATTAGTGGTGAGAAAAAGGGTAGTGAGGGTAAGGCAAAAAGAGCAGCTAGGTGAGCTTCATCTATTTAAAGAAAAGATAAGATGTGAAGACATTTTCTTTTAAAGAAAATCGTTCTTGTCACTTTGAGTAAAGGGAAGTTCTATCCAGCATTTTCTGTTTTTAATCTAACACATTTGCCTGGTTTGACAAGAGGCCCCAAAGGGTGAACAACAAATGCAAAATTGTCAGTTTTCTCACTCAAGAGTTGTGCTGCAACAAGATGAATTCAAGTGAGGCTGCTAGCTTAGAGGTCAACTTTCAATGTAGACCTGACTGTAAAACAAGCCGAATGTATACATGTTTATGTCCAGAGTACATGAGAGTCTGTGGGTGAACTAAAGAGCAATGAATGACCAGCCTGTGTTGAGAACACTGCTATAAATAGTCTAACATCTGCCTTTACTTACCTGACTGAACATGCTATGCTTTCTATCAGTACACCCAGCTCGCTGCAGTGAAGCTCCAAATGAAGCAAACACAAACACCCGAACAGGTTGTTTATACCAATCCAGGAATACGAACTGTTTATGCTAACAACTTATCCTGCTATGTGACTTAATTCTCCAGAGGTTTATCTATATAAGGAAATCCATGCGCAACTAATCTAATTGCTAATTCAGACTAAATACTGTCAGAAATGTTATTAAATAATCACAGCATGAATCTGTAATTAGTCATTTTCAGCAATTATAACAAAAATTAGATTCTTATTTACAACTGCAAGCGAACAGAGTTGCTCTGTTAACCTTTTCATCAACTGACTGCTTTAATTGAAACCCTGACTTATCTCAATGTAATGCAGTTTTACCATGATGAAGGCTGCACACTCCTACTTTTAAAGCTTGGATTTTTAAAAAAGAGCATTTTTCTGGCAGTGTCTTTCCCTAGTGCCTCAGTGAGTTTAATTTGTGCTTAGAATCATAGAATGCCTACAGCGTGGAAACAGGCCCTTTTGGCCCAACAAGTCCACAGAGCATCCAACCCAGACCCATCCCCCTATAACCCACCTAATCTACACATCCTTAAGCACCACGGGCAATTTAGCATGGCCAATCCACCTAGCCTGCACACCTTTGGACTGTGGGAGGAAACCAGAGCACCCGAAGAAAACCCACACTGGCACAGGGAGAATGTGCAAACTCCACACAGGCGGTTGCCCAAGGGTGGAAATTGAACCTGGGTCCCTGGTGCTGTGAGGCAGCAGTGCTAACCACTGAGCCATAATGAATAGTATATCTGCATAATGTGGTGTTTTCCCAGATGTCCATGGCTGGTACCTTGTGGTATTTACCACTTCAGCCTGTATGATGTATTGGGTAAAGGGGTGCTTGAAGTAGTTCACTATGACCAAATCTTTGCTTTGACTTAGCATACCTAGTGATTAGTGATAGAGGATACAACATCATAAAAGTAACTATCATTCTGTGATAACAAGATAGTTTATTGCATGGTAGCCACAAAGTCACATAGTCAGGTATACTTACCAAGACTTAGAAAGCTGGTAATGGAATATCTGCCGTCAATGAACTTAATTGAATGACTAACAAGTAGAAAATCTGAAGAAACTCAGCAGTTCCAGCCGCATCTGTGGGCGGACAAATGGAATGAAGATTTTGAGTCCAATACTTCAGAGGCATCTGTCCTCCATTTTTTTGCACATTCTGTGCCACTACCAACATCCCACCCTCTGACCATGGGCTTGTCTACCTCAGCCAAGAAATCCTACGTGCTTCCACACCTTAATTTACACCTATTTTACATCGCTATTTCTCTTTCACCTCAATTGGCAATTCCTTTACCATTTGCACTGGGCCTTTACACCAGCTGTTTCTCTTGTTCCTCCATCAAAAATATAACACTGCCATTTTCCAAACCTTATCAGGTCTGAAGAAATGTCATTTCAGAACTGTTAATTCTGTTTCTCTCTCCATAGGTGCTGTCCAACCTGCTGAGTTTCTCCAGAATTTTCTGTTTGTTTCAGATTTCCAGCATCAGCAGTATTTTGATTTTATTTGCACTACTAACTAAGCTATCTCACAACTGATCCTGGAGATATTCAATATCAAGGCATTCTACTTAATCCTTCCAGTGGCTCATAGAGGTACCAAAATCATAGGATTATTGAGGTTTACAGCATATGGAAGGCTTGATAAAAAAAAAACCTGTGTTTGATCTCAGAAGGAGCTGTCCGCTTTGCTCAGTTCCTCAAATATTTACTTTGCTTTCTTAAACTCAAATATTTATTAACTACATTTTTTAAAAGCTATTCAGCATCCACAAGTCCTTTTTGAGAATTTTACCTCTAAACAACTCATTGCTTGAAGAACAAACTTCCTCCTAACCTCTTCAATTGTTCTTTTGGCGGTCTTGAATTAATATCATCTGGTTTCTATCAATTGGAGGAAGTGGATTTTCACCATGTATCTTTTTAACCCCTCATAATTGCTTTAACCAAAGTACCTTTCGCAATCTGACAATGTCACAAACCACGTAGCAAAATTCATCATTGTTTCACTTCAACAGTAGCATATGAGGAAAATTTACCAGATCAAGACAGATTCGTAATCCACACTCAAGGTTTATTCACTGCCATAATGAAGCAGCCATTGGATTGATTTTTAATCCAAATGAGGAGTTCTGAAATCCACTGAACAAAAGGCCATTCTAAACAGCCCCAAAAATAGGTCCTCTTTCTTTGTAGAGCTTTAAGGAGATCTTATTCCTCCTGGTTCTACACAAATGCAGGTCATTAATCATCCAGGCTCTTCCTACCCTGTTACATTATAGGACTACAGGTAACCCAAATTTCTCACTAGCTATCCCTTGGTGCCTGTAATAGACCAGTTCTATGAAGATGCAGTCCTGTACTGAATTTGGTTTGCACTAACATTTGCTAATGTGCGCAGAAATTGATGCACTAACTTGTCACCTAAACTGAACTCACATCTTTTTCCCAGGGCTTAACAACAATTGCAATCTAGAGAATTGGATTGGCCAATTCAAACACAGAAAGCAATTAGATAAAATATCAGATGACCTATTTTACTGTTGCTATTTTAAGGGATAAATGCAGGCCAGGACATCACAAGAAGTCTTCTTTAAATAGTGAAATGGCATCTAAAAGAGATGGAAACCAAAAGATTATGCTTCTAAGAGTGCGAATTCAAGGTTCTGAAGTGGGATTGGAAACAATGAGTTGGCTCAAAGAAAGAAGTGCTATCCTAAATTCAAGAGATATCTTGGATATTTATTTAAAATATCAAGATTGCCTGCTTATTTCTAAACCATTCTTTCAATTGAAGCTTTCTGTTCTTTCCCAGTATACCGTAACCTGTAATGGTGGTATTTCTCTGATAGTCCTACATTGGTCCCTTAGTCCTGCATCGGGAAAGATGACTGTAGATATATGCTGTTATGGGCACATTATTGATCCTTGTTCCATCAAGTTTTCTTTAGCTTCAAACACCCATGAAGAGATTATTGCTGCATAACTCCATGTCTCCAATGCAATTTACAAGCAATAAAAATTAAAATTTCCCTTTTAAAGTTTCAATGTTATCAGGTCAGAATGTGATGGGTCTCTAATGTCAATGTGAGTTGAGCAGAAGAATGTAAGATAATAACCAGCCATTGCACAATGTTTCATTATGTGCTAGTTCGGTTTACTTGTGATTGGAATCATTCCAATTCCTTAAATCAAGGCCATTAAATGCAAAGTATGCAGCACCGCCAAAGAAATTATCCAATGTGAGAGATAGACGGCATGCTGAGACTAGTCATCTTCCCAAACCACATGCATCTGAAATCTATTACAAAAGATAATACACCCAGTTTGGGCTCTTGTGGTACAGTGATAGTGTCCCTACCTCTGAACTTAGTAACCTAGGTTCAAATTCCTCCTGCTCCAGAGGTGTGTAATAACATCTCTGAACAGGCTGGTTAGAAAATAAGTACCCAGTAAGGTGATTATAGGTTCTTGTGGTGCATTGGCAGTGTCCCTACCTCTGAGTCAAAACAACTCTAGTGATGTGTCATAACATCCCCAAATAGGTTGGTTGAAAAAAATATATACAGGTAAGTGATTCTGAACAGGTTCACCACTGTTCCAACAACCTAATCCCTAAACACAAGCCTACTTAGGATGCTTGTAGCACAGTGGTAGTAAAACCATCAGATATGGGAGCAGAATTAGCACATTTGGCCCATCGAGTCTGCTCCGCCATTTGATCATGGTTAACGTGTTTCTCAACCCCGTCCTCCTGCCTTCTCACCGAATCCTTGATCCCCTTACTGATCAAGAACCTCTGTCTTAAATACACTCAATGACTTAGTCCCCACAGCCTTCTGTGGCAATGCGTTGCACAGATTCATCACCTTCTGGCTAAAGAAATTCCTCCACATCCCAGTTCAAAAGGGACAGCCCTTCACTCTGGGGCTGTGCACTTTGGTCCTAGTCTCTCCTACTAGTGGAAATATCTTCTCCATGTCCCCTCTATCCAAACTTCTCAGAATTCTGAAAGTTTCAATGAAACTTCCTCTCATCCTTCCAAACTCCATTGAGTACAGATGCAGAGTCCTCGCCCGCTCCTACATGACAAGACCTTCATGCCCGAGATCATTTTTGTGAACCTCCTCTGGACCCCCTTCAAAGCCAGCACATTCTTCCTTAAATACGGGGGTATTTCCTTAAAAATGCAATCTCACCAGAGCTTTATACAGCTATGGCAGTATATCTCTGCTCTTGTATTCTAGCCCTCTTGAAATGAATGCTAATATTGCATTTGCCTTCCTATCCGCCAACTGAAACTGCATGTTAACCTTAAGAGAATCCTGAACTAGGACTCACAAGTTTCTTTGTACTTCAGATTTCTGAAGCCTTTCCCAGTTTAGAGATAAGAATGCTTACATATAATGAGGCAGACTTGATTACAGAGCTTAAGGTGAAGGAATCCTTAGGGGCCAGTGACCATAATATGATAGAATTCACCCTGCAGTTTGAGAGGGAGAAGCTGTAATCGGATGTAACAGTGTTAGAATTGAATTGAATTGATTGAATTGAATCATTTATTGTCACATGTATTCAATGGAAAAATACAATGAAAAGTGTATACCTTTGCCGTACATATATGGCGCCATTCACATTAACTTAGAACAAAATAAGATTAAAAAAAGATAACTTAAGAGAGTCCATTGAGTAAAGATAACTACAAAGACATGAGGGAACAACTGGCCAGAGTTGATTGGAAGCAGAGTCTAGCATGATAGATGGTGGAGCAGCAATGACAGGAGTTTCTGGGAGTAATTCAGGAGGCACAATAGAAATTCTTCACAAGGAAGAAGAAACTTATTAAGGGGATGACAAGGCAACCATCAAAGGAATCAGGGACAGCATGAAAGCAAAAGAAAATGTGACGAAGTTTAGTGGGAAAGGCAGAGGATTCGGAAGCCTTTAAAAACCAGCAGAAGATAACTTAAAAAAAAACAAGAGGGGAGAAGATGAAATACGCTAGTAAGTTGGCTAGTTATATTAAAAGAAAATGCAAGAGTTTTAGTAAAATACAGAAAAAGTAAGAGGGAGGCAAGAGTGGATATTAGACAAATAGAAAATGAGGATGGAGAAGTAGTAATGGGGAACAAAAAAACGGCAGAGTAACCACATAGGTACTTTACATCAGTCTTCACAGTGGAAACACCAGAATTACCAGAACTTCAAGAGAGTTAAAGGGAAGAGGTGAATGTAGTGGCCATCACTAGGGGGAAGGTGCTGGAGAAGCTGAAAAGTCTGAAGGTGGATAAATTATCTGGACCAAAAGGACTCCACCCCAGAATTCTGAATGAGAAGCTCAGGAGATGTAGAGGCATTTCAAGCATCACTGAAGTCAGGAAAGGTCCCAGAGGATTGGAAAACGACAAATGTAACAGCCCTGTTTTAGAAGAGAGAGAGAGGGAGAAGACAAGAAACTATTGGCAGGTTAGCCTGAACTTAGTTATTGGTAAGATTTTACAGTCCATTATTAAGGGTGAGATTACGGAGTACTTCGAAGTATATGGCAAAATAAGGCTAAGTCAGCATGGCTTCATCAAGGGGAGGTCATGACTGACAAATCTGTTAGAATTCTTTGAGCAGATAATGAGCAAGTTGGACAAAGGATTGCCAATCGATATGATCTATTTGGATTGCCAGAAGGCCTCTGACGCAGTGTCACACAGGAGTCTGCTAACTAAAATAAAAGATCATGGTGTTAGTGGCACGGTACTGGCATGGATAGAGGACCGTCTGACTGGCAGAAAATAGAGATTGTGGATAAATGGGTCTTTTTCAGGATGGCAGCCGGTGACTAGTGGGTTTCCACAGGGGTCTATGTTGGGACTACAGCTATTTACATCATACATTAATGATCTGGACGGAGGAACTGAGGGCATCATTGCTAAGTTTGCAAATGACACAAAGATCGGTTGTGTTGAGGAAGTGGAGAGGCGGCAGAGGATTTGGACAGGCTGGGGCAGTGGGCAAAGAAATGGCAGATGGAACACAATGTGAGAAAGTGATTTAGGCACTTTGGCAGGATGAATAGAGGCATAGCTCAGTGTCCTGGGTTCAAGCCTCACCAGTGCTGAGATGTGTAATAATATCTCTGGACAGTTAATTTGAAAATGTCAACACTACACTACTTCTAAACCAATACTAACTGGTATTCATTTCCCCATCTCAGCAGTGTAGCCACAAGAAATCGGAAATGTTATACTGATACATAAGGGTCATGATCCCAGGGTTAAGCTAAGACATATTGCATGTACAGCTGAGGACACTTTACAGCTATCTAATTTTCTTGGCTGACCTGCTTATAACATTCATGACACAGGTTGTATTTTATGAAGAAAGGTAACATTGACCATTATATGTATGGATCAGAGTGTATTTAGCTCAGCACCAGAAACAAGTCAGTCAGGTTCCTGAGTTAACAAAGAAATATTCTATCACCAATTAAATGTAACCAAGCAAAGATTCTCGTTAGTTTAAATGGTTTAAAAACTTTGCAAACATCTCTAAGTCTAAAATATTTCCCAAGTCAAAAATTACAAAATTCTACAGGGTATTTTCTTAAATGTATTTTGTCCAAGCAACAGTTAAATTCTGGAACATAATTATTCACAGATTGTCTAAACGTTGGCCTGTAGCAGTTGCACACAAGCTGTTGACAATGGGTCTTCTTGGATCAGCTTTGGTTGGCTGTATTCACAGGCAGGTAGAAAGAAAGGCTGGGTATTATATTCAGACTGTGACACGTGCCTTTCTTTCTTCCCCAAACCCCTACGTGCAAAGGGTCATGGGATAATTAGTGAATTAATTACATTTGCCAAGTGTGTTGCCAATTTTAGAGTAAAAGCTCAGCAGGTCTGGCAGCATCTGTGCAGAGTTAACTTTTCGGGTCAAGTGGCCCTTCCTCAGGCCCTTCCTTTCTCTCCACAGATGCAGCCAGACCTAGGAACATTTCCAGCAGTTTCTGTATTTGTTTCTGATTTATAGCATCCTCAGTTCTTTCGGTTTTTATTTGTTAATTTTAGTAACTGCCCACCCTCTATATTATGGGAGTCAGCTCTGGGGTAGGGTGGAAAGGAGGGATGCCCAGCCTGTCTGGAACACATAGCTGACTGTTGCTGCTGTAGCTGGAGTCTTCTGCTTTGCAAAGTGGTTGTCGCAAAAGGAATTCACAATGTATAAACATATGTCCATTCAATTCTAAGTTAATGTTTTATTTAACACGTCTTCATAACAGAATGCATGAAATAGGCTAAGTATTCCACCCTAAGATCTTGATCAGCAGAAAATGTGTTCTGAGGATAAAGCATGGAAAAAAGCATATACTGCTGGACTGACAGGAGATAGTTAATAACAGCACGGTGAGTGGAAAATCATAAACCCTCTTCAGAACTGGATAGCCCTAAAAATGTAGCGTAAAATGTTGACCACTCTTCTCTAATCGTTTTAATGTTACGTCTTCTACTTAAATGTCATGTCTAATGACTTCTTTTATTATCACAGGTTTCCAATATTTAATGATCTAGTTATTAGTACGAAGCTTAATGCCCTTTTATTACAAAGCTGTAAGATTAAGCTCCGTGAAGCACAATTACCAACCCTTTGTGCAGTAGTAAGGATGATCACATATTATTCACTGATGAACTTCAATTAAGGAGCAACACAGCAGTGAGTCACATATCATTGTTTAAAGTCACCTGATACAAAATTAATGGATTGGAAAGGGCAGATATTTGGATACTGGGTACTTTAAAATAATCTTCTACTTTTGAAAAAAAATATTGTTCACTTTATGCAATGGGAAAGGGTGCTTTTCAAAAAACAATTAAACCACAAATTGATCTCTCCTGGGTGGAACTAACTCTGAAGGTGGGATTGGAGTAGCAGAACATGTTAGGCTAAGGGCTTCATGAATGTTTATATTTTTCTTATTCTTCACCAATGCGACGTCTCATGACTACCCAAAACCCGACTTCACATACACCACCTCAAAGCATGACTCCACGCCGAGATTTGGTTCAAACAGATTAGTATTAGTTAACTCACTCAAGTAGACTTCCACTAACTTGGAACTGAAAAGTGAGTTTTGAATGCTAATGAACTGATTCTCCAGAGGACGTCGTATTCATGTCTGTGGAATATGGCTTGAGTCCTTTCAGCTGCATTTACTGACACCAACGTAAGCTTCACTTTAAATTGGCTGTGCGCAGATTTTGGGGGTTGCGGTGGTTGGGGGAGCGTTAAAAATTCCCCCAATCCCCTCTCCTCATCACTGAAGCCCCCAGTTCAAAATCATGCATCCTTCCCTGCACATGCTCAGTAATACATTTACTCATGACATCTGAGTAGGCGACGGTGGGAAGGGGATCAAATTTAAGATCTGATAGAAAAAGTATTTCTGACTATATAACAATCTCAGTACTTCACTGATGTGTCAGTGTGGACTATGTACTGTAATCCACAAGTGACGCCTGAACATCTTGCCTGGTGACTATGTGAAACTGCCAGTAACAAATTAGTGAACTCTAGATAACTATGTGATAAAGCTTGATGATGAAAATATTCAATTTACCAGTGCTGAGATTCTTTATTATGCTCTGATCATTTCCCTTCAAACTCAGGGGGACTGATAACTTGTTCAGTTATGACTCTATAGGTATGGAGGGATATGGATCAAATGCAGACAAATGGGACTAGATTAATTGTGAAAACTGAGCGGCATGGGCAAGTTGGGCCAAAGACCCTGTTTCCATGTTGTAAACCTCTATGACTCTATGACGGCATATGTAAAATCCACATTTTAACATCAGTGCTGAGAACTGTGTGTTTCCAAATGAAAGCACAGGCGTATTTACCGACAGTCATCAGTGTCAGCAAATACTGTCTAATATTTAACCTTAAGCCATTGATAAATTATTTGGTCATCATCACATTGATGTTAGTGGGAGTTTGCTGTGCGCAATTAGTCATGGTGCTTACATTACAAAAGCGAGCCCATTTCAAAAATATTTCATTGATTGCAAAGCACTTTAAATGTCCTGATGCCCTGATGACATGCGTATCTATATACAATATTCACTTTAGCTAATATCATACACTTATATCCTTAACAGTAGTAATTACTGTATAATGACTTTGAGCAAGAATCCTGTTGTTTATTTTGCCCCTTCACTGCCCACTGATGCTGATCCCAGCAGTTCCAGTAAGTGTGACCTCTGACTTGTGATCAACTACCGCTGCATGCACTGGCAAGCAAATGTGGAACTTCCTCAATTTGTTTGACTCAATTCTATCAAGACAAAATACACTTTAAGAATACTTATTTGAGTTTTGTCCAAATTATCTGTTCTGGCTACTTGCTGTGGATATTTCTGATCAAACTGTTCTAATCAACCCCTGGAGCAAGTCGGTTTTAAACCCATGCCTCCTGGCTTAGAGGAAGGGACACTACCACTGCACCTCAAGACCCCTGTTTTATAACATGGCCCATATTTTGCTCACTAATCCCTATCTTGGTTACCCATTGAGATTTATTATTTTCATCCAATAAATGCCATACGTGCACAGGCCGGTAGATGTTGGCTCTCATAAAATCCCTACAGTGTGGAAACAGTCCCCTTTGCCCCATCGAGTCCACACTGACCCTTCGAAGAGCATCCCACCCAGACCCAACCTCCTACCCTATTCCTGTAAACCTGCATTTCCCATGCCGAATCCACCTAGTCTGCACATCTTCAAACACCATGGGCAATTTAGTATAACCAATCCATCTCACCTGCACATCTTTGGACAGGGGGAGGAAACCGGAGCAACCGAACGAACAGACATGGAGAGAATGTGCAAACTCCACACAGACTGAGGGTGAAATCAAACCCAGTTCCCTGACACTGTGAGGCAGCAGTGCTAACCACTGAGCCACCATGTCAACTCTCAATTAAAACTGACCTCAAATTCTCAGTTCTCATGCTTGTGTTACTTTTTTTTGTATGCTATTGTTAAGAGCAATGTTTTTTTTCAGGCATTTGGAGGGATCTGTTCAACATCTGTTCACTGATTTTTCTTCCATGATCAGGCACACAAGTCACTTAACAGAAATGGAGGGGGAACGGTGTAACTTGTACTTGGCCTGCTCTGCGGTTTTGAGTTGCTGTGCAGTCACATGGCTTACAGAAAGTATTAGCTGCATCTTCTTTCATTTGTAAATCTTTTCCAGAACTTTTGCTATTTCCAGCCTTCTAAACTGATGTTGCATTTTCCAAACCCTACAGCCTAAAAAACGATTAGGTGGCTGGCAGTATAAGTGGATGGATTCAAAGGCTGAGTCTCTGATTTATAATTGAATTGACAGCACATTGTTAAGTTCCAAGAGCAGACAGGCACTGGAATATCCAGCTGGATGGGGCAGCCTGATGCCAGAAAAGTGCCCACTGTGGCATGGGTGTCATGCCAAGTAGGTATTGTCCTGCTCACTGCAGATAATCCTGTCCCCATTTTCTTTCTCTTCCCCTTCCACCAAAAATTCGAAATGGCAGGGAATGGGTTAAATCAACAGAGCAGCTACTCCAGACTTCTTGCGAAATGGCCACTAACTCCAGCTACCAGAACAAAAGTCTAGTCAAATAAATTGGACACAAAAAGCAACACATCATTTAAACAAGTACAACATGTTAACCATTCCCTTCCAGCTGTTGACAACAGAAGCAAAACATACCTTGAATGAATAGGGGTCAGTGTAAACATCTGGTATGCTTCTAGCAATGAACGATAAAATTATGCTCTTTCTAAAGTGCAAAGCAGCTCTCCGTTTTTTCCTAACGTGTCAGAATCTTCATTAACTAGACTGTTATTTTTCTTTTATTATTCTTTTACCAAAAGAATCAAATTCTTTATCAAATCTATTTGATTCATATTCAAACGCTTGTCTGAAACTCACCACCTAACAATACCAAGTAGTTACATGCAATTTTGCCTTCAGTTTGGAAAAGCATTATGTTATAAAATTAGCCCCAAAGCACATTTAATTAAGTGTTAAATCCATTTAACCATGGATTAACATATTTTATTCGTGATACTACGCTGTGCAGGACCAGAAAGACATGCTGAGTGTATGCACCAAGTTTGGAGCCTGCATTTCTCTCAATTTGCGGAGTTGTTTTGAGTGGGAAGGTATGGAAATTTCCCAATGTTGCAGAGTGGGGTAATCAGGTCAGAGGTCATCCTAGAGATTTATGTAGTAACATCCCCGGACTGGAACATTCTGGGTTTCAACTGCACTGTAGCAGACGGGGAAATTTGAATTCAGTTTTAGAAATGGGGAATTAAAAGTCAGCCAAATGAAGACCATGAACCTTTGCTGATTGTCATATATATATAAAAAAAACTATTTCATTAATGTTCTTTAGGGAATGAAATCTGCATTTTATGTGAGACTCTAGACCCACAACAATATGGTTGACACTTTCCTGCTCTCTCCCTAATTAGGGATGGGCACTAAATGCTAATCTGACCAGTAATGCCCACATTCTACAAATAAATGGAAAAAAATTGAATTTTCCCAGTTTGTTCATGATCCTGACATCAGCCATAATTCTAGGACTGGAATCTGGAAGCGATTACATCAGTCAGCCTCTTCCCAGAGGCAGACAAATTAGAAAGTGGCTTCTCAGGAGGAATGGGGGTGGGGGGAGCGCAGACTGGGGAGCGGTTGGCCCAATATGAGGGAATACATTGACGTCAGGCCAGCAGCTGTATTAGGACAGGGCCAATCTCTGCAGCATTCTTAAAATGCTTTAAAAACGTATACGGCCACAAGGTTGTGGAGGTGCCTGGCCGTGATCATTACATGTTGCGGTTGACTGAGGAGACCTGTTCAAGGTCTTCCTGAGGCTGTCACTAGTAAAATGGCTCCGCTCAGGTAGCCACTATACGAAAGATCCTGCCAACGCCATTCATGATCCCTCAATTGGTCCAGTAATGGTTCATTAATTGGTTACCTGCTAATGGTAAACCGGCCGTGACTGCTGCATTGGCCCAGCTCCTGGCAAGATTATTCAGAGGTGGAAATGTGTTGAGTAACTGGTCCAATTCACTACTTTACAACTTTCCTCCATGATCTGACATCTAGCACCTCTCTGGAAAATTCACCCCAATGCATTTTATCACAAGGCTTCTGCATCCAGCTTATAAAAGTTAGCTGCCTTTAGTGGAATATCTTTGCTGGTGGTTATGCCATCTGCTGAGGTCACCGGCTCAATTTGCTGGGGCCAGGGATAAAGGCAATCTGAAGGTAACGAAGGATTCATTGGGTGAAAACCAAACTTAGGAAGAACTATAATTTAATCAATAAATAAAATAACTCACCCAAACGGCACTGACAACTTACAGCAACATTCAGATTCCCCTTATAAACTGTTATGGATGGGTATATGACTAGAAAGGGTTTAGAGGGATATGGGACAAATGCTGGCAAATGGGACTAGATTAATTCAGAATCCATTCAGTATGGACGAATTGGATCGAAGGATCTGTTTCCATGCTGTACAACACTATGACTCTATGAATCACTCAGTGAATAGTTAGGATTTGGAATTCAGTGCCTGGAAGTGTGATGGTGGCAGGTTCAGTTGTGGCTTTCATAAGAGCATTGCTTCCTTTTAAATAATCATCCAATGTGCAAGGTGATGGTAAAATAGCACGAGGTTGCACTAAGTTAAAATGCTGAGACAGCCAGGCTGAGCCTTGCATAATTGGCTGAATGGCTTCCTACACCATAGGTATAGGAGAAGGAATGTCTTGCTTCAAGTATTACATGGTTTTGGTGAGACCATACCTGGAATATCGTGTGCAATTTTGGTCTCCTTATCTGGAGAAAGATGTTCTTGCTATAGAGGGAGTGCAGCAAATTGTTTACCAGACTGATTGCTGGCAGGACAGGACTGATGTATGAGAGATTGAATCGGTGAGGATTGTATCTACTGGAGTCCAGAACAGTGAGGGAGAGGAATTCTCACAGAAACTCTATACATTTCTAAAAGGACTAAGCAAGGTAGATGCAGGAAGGATGTTCCAAATGACCAACGAATCCAGATCAGGGATCACAGCCTAAGGACACACGATAAACCAGTTAAGACTGAGATGAGAGAAATTTCTTCATCCAGACAGTTATGATCTTGTGGAATTCATTAGCACAGGAGGCAGTCAAGGCCAAAACATTGTATGATTTACAGAATTAGTTGGATATAGCTCTTGGAACTAAAGGGATCAAAGGATTTACAGGAAAAACAGGAACAGGCTGTTGAGTTGAATGATCAGCCATGATCATAATGAATGGTGGAGTAGAATAAAAGGGCTGAATGGCCTACTCCTGCTGCTATTTTCTATATTTCTATAAAAATTCTCTGATGGGATAACTCACTGATAGTCTCTAGGTACTGTAATAATAGATATAAAAACCTGTAATGAGCTACAATCATTCAAAATCTCATCAAGTATCAAAATGTAACTACTGTCACAATCCTACATTAAAGAATTATAGAAATTACCATAGAGAGGAAGTTATCCATTTCCCAGGCCACTGATGCCCAGTTCTTAGTTTCCTTCTCTTCCTGGGAGTCCATCTCCAATGCTATTCACCAATTGCCCTTTCAAAACTCCGGTCAAATATCAATCTCCCGACAAGCTTTCTCCATCTCCCTGTCTCTTAGCGTCTATTCCAGTCTCTGTTCGTTTTCTTCCAAATCAGTACTCTCTCTTTGTAAGGAAGCATCCTGCCTCCTCCATCACTGATTCCATATCACCAGTCCACAATCCTGGTCTGCTATCTCACTCTTGCCCCCTAAGGCCAAGATCCTATCCACCAAACCTGCTATTCCCGGTCACCCACTCTTTATGACAAAACCCAAGCCCCAGTTACCTACCATCTAGCTCCCTGTATCCTCTCATTTACCCTCATTTCACCATGACAGTCTTTTTTTTCTTTTATTGGGCAGATCCACTTCTACTCACACTGAAGTGGGGCCCAGTCCGTGAAGTGATCAACGAGGTGATGCCACCTAATTGAAGCCTCCTCTGTGATAGAACACAATAATGTTTCTGAGTGGAAGTGGCAGGGTCAATTATTTCTTGCCACTGCAGCAAACTTGACAGCAAAATTCTTCCAGGCTCATAGAAGTGCTAGGAACTTCGTTTCTCCTTCTAGGAAACATGTAGACAGTCTGGAACGATTAGAAGCCCTGGACTGGCTCTGATGGAAGCATGCTCACCTCTGAGTTTTACCACTGCAGGGGTTGACCACAGAAATCAAGGCTGACACTGAAGGAGAACATGTACTGTTGGAGCCTCTGTCCTTTGATGTGATGTTAAACCAACAAATAATCTGTCTGCTCAGGTGGTTGTAATAGAACCTATGGCACTATTTCAAAGAAGAAAAAAAGCATATTTATTTGTTTTCTAGCCAAGTTTTTTTATTTATTCACAGGATGTGGCCATTACTGGATATGTCGACATTCGCTGCCCTCCTGTAATTGCCCAAAGAGCAGTTTAGAGTCAACTACATTGCTATGGGGCTTGAGTCACATGCAGGCCAGAGTCACAAATAGGGATGACAGTTTCCTTTCATAATGGACATTAATATACATCCATCAATTACTCAACACAAAAACAAAAGATTATCTGGTCATTGCTATGAGAGCTTGCTGCATGCAAATTAACTGTTGCAATTCCTATTTTCCTACAGTGACTTCAAAAGGAACTTTGTTGGCTGTAAATCACTTTGAGATCAACATCATGGTTGTGAAATGTACTATATAAATTCTTTTTTTAGGGCATAAGAAGTTTTCTCGGGATAATCTAAAGCCTACTGGCAAACGGTCGCTGGAGTTGAGAGGAAGACAGAGTGTGGAGGGAAAATTGTTGGCATTTATTTGACAATGGCCTTCAGCTAGGGCAGAAGGTTGATGTCAGGTAAAGGAAGAAGGAACAGAATAAAATGAAACAGCAAAAAAAAATACCATTTATGGAGTCATAGAGTTTTACAGCACATAAAAAGACCCTTCAGCCCAACTTATCTGCATTGAACAGACATCCTAATCTAACCTAGTCCCATTGGCCAGAAACAAAAACAGAAGTTGCTGGAAAAGCTCAGCACATCTGGCAGCATCTGTGAAGAAAAAAATCAGAGTTAATGTTTCGGGTCCAGTGACACTTCCTCAGAACCATTTGCCAGCATTTGGCCATTATCTGTCTAAACCCTTCCTATTCATGTACCCATCTAGACGCCTTTTAAAATGTTGTAATTGTACCAGCCTCTATCACTTCCTCTAGCAGCTTGTTCCATTCATGTCCCACCCTCTACGTGAAAATGTTACCTCTCAGGTCCTGTTTAAATCTTTCCCCTCTCACCATAAACCTATGCCCTCTAGTTTTGGATTCCCCCACTTTAGGAAAAAGACCTTGGATATTCACCTTATCCATGCCCATCATGATTTTATAAACCTCTATAAGGTCACTCCTCACCTTCCTGCAGTCCAGAGGAAAGAAAGATTCAGCCTATTCAGCCTCTCCCAAAAGCTGAGGCCCTCCAGTCTCAGCAACATCCTTATAAATCTTTTCTGCACCCTCTCAAGTTTAACAACATCCTTTCAACAGAAGGGCGAACAGAATTGAATGCAGTATTCCAAAAGTGGCATCGCTAGTGCCCTGTAAAGCTGTAACATGACCTCACAACTCCTAAAATCAATGCACTGACCAATGAAGGCAAGAATGCCAAACGCCTTCTTCACCACCCTGTCTACCTGTGACTGCACTTTCAAGAAACTATACACCTGCAACCCGAAGTCTCTTTGTTTGCCAATATTCCTCAGCGCCCTACCATTAACTGTGCAGTCCTGCCCTGGTTTCCATTACCAAAACGCAACACCTCACTTTTATCCAAAGTAAACTCCATCTGCCACTCCTCAGCCTGTTAGGCCATCTGTAGCCTCAAAGCATGCTCATGCCAAGCACTTTACAGTCGATGAATTTGGTGTCCTGCCACTTGTCTGAATTTTCACAAGGATGCAAGGGCATTGTGCTGTAGCCAAAATTAAGCCAGAGTCCTGGTCCTAGAAGTCCTGTCTCCAAATGCAGTACCTAACTTTCTTGCCAAAGAGAAGAATAGTCTGGGAATACACTTTACATATCCACAGTTCATTGAGGAGGCTGCACATGCAAATGTTCAGCTGCCTTCAAACAGGAACAGTTTTAATTACTGGAATTGCAAGGACACAAATCATGAATATTTGACATTTGAGGTGAAGATATACCTCTAACCTCACGGAATTCTTTGGTGAGGTCAGGCACCTCTTTGAAAGTGTGAAAAATAGACATGATTGTGCACAAAAGTGGGCAAGCCCTTGGAACTTAAATCTCCAGCATCTTTTGTTTTCAGTCTGTATGCTCATTATTTGTTTGAAGATCGAAGTGGCCATGAAGAGATGAGCTATCTTTGATGTGAAGCTATGAATGTGAGTGTTTACTTTATCAGAAATTAAGTGCATAAAGGGAAATGTTTGCTTTTATAAGGGATTGATTACTGAAAGGGATTTAAATATTATCAATTAGAGCATTTTTTTGAATATATCGACGTCTGCAGTAGATGCTAAGAATTTCATTTTATTATTTCTCACTAAGGCTAATGAGGGTTGCCAGTAATGGATACCAGATGAGTTAGCACAGACGGTGTAGAGGAAAAGATTGTGGACGAAGGGACGTGGGATGACAGGGTATAAGAGGTCACAGGAATGATTGAATGTCATTGGTTGTCATTGATTGTATAATAGGCAATGGGGAATGATTGAGGATCATGAAGTGACATGAACTGGTTTGGCTGAGACGTGAGGAGAGTGTGAGCAGTGAGGCCCAGAGGGCTGCTTTATTTTTTATTATAACTGCAATAAAGTCCAAAATCTCCAACCTGGGCCTTTTAAACAGCTTGCTTGGCATGTGGCAAACTTTGTGGTTGCCTACGCATATTTTTTGTGGGGGGAGGGTAAATCACCTAGAACCTCTTTGGACAACAATCAGAAGGTATGGGGCATGTTGTCCCAATTTGGGCTTATCAAAATTGTGATTTATAACAACCATTGAGCAACCGTTCAAATAAACACAGCAACAGCAACGTTCCACAAGCAACAATATGATAATGACCAGATAATTTGTTTTAGATTAGCCTGGATTATGTGTTCAAATCTTTGGAATGTGTCTTGAACCACAGCTTTCTGGCTCATGGGCGAGAATATACCACTGAGCCAAGACTGAAGAATGAACTTACATTTATACTGAGCCTTACAAAAAGCCAGAACCATAATGCATCTCACGACCAGTTAATCATTTCTGATCAATTCTAATCACTGTTTTTATGTAGTTAGAAAAGAAATGGGTATATCACGAAAATAAATAAGCTGAAATTTAACTGGAACACTCCTAATGAAAGATTCGGAGCCACATTGTATTCCCTCATCCGATTGTCCCAATAATTAATGTGCAAAATGGCTGAAAAATTGTTAGAATAGACTGAAACACTTGAAAGCAATTTTCTGAGGAAATTCAGTCCAGGCTGCAGAGGCACAATTTCAGCATTCTACCGTCACTTTCCCATTTGTCATCTCTGACAAGAACTTAACCATCTGTTGTATAACATTCAATAAACATATCGTGAGCAGCAGCTGGAAGGATCAAAAGTATCATATTGAAGTTCATGTTGCCTCTGTTTTTTAATCATGGAATTCCTTAAGATCAACAGATAGTATCGAGAGTGCGTACTGATCAGTACAGGCTGACAATGCCATTTACAGAATATAGACGTCAAATCCTGTGCAAGTACAACCTGGTCCAGAAGTGTTTAGTAGCATTTCTGAACAAATTGATTCGAAAGTGCATTGGAATAAATTGATAGACTGGCTTGCGAGTCTGATAATGCTTTAGATCTATAGGTAAACTGGTCAGGTTTGGTGGTGGTAATGATGATGGACAGTCAGCATGCATCATCATTACAGCACTGAAACTTACAGCAACTTCCAGAGAGTGCACATGGGCACAAAAGGTGTGGAAATCCAGGAGTTGCTATGGATAATTCCGCATTCTAGCCCATGGTACATGGCACTGTTTAGAAGACTGAAGGGACATCTCATAGAAATCTATAAAATTCTAACAGGACTAAACAACCTAAACACAGGAAGGATGTTCCTGAAGACCACGGAGTCCAGAACCTGGGAGTCACAGTCGAAGGATACAGGGTAGGCCATTTAGGACTGAGATGAGGAGAAACTTCTTCACCCAGACTGTGGTGAGCCTGTCGAATTCTTTGTCACAGAAAGTGGTTGATGTCAAAACATTGAATGTTTCCAAGGAGTTAAATATACATCTTAGGGCTAAAGGGATCAAAGGGTAGGGGGGGAAATTGTTAGATGATCAGTAATGGTCATTGATTGGCAGAGCAGGCTCAGAAGGCTGAATAGCCTACTCCTGCTCCGATTTTCCGTGATTCCACATTCCTTTTCACTATTTGACATTGAACTGACTCAGAAACTGTGTGAAATTGGGCCACTGAATCACTTCTCATGAACATTCTTCACCAGAAATCTTTCAGGTCAGTGTGAGGAGGTGTATAGGAAATCCTGAAGATGTAAAGGAAATAGTATTGGGAAAAGGTCTGGAAGGAGGATTTTTTGGTGGAATAGCACTTTCAAATGGCTGTGAGACATAGATCATTCAATTCTTCTGAAAACTACCTGGTCTAGGCCCGAAACGTCAGCCTCTCTGCTCCTATGATGCTGCTTGGCCTGCTGTGTTCATCCAGCCCTGCACCTTGTTGTCTCGGATTCTCCAGCATCTGCAGTTCCTACTATCTCTGACATCTTGTAACTTCTTTTTTGGTTCATGTGCTTGTGACAGTGTAAAACTAACTCCTTCACTTTCTGCAGCACCACTTAGGACCCTTTTAAGTCTTTCCCCTCTCACTTTAAACCTATGCCTCTAGTTTTGGACTCCACCACCCTTGG
Organism: Rhincodon typus; assembly: GCF_021869965.1. NCBI lineage: Eukaryota > Metazoa > Chordata > Chondrichthyes > Orectolobiformes > Rhincodontidae > Rhincodon > Rhincodon typus. The sequence goes on along the minus strand of NC_063335.1, from coordinate 97,057,395 downwards.
AAAAAGAACTTGACTATTCACCCAATCCCTGTCCAAATTAAAATGATACACAGGTAATCTGTTCCTGAAATGTCAATATTCCAGGCACTTGTAGCCTTGCTGTAGCTTTTCAGATGTTTCTGTCCTTTCACAAAGCTAAGTCACCACTGCAAAACCATTTTCTTGCACAAGTCAATATGTCACAAGAGAGATGGTAACACAATCTTCTGGAACCTTGGACAAGGGATATTAATGAAAGAACATTTAACGTTATCTCACCCTTTCCGGTATTTTAGCAGAGATTTTCCCAATTTATGCTAAATTTTAAATTCTGCTAAAATAACAGTGTCTCATTTTTCATCCACTGTTTTCTCAGAACACAGTTTCAATGTACTGGTTTAGAAATTGGTGTACATGTAGCTACAGACTACAACAACACCAAGTTGGTACATGACAAGTTGCAGTTTAGTACAATACGGCAAATGTCATGTGTTGTGAGTCTCTGAAATATCTTTCTCTTCAGAATTTAGCAAGTGACTCGAGCTGAAGGAGTTTAAGGACATAGGAATAAAACGAAGAATGCTTACTATTTCTTAGCTTAAGGTGGAGAACATAAATCCACCAAACTTCCAACTCCTAATCAAAGTTGGGTGAAGATGTGTTCAAACTGTGATGCTCCCTTTGGTCGAAATTCTAGCTGGCACACATCATAAGGGCTGGCATGTAATAATAACCACCTAGGCACATTCCCTAAAGAATCACTAATTACAACGCAAAAGGAAGCCATTTGTCCCAGGGACTAAACTTTCTGACTAAACAGTGACGATGTGTCAATAGCCTTGAACTAACTTGGAAGTATCTAAATCTCCAACTGGACTTTTGGCAAATATTTAAAAGTTCTACTAGGATTACCAATTTCCAACCAGGATATCAAGTTTTGGAAGTTTTATGGTAATGTCTTTGGAAGAAAAGGTGAAGACAAAATGAAAAGAAAAGACAAAGACAATCTGTAAAATTGAATATCAGCCACATACTCCAAAACCACAAGTCCCACTAGTTAGTACCAGCACTTTTAGCAGCACTTAATGCTGTAATGCACATAGCCTCAGCAAGAGATCAGGTTTTACCAAGAATCAATGCGACTTCTTTGAAGTGATGTGCAATATAGCCTGGGAACCGATCCAATCTAAGAGTACCTCCACCACATCAATGCCCCTTTAAGACACACCAACATGATAAAAATTGAGTACTTAACCAAAGACTTTCAGGTATACAGAGAACAAAACATTCCCTTTCTCAGTACTAACATCTCTCAGCCTTGATAAATACAAACATTGGTAAAATCAATTGGGCAGAAATTTGCCTCTGTACAGCAGTTAAAAACAATGTTGCCGTTCCTCTCCAGTACAGCTGGGAGTAGTCAGAAAAAAGTGGCAGCTCTCAGCACCTGCAGTGACAGAGCGATTGCAGCTTTCCTCTGTATTAAGTATCTAATGCTGCAAAATAATTAATGCACAAGCACAGCTTCACTAATCCCTTGTGCCAGATGCTGACAGACATCGGTTCACAGAAGGCCAAAAAGCAATACTAAGGGTTTCTTGTTTTGCTCAAATCAGGGAAGTTTGTAACTTTGGCCAATGGTGTAAAACAAAGAGTATCAACTAGTCGTGCATTATAAAAGCTGTCCAACTTTGTTTACCATTGAAGTGAATGGAAATAATGATACAGCAGATTCATATAGTGGCAATCAATTCATTATTGTCCATTTCACACAGTCTGTAAAAGACAACATTTTCCATGTTTCCATAGAAATCTATTGAGCTTCTCAGTCTCACCTGTCAGGTAAATTAGTACCAATACAAAACCAAAGCAGAAAAACAATCTGAGCTCTATTTCTTACACTACAGTTGATACCACAATATGAACATTATCAAATGTATCAAAGCTTGGTTAGTAATGCACTAAATCATTGACCACTGTCAGGAAAATCCATCCGCAGTTTACTTCACACTCCTCCTTCAGTTTGCACCATTTTTATATCATTCATTTTACACCATTAACAAATCTGTTCCCTACTTTGTGATCAGAACAGATGATGGACCAACATGCTGTGGTTATCTGCCTCACTAAGTCTGTTCAAACCTAAGAATCTCTTCCAAACCCAGAATTTTGACTGCACCTTCAACTATCCCACTCACTTGCTCAATCACCTTACCACATTCACCCTTATTGCAAAGCTTAATCAGCTCATTCTACTACATCAAAGTCACTTATACATTTGAAAATTGAATGCATATCAAGGATATTGTTGTCACTAGCAGGGCTAATGTTTCTCATCAACTTCGAGTTGCCCTTGAGAAGGTGGTGCTGAGCCTTCTTCAACCTTAACACTTTAAACAGTGAAGGTACTTCCAGGAAGTTGGTAAGTGATAATGAGGAATGACAATGTGTATCCAAGTCTGAATGGTGTGTGTCTTGGAGGAATGATAATATTTCCAGGTACCTGCCTTGTTTTCCTGGTGGAAGGAGAACCCAAGATTTAGGAAGTGCCACAGAAGAAGACTTGATGAATTCCTGTCCCATACGCTGTGTTGCATTTGGTCTCTTCTTTGTGCTGATGTAGTTGGCCTGAAACAATGTGGCTGTGTGAACATTGCAATTGGCCTGTGTCTCTCTACAAGTGGTGGAAAACAAATCATCCAGGGTTCTCATTCCCATTGCCAATCATCAGTTCCAGTTGGAACATTGGGAAGAATTAGGTTTTTGTGTGACCCTGCCAAATTTTGAATCATTTCTACATCTGTGCTCATACTTGAAGAACAATAGGTGCTAGAACTGTATAGCAGCCAATTTTTGTGCCTCAGGAAGGGTTCAAAGAAAATGAAAAATAAATGTAAGCTTCCTTGCAAATTACATTCTACTCTCCAGTTGTTTCATTTGATGAGAGATTTGCAAATACAAGAAATGGAATCCCCTTCAGGTCAATTTCTCATGGCAGCCAGAAAGGAAGGAGTGAGCTGGTTTACTCAGAATGGAGAGTCCTGAAAATACACAGTCGCTCACTGAATAACTATAAAGGCAGAAATAGATTAACTCCTGGTAGAACCTTACATGGGTTAGGCTGAAGATGCTTCCTATGGGAACTAAGTTAAATGAAGAGGGGAGGCAAGGGCACCAACTAAAGGACCAAAGTTCAAATACATTAACCTCTCTCAAGAAAAGGCAGTTAATGGAACTTCAAACTGTCTGGCAACAAGCAAATATTTCCTTCCCTTCAGCTTCTCAGCTGCTGTAGGCTCACAGCAAACTGAAAAATGAGGTTACACTCAGTTCAAACACTCCAAACAGCAAGGCCAGAAGTCATAGATGATCTTTCCACTCCAGGATGGGTTTATTCTTGAAACTTGGACTTCCTGTCAGAAATCTGTTTAAAAAATAAAAATTATGTTAGAGTTTTCAAAAAAAACCTTCTAATATTCTTGCCTCCATTGGGACACTGATCCAAACTTGCTTACACAGGCTTCAATTAAATTTTTAACTGTTTATGTCCTGTTGCAACTGCCTCCCTTCTTATCAAGAACAAGATTTCTTTTGCCTTCTGCTCTTCCAGAGAATCCAGCTGCCAGGTATTCACATGGCTTCTACACCCAGTTCCCACCAAAGCTGCTAACTGTGTGCCTAACAATGGACACAGTCAGTCTTGAATGTGTAGTATCACGGAATACACTTTGCATACAGTTGTAGCTACTTTTTAATCACAACCAAAAGTGCAAATTTTGCTGAATTTACTTTTGTAGCACCCAATCATTTTCCTCTTCCTCTCATAGACTCTGTGCCTGTTGCTAATGGCACCGCAGCCAAGTAACATGCTATCAGCAGATGGTTCCTGTGTCACTGTGAGATAGCAGAACTTGGATAAAAAGAAGAGATAAATAAAATGAAGCAAAAACTGCAGATGCTGGAGATCTGAGACAAACACAATAACAGAAATTCCAGCAGAAACACAGCAGGTCTGGCAGCATTTGCGGATATAAAGCAGAGTTAATGCTTCAAGTCTAGTGACCCTTCTACAGAACAAGAAGCATCTAGGAATAGGGTGGTATATATGCTGATGTCGGCGTGAAGGGGATAAGGAGTGAGTAGATAGGTGGAGAGTATGTGTGTGAGACAGAGAGTGTCTGTGTGAGAGAGAGAGGGAGTGTGCGTGAGAAAGAGATTGAGTGGGAGAGAGAGAGTGAGACAGTGAGAGAGAGTGTGTGAGAGAAAGAGATTGTGTGTGAGAGAGAGACTGTGTGTGTGTGTGAGAGAGTGTGTGTAAGAGAGAGTGATAAAGGGTAGGCAGACAAAGGGATTGCTGATAGTTAGCCAGGGAAGCAGTGATGTTAGATTAATGATAATGGGGGCTATGAGTAGTTGAAATGGATTGGCTGTGCTTCACAAATATTCAGAATGAAACTGAGTGAGGAAAGAATAGGTTAGAAGGGATGATTGGATCCTACTTTTAATGATTCTAAGGCATCAAGAGCAACCTGGCTGTCATTTGTAACTGAGAGGTTCATAGAATCCCTACTGTGGGGAAGGAGACCATTCAGCCTATCAAGTCCACACCTACCCTCCGAAGAGCTTCCCACCCAGACCCAACCTGATCGTATAACTCTACATTACCCATGGCTAACCCACCTAGCCTGCACATCCCTGGATAATATGGGCAATTTCAGCATAGTCAATCCACATGTTTGGACTGTGGGAGGAAACCCAATCAGACTTGGGGAGAATGTGCAAACTCCACACAGACAGTCACCCGAGACTGGAATTGAACTCAGGTCCCTAGAACTGCAAAGTATCAGTGCTAACTACTGAACCACCACACTGCCCCGAGTTAGTTAATATAAATCAAAGGGCAGTTAAAAATCAAAAACATTGATGTCATACTAGAGTTATTTATAAGGCAGACTAGGTAAGGTCAACAAGGCTGTTTTTTTTCTCTAATGAGTATTGATGAACCAATTGAGTTTTTCACAATACACTCATACTTTAATGATCACTTTGTTAATGATCATACTTTAATTCTCAGATTTAAATCATGTTCAAACCATCTAACTGGCATGGTGGCCTCTGAACTGGGTAAAGGAGATAAGTTTCAGGGATGTACTTTTTTTAAGATGGTGGAAAAATAGTGAAGTTTAGGAAGGAAACTCCAATGAGTAGGTGGAGAGGAAACTAAATGCTATACAACTGTTGAGTCATGGCGTTTGGATCTGTGGGTAGTGTGGAGAGGGCAGGTGGGATGAATGGATGCACAGAAAGTCGATGCCAGATAAGTAAAGTGATGGGGATATTAATATCAGGCCAATTATAGATTAATTGTCTTTGAGCACAAATGAAAAATGCACTGACAATGTCAGGTGGTAGTATTCTCATCTGAGTTCCAAATGCAAGCTCCATTCCACTGCTTGAACATGAAAATCAGGAGTGACACTCCAATACAGTATTGAGCGTGTGCTGCATTATTGGAGGCACTGTCATTCAGGCACGATAATAAATTGGAGCTACATTTTTCTGTGTGGGTGGATGCAAAAGGTCTATTTAAAGAGATCTGTGTGATTATTTAGCTACATACAGATTGTATTCTGTGAGTACACCTATTGTCCAGGATATATTGTGTTCCCTACCTCACTAAATGGGTTGGATCCAATTTAACAGCAGGTATCAGACCAGAGGCAATTGCAGAATTATTCAGAATATAACCATACAGGGGCTTACTGAGGACAAGATTTCTATTTGAATCCAGTATTAGTATCTTCCTGTAGCCATTTGTATTTATGTATACACCAGAATAAACTGGGTTTTTTTTGCCTTTGCTTGTTCTGCACATTTCGTTTTGGTCTATCCTGTAAAGATATCACAAATCTGCTGAATGCTATTAAATCCTTTGTCTAGGTTTTGATTCTGAGCTGGGACCCCAGCCAGTGCTTCCAACCTGAATTGTTCTGAATTCCAACCCTGCCTGGCAGGATCTAAGCATGCCTGCTTAGAGTTTTGAAGGACAGTGACCAATTAGTGGCAAAAGTTGCAGGTTCATGATGCTGACAGGGCAATGAGAGGCCTTTTAATGTTTAGTGATCTGTAGCCCTGCTACTTGACCCTAGAGAAAGGAAAATGGAGTGAAAGTAAGTTTATTTATCCTGTATGGTGTTATAAAGCAGAGGTTAACAGCCTCCCCTCTGACAACTAAAACCGAAACATTCAAAGAGGAATGCCTCACCCTATAATTTGTAAAAGGAGTGTGAACATGGTGTAACCTACCTTTCAGCAACTTCTAGTAGTTAAATAAAACAAATCCCTGATATTCACTTTACAATCAACAAGTAACAATTTATCTAACTCTTACAGTGAACCAATTAACCAAACTATTAACAAACTGAATAAACCCCTATAACTATTAACTATTCCTGAATAAAACAAGATTCTAATAGAATGCTGTTCCAATAAATATAAGTCCTACATATAGAAAATAATAATAAAAAAAGAATTTAATCATTTGAAATTACAGCCAGGTTACATGCCTTCTAGAATGTTCTGTGCCTTCTCTGTTGATTCAGGAATATCAACTAGTTGTGCTGCAGGTACCTTGGATTTAGGTGTGCTTTCTCTAAGATCTAGAGAAAAGTATGAGAGCCCGTGATTCTTTCTTGCAAGCTGAGAGTTGTTAATTCTAGCAGATGGCAGTTAGTTCTCCTGTCTTTGCCCAACTGCCCTCTCCTTTTATACCCTTGATGACATATCAACATCTCTTACAATAGGATTGGTCCTACATTGTCAACCTGTCAGATTTAAATTTAATTGATTTTTAATACCTAAGTGCCTGATTCAAATTGATTGGCTAAATTCAGAACTTGTTGTCTGGGTAACAAAACAAAACTGCTTGGCCTGCTAACTGTACAGCCGTTTGATATAAATGTTTCAATTCGAATACTCGCTGTGCACCTGCAACCCCACAAACTGCTGCCCACAGACATAATTTTTGAATCTCCAAGCGTAGAAAAAGAATATCATCTTTTAAAGAGACCAGGCACTGCTCTCCCCCTGAACATTTCACAAACACAAAATTCGAACTTCCTGCCTCCTAATCCACAAGTACTCTACCCAACTTCACAACGTTTAGAAAGCCATAGCTGCCTGGCCATGATCCTGAAAAGGCAATCATTCCCAATTTGGGTCCCTCCTATGATTTATTGTGTACTCTCCCAAGTCTCCCCAGACCCCTCTTACTCTGAGTCCATCCTAACCTGGACTTAAAACAAATAGATCATGCACATTGCTGACTGGATGTTCTAGTCAACACAGACATGAGCTTTAGTAGTCTCCTTAAACAAAAATCATTGGTTTCCTCGATGTTGCATGGTGAGGTGACAGCCTACTGGTATTATCACTGAACTGTTATTCCAGAGACCTAGGTAATATCCTGGGGTAACCCAGGTTCAAATCCCACCATAGCAGATAGTGGAATTTGAATTCAGTAAAAATCTGAAATTGAGATTCTATTTTTCTAATAAACCTGTTTAGAGATTTTATTACGCAGCACTGGACGAGGTGTGACTTGAACCCAGGTCTCCTGGTTCAGGGGTAGGGACTCTACCTCTGCAACAACAGAGGCCCAAAATTACAAACATTCCTGGGGTACCTTTTGAAAGATTATGCCTTGTCATATGTCACCAGACCCCTGTTTGGATCAACATAGTATTCCAGGGAAGTTTAAACAAGGGATCTTCAAAGTAAGGTACAGATACCATGGAGTCATATGTTCACAGATGTATAGCAGGGAAACAGACCCTCAGTCCAACTCATCCATGCCGAAGAGACATCGTAGATAAATCTAGTCCAATTTGACAGCATTTGGCCCATATCCCTCTAAACCCTTCATATTCACGTACCCGTCCAGATATCTTTTAAATGTTGTAATGGCAACACTCCACCACCACCCTCTGTCTTCTACCTTCGAGCCAGTTCTGTATCCAAATGGCTGGTTCTCTATGTATTCGACATGATCGAACCTTGGTAATCAGTCTACCATGAGGAACCTTGTCGAACACCTTACTGAATTCCATATAGATCACATCCACCACTCTGCCCTCATCAATCCTCTTCATTACTTCTTCAAAAACTCAACCAAGTGAGACACGATTTTCCGTGCACAAAGCCATGTTGACTATCCCTAATCAGCCCTTGCCTTTCCAAATACATGTAAATCCTGCCCTTCAGGATTCCCTCCAACAACTTGCCCACTACCGATGTCAGACTCACCAGTCTATAGCTCCCAGGTTTTTCCTTACCACCTTTCTTAAATAGTGGCACTACGTTAGCCAACCTTCAGTCTTCCAGTGCCTCACCTGTGGCTATCGATGATACAAATATCTCAGCAATCACTTCCCTAGCTTCCCACAGAATTCTAGGGTACACCTGATCAGGTCCCAGGTATTTATCAACCTTTTTGCATTTTAAGATACCACTTGGATTTGAACCCAGGATCTCCTGTTTACAAAGCAAACACTTTAACTAACTAAGCTGCAGTACTGCCAGGAACTGAGATTCTAATGATGACAATGAATCTGTTGTCAATTGCTGGAAAAACCCATCTGGTTCATTAATGCCCTGTAGGGAAGGAAACTGCCATTCTTACTGGTCTGGCCCACACGTGACTGCAGACCCACAGCAATGTGGTCGACTTTTATCTGCCTTCTGGGTAAGTAAAGATAAGCAATGAATGCCGGCCTGGTCAGCAGCACCCTCATCCTGCAAATGAATAATAAAAAAAAGTCCATTTGACCCTGATGTGCACTCGTTCAAAATGGCCTGGAGGCAAGACCATGGTGAGGAGCTGGCACAGAGGCCACAGAGTGGTACAAGTTGTATATTGAACATCCCCTCCCCTCATACCTCCTCCCCCATTTCCTTGCCTTCCCCTTCCCACATTAATCTTGGCTCCAAGTCATTTAAAAGTTCCTATTTGTCGCCTGAAATTCTCATCTAAAATATCTTTCAATGCGACCTGTCTTACTGTTTGACTCTAAATAAGTTCTCCACCTTCCCAATCACGAGATCAAGCCCCGGCAGTTTCCAGTTATTTGATAGCCAGAAAGGTGCCATCAGCATAAAGATCAACAGAATATAATGTATGTTAAGAGCAACTGGCAGCCAATTAAAAATCAACAGAATTGGGTAATCTAAGGCAGAAATCCCTGTGGTACGTCTCTGCTAATGGACCCCCTCTGGGATCAAACAGCCTTTTATTTGTAAGCTCCCGCTTTGATTCCCAAACTAATTTCTTTGTATTTGCTCATTTACTGAACAGAGGAAGCAGGGGTTCTCCTGAATAAAATGAAACCATTTATTAAAGAACGTGAATCCGAATCCTCACAGACAGAATTGTATTTCCACAGCAGTTGTCTGCCTTGTGACTGCTCTGTCACAGTTGGACTGCTCTTTCAGACACATATATTTCTTCTTGGAAGCTTTATCCTAGGTATCTTTCTGCTATGTACCTCAATAATACTGATTGTGAGAAAAACATGAATACCATTCTAAATGACAATGAAATGCAGTACCTATACCCGAACACACAAGGTGTTTTGATTGTTTCTACATTGCTCAAAGCTCTATACTGACTATTTGAGAAAGTTCAAAGTTTATTGTGTAATAGTTTTTGCATCAACAACCATCCGTGATGCAAATAAATTCCTCATCTCAAGAATAAAACAACCAACAAAGCTAAGGAAAATGGCATATTCCCACTCTGGACTACATTCTTGGCATCGGTTATTTCTTATCAATCATGAACTGACATTCAATCCTAACCTGTGTGCACAGGGGACACTGGCATTGAGAACAATCCAAGAAAGTGGAAAAAAGAGGAATTTTGGGACACTCCGGTTAATGATGTCTTGGGAGGTCATTTTATATTAACAGTATGAATGATGACAAAAAGTTTGTCATGAATTTGCATTTTATTAATTATAATACTCAGTACAATTCTATTGTAGCAAGCATTCATCACAGTGACATCAACAAGCTGCGAATGGAATTTAGCTTTGCTGGTGTGACTTTAGTCTCTACATATGGCAGCTGCTCCTACACAAAGCACGTGAGGGCCTGAGTGTTTCTATCCTTGGAGACCTAACTTACTCTAAGTAGAGTGTTGTCAGCAGAGAGGAAAGTTTCAGTGACCTTAATGTTACAGCTGCCTGTGATACATAGACTGGAAACCCCAAGGAGACGATGAATGCAGTAAGACAGTTAGTGCCAGAGAAAATCAGCAGTTCTGGCATCATCAATGGAGAGAGAAACAGAGTTAATATTTCGAGGCCAATTATTCTTCTTTGGAACGAGATAGTCAATATGCTTTATTTTTAATTAATTCATGCGGGTCCAATGCTGCTGGGCAAGACTAGCAATCGGTGTTCGTCCCTCATTGTAAAGATGGCATTGACAGGCCTTCTTGAACCATTGCAGTCCACATGATGTAAGTGCCTCACAGAACTATTCAGGATGGATTTTGCACAGCGATGATAGAAAAGCAGTAATAGTTAGGGTGGTGAGTGGCTTGGAGAAGTGTTTGCAGGTTGTGCTATTCCCATGAGTGTGCTGCTTTCCTGTTCTATGTGGTAGAGGCCACAGACTTGAATTGTGCTGACAAAGGAACCTCAGTGAGTTTATAGTGCAGCTCGCAGATGCTACACACTGCAGCCACTGTGTCTGTGTTGGAAAGAGTTAATGATTATGGTGGTGGACAGCATGCAAGCCAATTAGACTGCTTTGCTCTAAATAATGTCAAGTTTCTCATGATTGGTTGGTGCTTCATTTATCCAGGAAACTAGGCAGTATTCCATCACAGTCCTGACTTATGACTTGTAGATGGTGGACAGATTTTGGGGATACAGCAGTTGGGTTATTCATTGCAGAATTCCCAGTCTCTGACCTGCTCTTGTAGCTGTAATGTATCTATGCCTGGACCAGTTACAGTTTTTATCAATGGTGATTAACCAGTGTGCTTGCCGTTGAAAACTTGATGATAGCAATGCCATTGAAAGTCAGGGCAAACTGTTAGATTCGCATTTGTCAGGAATGGCTATTGCCTATTGTTTCTGAATACGCATTTTGTTGCCATCAACCAATCAGGGAAGCAATGGCACAATGTAACGTCAGTGGATAGGCTAATGTTCTGTGGATATGGGTTCAAACCCAACCATGGCAGATGTTGACGTTTGAATTCAATAAACTACAGGAAAAAAAATGTAGTCTAGTGGTGACTATTGCTAACTGTTGCAAAAGCCCATCTGATTCACTAATGCACTTTGCTGCCATTACTCGCTTTAGGGAAAGAAATCTGCCATCTTCACCTGGTCTGGCCTGCATGTGACTCCAGACCCACTGCAATGTGGGTGACTCTTAACTGCCCTCTGAAATGGCTTTGCAAACCAAATGGTTCTATCAAACGACTGCAAAATCTTAAAGGAATTAAAGCAGACAGATCACCTGACGTTGATTTATACACCAGAAACAATAATGGAAAACATGGTCTTGTAAACCCTGAAAATTCTCCTTACTAACAATTGGGAGAGCTATCCCACAGACCGGTATGAGATGGTCATACCCAGAGAATCACTTAGAGACAATGTCCCGAATATCACAACCAGCATGCCTGGGTATGTCCTAACCTGCCGGCAGAACTGACTCTCTAGAGGTTGCAGCATAGTGGTCCACAGTTGGGAGGGAGTTGGCCTGGACTCCTCAACATCGACTCTGGACCCTCTTGGAATCAAAGCAAATACAGGGCAGAAAGCCTCCCACTAATAACTTACTGCTTTCTCTTGGCTGGCGCCTCCAGACTGAACACTAATTGGAAGAAGAACTGAGGTTGGTAAAGGGAAAATAAAATGTGCACTGGAGGAGGCACTCAATATCCATCATGAAGAGAGGTTGAGTAGCACCATTACTGACTGAGGTACCTAAAACCTAAAGACCTTAACTGGTGGACTAGGTCTGCCCCAGTCAGTAAAGGAATCAAAAAGAGATAAAGATCTACTTGTCACCGGCCTCACCAATCTACCTTTTGCAGATATCGCCATCCTTGACAGCATCAGTAGAAGTGACCACTGCTCACTCCTTGTGGAGATGAAGTCTCTTCTTCACATGAAGGATACCCATCGTCATATCTGGAGGCACTATCACTGTGCTAAATAGAACAGACTTCAAACAGATCTAACAATTCAAAACTGAATATCCATGAGATGCTGTGGTCCATCAGAACTACATTCATCCAAAATCTGTAATATCATGGTTTGGATTATCCTCAACCTTTTCGTTACTATCAAGCCACGAGATCAACTTTGGAATTAATAAAGAGTACAGACAAGCATGCCACCTGCAGCACCAGGCATATCTAAAAATGAGGTTTCAACCTGGTAAAGTTATAAAACTGGTCTACTTGTTCACTGAACAACATAAGCAGTAAGTTATAGACTGATCTAAGCAATCCCACACCCAACAGATCAGATCTGAGCTCTGCAAACCTGCCACATCCAATTGTGAATGAAGTTGGACAATTAAACAGTCTTGTGGAGGAGAAGGCTTCACATTTATCTCTGTCCTAAATGATGGGAGAGCACAGCACATCAATGCAAAAGTAAAGCCTAAAATTATTTTCATCCATTTTCAATTAGAAATGCCAAATTGATATCCATTTCAGCCTCCTCCAAAGTATCCAGAGATACAGATGTCAATCTTCAACCAATTGATTCATGTCGATATCAAAAAAACAGCCGAAGACACTGGATGTTGTAAATGCTATAGGCCCTGACACTACGTAGTAATTGTTTGGAAGACTTATGCTTCAGGTCTTGCCACACCCTTGGCCAAGCTGTTCCAGTACAACCACAACCGTGGGATCTACCCAACGAAGTGAAAAATGACCCTCGTACGTCCTATATGCAAACAACAAGATATATGCAACACAGCCAATTACCACCCTTGTGAGTTTACTCCCAATGAGAAGCAAAGTGATGGAAGGTGTCATCAACAGTTCTATGAAAGTGGCACTTTAATGACCTGTTCACTGACACTCAGTTTGCGTTCCACCAAACCATTCTGCTCCTAACTTCAATACTTCCTCGATCCAAAAATGGATAATACTGCAGAGTTCCAGAGGGGAGGTAAGAGTGAGTCCTTGAGAGCTAGGTCACACTTAACAATATATGGCATTAAAGAGCCCTAGCAAAACTGCAATCAATGGGAGTCAGGGGTAAACTATGCCTGGTTGGAGTCACACCTGGAATAAAGGAAGATGGTTATGGTAGTTGGAGGTCAGTCATGTCAGTTCCAAAACACCTCTACAGGTGTTCCTCAGGGTAATGATCAGCACTATTCCCAAATCCTCATACGCTGAAGCAGTCCATGTCCAAATGCAGCAAGACCCGAGCAAAATTCAGGCTTAGCCTGGCAAGTGAGAAGTGACACTCTTGCCTGCCAGGCAATGACCATCTCTAATTAGACAGAATTTAACAATTGTTCTTGAGATTCAATGGCATTACCATCACGGAATCCCCAATTATCAATATCCAGGTTTGATGTGGGGGGTGGGGATAGGGTTTGAGTTACCATTGAACGGAAACTGAACTGAACTGAACTGAACCTGCCATATAAATATTGTGGCTACTAGATCTGGCAGGAGGTTGGAAAATGTGCAATGATAGTTCACTTTCACACTCTTCAATGATTGTCCGCCCACACATAAATCAGGAGTGTGATGGAATACTCTCCACTCACCACACATAAACCTCAGTGATTCAAGAAGGCAGCTCACCATCACCTCCTCAAGGCAAGTAGAGATTCACAATAAATATCGGTCCAGCCAGGAGCACACGCATCCCAGGAATGAATAAAAAGAATTGCCTGGATTTGTGCAGCTCGAACAGCACTCGTGAAGCGTGATGCCGTCCAAAATAAAGCAGCTGACTTGATTGACACCCCATGTACCAATTTCAATATTCATTCCTTTTGCCAGCAAACATTGTATCTGTTGGAAAGGTTGGTGGGATGGGGGTGGGGTTGGTCAAGCTTTGGAACCAGGGCTTTACGACCATTTTAAAAGTTTGAGTCAGCACAACTCTATGAAAATCTGTTCCTTTGTGCCTGTTTACAACCTAATTCACAAAAACATCTCCCAATGTGTCATAGTAATCCTGTGCATCTATTTTGTAAGCTGGGTACAATTACTATCCACAATTACAGAAGGACAAGTTCTCCTTTGATGACATAGTCAATTTATCAACTGCGTAACTGAACCATGTAGTGCAGAAGTCCTAAATTTAAATCCTAGTCCATACAATGCTGAGCACTGACAGCTATACTTGCACTATAGAAAGAATCCTAGCCAGATTCCTCATGGCTTGGTTTGGGAACTGCTCTGTCCAAGAAATTACAGAGAGTTGTGAATGCAGCCCAGTCCATCGTGCAAACAAACCTTCCTTCCAATGTCACTGTCTTTCCTTCCTGCTGCCTCAGAAAATCAGTCAACATAATCAATGACCCCTCCCACCCAGGTTAAACTCTTTTCCACCCTCTTGCTTTGGGAAGAAAATACAAAAGTTTGAAAATATGTCTCAACAGTTTCAAGAACAGCTTTTTCACCATTGTTCTAAGACATATGAACGAACGTCTCATATATTAGAGTTGATCTTTCTTTGCACTTTCTCTGTAACTGCAGCACTATATTCTGCATTTTGTTCTGTTACCCTGATGTACTTATGTAAGGTATAATTTGTCTGAATAGCACACAAAACAATACCTTTCACTGTATCTCGTTACACAACGATAATAGAATCAGTTCGAATCATAAGGAATAAAACAGCCAGATATGCAAAAATCCTCAATCAACATGTTCTGAAATATGACAACACACCACTGGAGTAGTGAGACTTGATACCAGGCCTTCTGGTCCAGCGCTACACTACCACCGCACTACAAGACTACCGGCTAGATTTGTATTCTGATTACCAGAAAGGATCTCAACGGGGAATATTTTTGTGTGATCATCAGGTGAAACCAGAATTTGTTTTCATTATACAAAAGCGGAAACTGCTGGAGAAACTCAGCAGGTCAGGCAGCATCGTAAGGAGAGAAATTGAGTTAATTTTTTTTTGAGTTCAGTGACCCTTCTTCAGAACTAACCATCCAGTTCTGGTGAAGGGTCACTGGTCTCAAAACATTAACTCTGTTTTTCTGTCTAGAGATTCTGCCAGATCTGCTGGATTTCTCCAGCACTTTCTGCCTTTGCTTCAAAGTCCCAGCATCTTTAGTTCTTTGTTTTCATTTAGGCTTCACTATGATATTTTCCACAATTGAATCACCCCTGTTAAACTCACTGGCAAAGTTCAAACATAAATAACAGTCAGTTAGTGGAGAGTTGCTCTTCCTCTGCAGACCACACTGCAGGAGAAAATCCAATTCCTCATTAAAAGGGAGAAGTTGCGTGGACGTAGTGGTTGGAACCAAGTGGATCTTATTGACTATGTAATCCTTGATTGGGGTTGTTAACCTGGACCAATCAGGGAGGCCTCACTAACAAATGTAAACAAGGGATTCAGAGTCTCTTGATTTCAGGAACTGAATCCAAGCTGGAGGCCTCAGTATGTGTACTGTGTACATGTAAATAAAGGGTGACTTGGTGATGGGATACTGGCCTCTGTGCAGTTATTTCACTGAAAAAAGGTATAAGCTTTAAAGGGAACTGTCTTAATGTTTTCAGTTTATTTTACCCTGTACTTCCAAAATAAATGGTACTTTTCTGCATTATAAATAATAACTGCTTGTTAAACGAATGAGAATTGTTATCTGGTTTTACATTAAATATGGTCCACATATAGCGATGTTTGATTTCTGTTATACTTTTGAACTCTGTCCACTAGATTAGCACATATATTGTCATCACAGCTTTCATTTGCATAAGAATTTTCTCAGAACTCCCTCCAGTGCAACTATAAACCTCAAATTTAAAAAAAACACAACACTATGAAGTATCTTAAGGTACTGTCCTGTACAGATGTAGCAAGAAGTCTTTATACTCCATCCACTTTGCAATAAAAATCAACTTTCAATTTTCTTTCCTATACTATTTCATGGACCTGAACACTAACATATTGTAATTTACGTACAAGTACGACAGACCCTCTGCACTATGGTATTCTGCAATCTACCTGTATTTAAATATTTTTTTGTTTCTTTGCACTAAAATGAACAACGGGTCATTTTTGCATTTCCCAAAGGTTTGCCTGCTTACTTAATCTATCTAAATCCCTTTGCTGACTCTATGTGTCCTTTCCACACCTATCTCTGTGAGTCAGCAAATACAGTTTCAACATGCTAAATCCCTTCACCTAAGTCATTAATATAGATGAATTACTCATTAATCAAAATCCTCAGCATGATCCATGTGGCATTCCAATATTCACAGTTTGCCAACAAGAAAATTTATCACCACTCTGTAGTGAGGTAATCTTCTATCCATGCCAATTTGTTACTCCCACACCATGAGCTTTTAATGTGTTCAGTAACTTTTCACATGGTACCTTGTTAAATGCCATTTGAGGTGGTATGGTGAGGATGCTCAGTGGTTAGCAATGCTGCCTCTCAGTGCCAGGGACCTAGGTTTTAGTCCACCCTTAGGCGACTGCGTGGAGTTGCACATTCTCCCCATGTCTGCATGGGTTTCTTCTGGTACTCTGGTTTCCTCCCACAGTCCAAAGATGTGCAGATTAGGTGGATTGGCCATGGGAAATTGCCCAGTGTCCAGGGATGTGCAGGCTAGGTGGATTAGCCATGGGAAATGCAGGGTTACAAGGATAGGGTTGGGGGCGTGGTGGTCAGATGGGATGCTCTTTGGAAGATTGTTGTGGACTCGATGGGCCAAATGGCCTGTTGCATGGTCTGTTCCACACTGTAGGGATTCTATTTGGAAACCCTCCTTATCCACTCTTCTTGTTACATTCCCAAGAACTTTGATTAAATTTGTCAAATGCCATTTCATTTTTATGAAGCCATGTTGATTCTATTTGATTGATTAAGATTTCCTTCATGTCCTGCTATTGTTTACTTATTAAATGGATTCCAGGATTTTTCCAGCACTCTGTTTAGCAAGTGGATGTTTAGCAAGTGGATGTTTTACAAGATCTTGAGCTGATCTTGAGCACAGATAAGAAGTTGGGCATATTCAGGATGAGATTGCTAAAACACCTTGATCAATGCACTAAAGACATATCGGCCTGTACAGAGGGGAATTAATTGTAGAACGGTTTGAGAACTCTGTGAAGTAACTGCCCACAAAGCCTGGATTCCATGACAAGCTCCAGTAAAATTAGGAAGTAGTTAATGTCCTCTTGAGTAAGTGTTGGCTATCAGGCCAGGCTTTACCATCCTCAGATGGGCAAGCAGAGAATGTTACTGCTGTTGTGAACCTAAACATTCTTGCTATCACAGCGCAATCAAACCTGCCAATCACACAGTTGCTTAGTAAAAAGTCACTATGTACACTGTGTAGATGTTAGAAGGGCACATCTCAAGCAGGTATGCACATAACAGGGCCTCCAACAGCAGATGGTAATGGTGAAGAAGGGCACTGGACAGGGAGTTTGATTGAAAAAGGTCTCATGGAGAAAAGGAGAGTTGGCCATATATTGCCTTTTAATCTTGTCCGTTTTTCTGGTAAGAAAACCAAAATGGAGTGTTGTAGGAGTAACTGTGCTTTTGGATATATGTTGAGAAGACAACAGCTTATATAAGCCTGATATTACGCAATTCTATTCCCTTATGCACCTCGAATAGATGAGTAGCCCCCAGAGCAAGGCAACATGCAGGGAAATCATTTGTTAACCTTAAGGTTTTTGTTTGGTTAAACATTTTTCATTTTACTCTTTTACAACTGATGATAAAGCAGTATACAATATGCTGCAATCAGTTCACTTGGTCACTGGTCATCTATAGTATGTTGCGCAATGACTATTCTTCTGGAGTGGGCAGCAGAGCTTGAGATTTGCTCCTACACTGGGTACACAGGGCCAGGAAATGTCCTGGTTTGCTGTACCCCCATGGGTAAAAGTACCTGGAGTCACGTGATCTTTGATCTAGGCAACAGGATACAGTCAGGTCTGTAGCTCCCAATACAGATTGAGCAGAGTCACAGGGGTTTCAGATTGTCAACGTTGGCTGCTTAAAAGGTTATCTCATTTGTTTCTCTAAACATTGAGCCCACATCTTCACACCTCCCTCACTCCTCTCTCTCCCCATGCCCATGCATGCCAATCAAGTCAACTAGTGCTCCCATCCGTCATGACTCCTTATATTGCCTAATACCAACTTAATTCCAACTCATGTCTGTCCTCCTGACCCAAAGCCCCTTATTGCCCCTCTGGCATTATGTGCTAATACATGCTAGCTCATGCACTCAGATAGCAGCCTCTGTCCTTATACGCTCTGCATTAACTCACCCAGTAAACACCATGGGCAGACTTCAGAAACTATGCTGAGATTAAATAAAGTTCTAAATATGTATCATAGACTTTATTATATATGAAAAGCACTCATTCATGAAAGTCCACTTAATAGATTTAAATCCCCTCAAGTACTCAATGCAAACATTTGTGTTCATAACACCACATTGTATACAGTTAATTATTTAATAATCTGTGACCTGTCAAACTGTGAACCGCACTGTGTTAATGAAAGGCTGTGGAAAGCAGTCCAGCATTACTAATGTTAGCACTCCAGGCTATTTCAACAACAGCTATTGAAACTACTAGGACAGTATTTTCTTTCAATTTACAAAGGTAGGCAACCAGGTCTTTTTTCAATTTTTGAAGACCTGGCTATTTGAATAACTTGACATTTTGACAGTTCCATAGAGCTTATCCACTCTTTAAAACCACATACAACATCTGTAGAATGGGAAAAGATCCTTGCTCCAATGAAAACTTTGAACTTAACACTGAAGGTGTTGCTGCATTCAGATTTCCCGCGAGTATGCATCACTCCTTAGCTCCATTGCCCCTTCCTCGGTGAAATTGGCTTCTGCTGATATCGGGGTGGGATAACCAGGTCTAAAGTTGGTCCCCCACTTCAAGTATGTTGTAAACTCACCAATCCTCAGCAAAAAGCCTTGCCTAAATATCAATAGGCTCATCAACAATTGAGACAATGTAGATGAACCCAAACATATTTTCACCCAAGAAACATATATGTTGAAGCAATGGTGAGACACTTCGAAATAATCAGAAGCAAGGGCTCTGACTGACTTTCCTTGCCCTAGCATGGGAAAATTAGGTCAATTATAATGATGCTACAGTGCAGAGATCTCTTAACTTCTCCTAATCTGAGACTTTCTGATTTGCAAGACTCACAGCACTTAAAGGAGAACATGTAAGTCCTAAAGATTGTTGCAGTGATGGTCCTAAATGCTTTGGTTGAGAAACAAAACAACAGATTTTTCAAAGTAATTTATGTCAAGTCGCTGAGTTATTATCCAGCACGCAATATGTGCACTGTGGTGAGTCACTGTACAGATTTGCTTTCTTCAGTAGGCAGCAGCAATACAGAGAACACCATCTCCCACCAAATAAATAATCTTCCAAAATTCTCATTGATCAAAAGGAGGCTGTCCTTTCAATTTAATTTAAAGTCTTTGAGAGCCATATATGATGGCATGTACATTTACAATGGCAATAACTAGAACAGATTAGAGAACAACCAATTCATCACAACTACCATGTCTGCTTGCAATGCGTTTTTATTCTGACCCAGTTTTCATAATGGAGCTCAAGGTATCAGATAATTGGTAACAAAGAGATTTATTCTGCAAAACAAAACATTTTGCTCATATTTCATTATCAAGGACACAGGGAATCTCAAGGATTTTCTACTTGACATCATCTGTTTATCTTTTTTTTAAAACGTCTGTGCAATAAATCATGTCTTACCAGAATATCTACAGAGGTTAAGTTTAAGAACACAGAGCAAGATTATATCAGCCACCAAGACCCTGGGAAGATCTAGCAAGTATATATTCTATTTTAAGTATATAGGACATGAGTCACTACTAGGTTGAGGCTTATGCAAGACTCTATTTATTCAGGAACAAAAACAAAGTTGCTGGAAAAGCTCAGCAGGTCTGGCAGTATCTGTGAAGGAAAGAACAGAGTTAACATTTCAGGTCCGATGACCCTTCCTCAGAACTCTATTTATTCATCCTTTCAGGGCAAATATGAGCACTGTCTGTGATGTTTGATAGAATCTGGTGGGTAAATAGGCAACTACAAAAGCTGATCTGCACTGGGAAGGTTCTATTGCAACTAAGACAAGAAACGGTCTAGGCCCGAAACGTCAGCTTTCCTGCTCCTCTGATGCTGCTTGGCCTGCTGTGTTCATCCAGCATTACACCTTGTTATCTAAGACAAGAAACAGTTGTGTTTTGGATAAGTTGTTGGCTTAGGAATTCCTCTCGTGCTTTTTTTTTCCCTCTCAGCCTCTAATAAAATTAAAAATGGTAACTGCCAAAACATTCTTCAACCCATAGAGTTTGCTCTCTCGATTAGGTCCATACATAGGATTCATTTGGATACTGTTTGACTTAGGAGAGAGGGAAGGGAAACATAAGGGTTAATTCCACGACCATGCATGCCAAAAGTGGAGGCCAAATTTCACTATCATTGGACCAAATCCTGAAACTCCATCCCACACAAAACTGAGGATGTGGGCAGCAGCAGTCCAAAAAAGCAAATATCAGGCATCTACTCACTGGATAAGAAATAAATTATGACCTTACCAATAATGCCCAAGTTCCATGAATGAATTGGAAAAGAACTCTTTAACCTAGACTTCCAAAGACTACAATTTCACAGAGGAACAAGATTAAAAAATGAAGGAATATTATATATTCCTTTAAAGTAAGAAATCAACAGCAGGATTATAGAATATTAAACACTCATGCTCTGATAGTTTTGCTGACTAAATCACAAAATTCCCCACATTTCAACAATGACATGACTTCAAAGTGCCTCATAGGCGATGATGCAATTTGATTCACATTAAGCATTTGTAAGCTGTCATGTAGTGCAAGCCCTTTCTTTTCTTTCAAATGACCTCATTTTCACTTTGGACATTTTTTATATTAGTACCTCAGAAAACATTTAGTAAAAAACAAGACAATGGTTGGGTTGGGTAATGTTTTACAACTGTTACCATATCAGTCAGTAATATTACTGATGTTTCTCAGCAATGTTTTCTACTCTCATGCAATAACATAAAACCAGAAAATCAACAATCCAATTTCCATAGAAAATCAGACAACAATCAAACCTGGAGACAATAAGGACTGCAGATGCTGGAAGCCAGAGTCTATAGGTGTGAGGCTGGAAAAGCACAGCAGGTTAGACAGCATCTGAGGAGCAGGGAAGTCAACGTTTCATGTCCTGATGAAGGGTTTCAGTGGGAAATATTGACTTACCTCCTTCTCAGATGGTGTCTGACCTGCTGTGCTTTTCCAGCCTCACAATAATCAAACCTGTTGGTTTTGCATTACCACTCAAATCCAAATTCACTCTCATGCTTCTCATGTGCAAGAGCCTTCAGAAATGTACGAGTGTAATTGCCTGGCTCCAAAAAATAGCTGCATAACGTAGAACATAAAACATAGAACATAGAATATAGAACATAGAACAGAACAGCACAGTACAGGCCCTTCGGCCCATGATGTTGTGCTGACCTATTATCCTACTAAGATCAATCTATCCTGCATACTCTACATTTTACTATCCTCCATGTGCCTAACCAAGAGTTGCTTAAAAGTCTCTAAAGTATCTGACTCCACTACCACTCCGGCAGCGTATTCCACATGCCCACCACTCTCTGTGTGAAGAGAACCACAGCAGGACCAAACTGAACATTCAGTTGCAGATGTAGCTACCTGAAAAAATAATTTCTGAACTTCATTCACCATTTCATGATACTCATACAGACAGCAGAATACAAAGAATCCCTTGAGAAAACGATATAGCTTTCAGCTTTAAGGAGGTGACTTGACACAATGGTTTCATCCCAAAGCAATAAAAAGCAACAAGAAAACTCACAAACATTGCCAATGCCAAAACCGGAAATTGCTGGAAGAACTCAGCAGGCCTGGCAGCATCCGTGGAGAGAAAGCAGAGTTAATGTTTCAGGTCCAGTGACCCTTCTTCAGAACAGACTGCAGCTAGGAAAAGGTTTGTATGTGTCAGAGAAGGGGTGGGAGAAGGTGGAATGAGTAAATGTTAGGTGGAGATGGAGCCCAGAGAGAGAGAAAAAAACAGTTGGGCAGAAAAGGAATCGGTAAAGGTCAGCCGAGGAGAATCAACAGCTGTTAATTGAGACCATAGTGGCTGCCAATGGGTTGTTTGTGGTAGGAGCCCATGTAGTGACAAGGCCTGGTGTGTAAGAGATTGCCAGTATTTGAGGTAAAGTTAGACAGTAGAAAACCACCTCCAGCATCAGCTGCATCTTATCAAAGTCTGGAAGACATTTAAAATGCTTTTATTGTTTGTTGACATCATTTGCATATTTAATGAAGGCATAACAAGATTTGTCAAGTACAGTACAAATCTGATGCAGGATAATATATATTCGGGACACTGGCAACAAAAGGAAAAAACAAGTTCACCGGGCACATGTTTGGACACTTTAATTTTATGTTCACCCTAAAACCCTTCACAAATACATAGAATTGTTTCTTGAACCAGTTACTCCAACATCAATGTCTTCCCTGATATTTTATTACACCATATCATTAACTTTTCAATAAAATATTTTTGCCTGGATTTCCTTTCTGCCAATTTCCTCATTTTCAAATTCATGTCCAACGGTACTCTAATCTTTTCCTGTACTGTACAACTTACCTGCTCAATTAGTTTCATAATCTTAACTATCTTCTTTCAGCTTCCATAACCATTCATCATCATAACTTCCTAGAATCACTGCCATTGTCTACCTTTATTCATTATCTGATACATTACTCATTTAAAAAAACAGATCTTCGAAGTGCAACTCTTTCATCTTATCTGCTAATCAGGTTTTATGACGGCAGCAATTAGTTTTATGATAAGTTCAGCTTTCAACTGTGACTATAAAAACAAGATAGTACTAGATCACGGAGGGATTACGCCAGGTAGGTCCCCGAAAGACTTTTATCTTATAACATCATCTATTTGTGTATTTTATTAATTGTTTCCAAAGTCAGCTTGACAGAGTTAATGGCTAAGGTTTTGATGTTAGGATCTGGCAGGGAAATGCTCTGAGTGATTATTTGCTGAATTATTGCCACGGGTCATAGTTCCAGCCAACGTCCTGCCAGGGAATGTTCCTCTTAGGAATATGCTTGTCTCAGAACATAAACGCATTTCTCAGAACAATACTACATAAAATTTACAGCATAGACACAGGCGATTTGGCCCAGTTGGCATATGGCAGTGATATAAAAGCAAAATTTAGTCAATGCTAGAGATATGAAATAAAAATAGTAAACAAATAATTTAAAAAAAACTACTCGAGAAGTCGTTAGCATCTGTGAAAAGAGAAACAATGTTATAGTTAAAGTCTAATATGACTCTTGAGGTGGAAATATGATGGGTTCTACACTGCTGAGAAAGTGGGAAGAGCAAGTGGAATGAAAGGAATGCTCAAAGTTAAAGGGTGAGCAAGATTAGAGATCAAAGGTGTCATAGAGCAAAAAGAAAGGGAGACATAATAGGTGCAAAGAAGAAATAAAACATTGATCCAGAATAGGCATTAATAGCACAGTAAAGGGCCATTTTGACTGAAAGCAAAAGCATTAAAACAAGTTACAGACACTGGGCAGAAAACTATATCAATATGAAGAGCAGGGTTCGTGGTCTGAAGTTGTTGAACTCAATGTTGAGCTCAGGTAAGGTCCATAATCAGAAAATGAGGGACAATTCCTCCAGATTGTGTTGCACTTCACTGGAACATTGGAGCAGACCTAGGTCAGAATCATAGAATCCCTACAGTATGGAAACAGGCCATTTGGCCCAACAAGTCCACACTGTCCCTCTGAAGGGCATCCCACCCAGACCCATTCCCCTACCCCTGTATTTCCCATGTCTAACCCACCTAATCTACACATCCCTGAACACTATGGACAATTTAGCATGGCCAATCCACCTAGCCTGCACATCTTTGGACTGTGGGAGGAAACTGGAGCACCCAGAGGAAACCCACACAGACACAGGGAGAAAGTGCAATATCCACACAGACAGCCACCCAAGGCTGGAATTGAACCAGAGTCCCTAGCACTGTGAGGCAGCAGTGCTAACCACTGAGCCACCATGCCACCCCACAGCCATGTGGCCATGAGAGCAAACACCAAGCTATCCAGAAAGTCAGGGCCATGCTGTGGACAGAGCAGAGGTGAGTTGTAAAGTGGTCACTCAGCCTGTGTTTGGTCTCTGCAATGTACAGGAGACTGAAGTGTGAGCAGCAAATACAGTCGACAAGATTAGAAGCTAAGTAAATTGTTGTTTCACCCAGAATGAGTGTTTGGGACATAAGAAGGGAAAGCACTACATCTCCTGTTCTTGTGTGGGAAGGTGCCATGGGATGACCAGTCTACTTGAAATGCTGACAGGTAAGGTGGTGGGTAGGGATGTTTGGTGGTGGCATTATTCTGATGATGGCAAAAGCAAATGTATCCTTTGAATACAGAGGCTGATGGGGGTAAGTGAGGACTAAGGGGATAGCTACTATGTTTCTGGGATGGCAGGGGAAAGGGTGAGGGAAGAACTACAGGAAATTAGTTGGATATGGTAACCACATTAGGAGGGAAGCTTTGGTTGTGGACAAATGGAAGACAAGTCAGAAGCACCATTGTAGGAAGGTGGCATCATCAGAACAGGTAAATCAGAGGTCCAAAGCTGAAACATGGACAGCAGTTCTATACAAGATGCAGAGAGTGAGGAAATAGAATTGAACTAGGTCTAAGAGTCAGTGGGTTTGTAATAAACAGTAGATAGCCTGCTGTGATGGTAATTCTTCACATGAATCTCATTTCAACCATATTTAATCGCATCATTTCTCACCTTCTAAGCATCTCCAGAATCACACAAATATTATGACGCAGAAGGAAAACCATTCGACCCATCATGACTGCTCTGGCTCTTCAAATCAAATTTTTTATTCCTTTTATCCTTATCTAGTTTGCTCTGAAATGTATTTTTGCTGTTCATCTCAACTACTCCACAACTTGCAGATTCCACATTCTTGTGACTTATTGAGGCATTAGTTTCTCCTGCATGTCTTATTGGACTTCTTTGTATTAGTATTTTTAAAATTATATTTAGATTTATCCTCCTGGCTTTGGATTCTCGCATCATTTTCTTTACAAGCAGCTTCTCTACAAATGACAGGACATTTATCTACAGCACAGTTATATGTTTAAACATATTACTCTGGGGAGCTTCTGCATGTGAGGTTGGACTATTTCCAAAATAAATGCCAAAACAAAACTCGATAGATTCAATGGGATCTTCTCATCTGCTGTTTTGAGCCTGGCTTCTTGTTTCTTACAAACTAATCACCACTGCACATCAATGTGGCTTCTTAATCATTCAGCAGAAAATACTAAACTTTGCATACTTCACACTGTTAGCTCAGGCTTTTTTTGAGTTATCCAATGGCTTTAGAATTTTACAACATGGATCTTTGCAGCTAATATTCTTCAGATAACAATGTTATCAATTATTCTAAATCATATCCATATAAAACAAATTGATATCAGTTTGTAGTTGCAACATAGATTCTATTGGAGAAACATAGAATTAATATTTCTTGAACAAGGCATTAAACTTAGATTTTTATATTTGGTGGAAAGTGATGGTTTCTCCTTTCCGATGGTTGGAAAAATAATTCACAACTTCGTTTATCCATACCGCTCTTGTACAATTAACAACTGATTAATTTAGCTGCGGCCAAAAGCCCTAAGACCTATTCAACTTGCAGCTCAGAAATCACTTGTCTGTGGGAATTTAGCACCAGGAAGATAGTTATTGTGTTTTTATGAATATAGTTGCCTGGATTGACTTGAATGAATGGGAAGAAGAAACCTCTCAAAGGAAGAGAAGAACATTAAAAGAGAGCAATGAAAAAAAGCCATTAGACTCCTCAAGGCCATTTCTTCAATAGATTGCATTCTGTCTGTTCCATTATGATCTTTATCCCACCCATTAAATCCTGATGGAAGGTTTTTCACCCAACGGCTGTTAGTTCATGTGTGTGAGCCATCATAAACAAAGTCAACAGCTGCAATCTTTCCCTCCAGCAAACACCATCAATGCACATTCCCAGCACGAGTTTCTATGCTATTTTTCCATCCCAACTGAGGCCCCCTCCCCATACTACCTAGTACTTTTTAAACAGCCTTTCAGGTATTGTATGCTCCCATATTTGTGAAAAAAATTATTGACATTAACTGTTGCTGGGTATTAACACTGATTTAAAGGCAGCTAGATGAATGTATATGAATAGGAAGGGATCAGAAGGATATGGGCCAATGCTGGCAAATGGGACTAGATTAATTTAGAATATCTGGTTGGCATAGAAAAGTTGGAGGGAAGGATCTGTTTCTGTGCTGTACAGCTCTATGACTCTATGAATCAGAAGGTTGTGGGTCTAAATTCAACTCCAGAAATCTAAGGACAAAATCTAGGCTGACGCTCCAGTGCGGTACTCAGTAGTCTTATAATACTGCAAACTTCTCACCACTGTCACCAGGTGATAATATGGTGTGGCAAAACTACAGCTTCAGATGACCAATGCTAGCCCCATTTTATAATGTTGTGGTTGTGTTCTCAGAAACCATCTGTAACACTTTGACTAGGTTTACTACCAACAATCGTTCTTCTTGGGATTAGTTTAAAGTTACTGGGGAAGGATGCACACATGATGTCTTCTGCAGAAGTTAAGCTCAATCTTCATATGGAGCAAATATTTATTAAATTACACTGAATTGTCTTTAATGCCTACGGGCTGGGAAGTTTAAAATAATCAGTATTTTTGCCTATTACTTCACATAAAGTGCAACTATGGATAAAGGGAGTTTGATGAAAGAGAGATTAAGGTCTATACTATTGTCAAATAGCTTGTCACTATTTGAGCTCACACATGAAAAATAGCCATCGAGGTGATGGTGAAGCAGAGGATTTGTGTTGCTTTTAGCACAGAGCAGAAAAGAACAGGGGTAAAATGGAGGACCAAATAAAATCACTAGAGGACTGTGAAACTGCATCAATTTTGTTGTAACTTGTCAGTATAATATATACAGATGGCAGGCTTCTTATTAAAAATATTGTTCTAAATAACAAGACATAATCTGCCAGCTTTTGTAATTTAGAAAAGATTAAAAGGCTCCGATCAACACTCAACCCTTTTTATTAAAACAGGAGTAAACACAAATTAATTTCTTCAGTTTCAATTTTTGCAAGAATTTGAATCTGTTATCCCTGGTTTGTGTTATTTCAAGCTCTACAGGTATTTGTTTATCTAGGGAAGCCAGTAATTAACTGCATAACATTACAGTGAATAAGGTCTTCTGTCAGGACATCTGCTTACTTTCTACAAAATTCATCCGATTCTCTCTTTACAATTATATCAGCTCATTTTGTAATGTGTGTCAGAGGACCGCAAGAGAGTGGAGTGTCCTTTTTTTTAATCATGAGAGGGAGTCTCCGCTGGTCACTCCAGAACTAACCTGTACCATCCACTAAGTAGTATTCCAATCCCCTCCCCCAGAGACAATTTATTGGTCCATCTATTGCTGGAGTGGTACATAAATTAATGGTAATTTAAATGTAATTCCATACTTTACGAAATGTGGAAGAGTGCAACAAAAAAATTATAAACCTGTTAGATTATCATCTGTTAAGAGGGGTTACTGCGATATAAATTAAGGACAACGTGACTGAGCACTTACAGACATTTAAGCCAATAAGAGGAAGAGCCAGCTAGAATTTGTAATGCGGGTAGGTCATGTTGAAAAACTGAATATTTATTGAGAAAATAATTAAAATAAGACGTCAGTGGATGTAGGTTATATGGACTTGCAGATGGCAGATGCTTCACATTAAAAGATTGTTAAATTAAAGCTCATGAAATTGGAAGCAAATTATTGACTTTTAATGGCAATTGATTTCGGTGGTAGGGGACAGGTTAAGGTTAATAAATGTGTAATTGAAATGAAATTAAGTGATTATAGGTTTCATACACATATCTGTGATGGGGCCTCAATAATTCACAACAGCAACTAATTACTTCTTTGAATACAATACTATGTTGTATAAGATAATTCAAATAGAAAAAGAAAAATGTCCATGACAAGCGTTGACCACAACCAGTCAATTTCTACATTCACCATCATTCTGTGATGCTTTGGTTATATCGACAAGATCAATGACTCAAAAGTTATTCTGGGGAGTTTATTGCAGTTGGAAACAAGATCAGTTACAAGTAGTAGAATGAATGGAGGAAAGTTAAAAGAAAAAGGTAATGGTTATAGAGAAGTCAAGGTTAGATCCAGAGCGAACAAAAACAGAAATTGCAGGTAAAGCCCAGGAGCTCAGGCAGGATCTGC
Organism: Rhincodon typus; assembly: GCF_021869965.1. Taxonomy (NCBI): domain Eukaryota; kingdom Metazoa; phylum Chordata; class Chondrichthyes; order Orectolobiformes; family Rhincodontidae; genus Rhincodon; species Rhincodon typus. The sequence goes on along the minus strand of NC_063335.1, from coordinate 97,028,705 downwards.
AGTTCTATCTTTTTTTTTATTTAGTTCCAGAGTGGTTTCTAATAACAGAATAAAGACCAACTCAAGCTGAAAACAAATGATGAAAAACAAGACACAAACACTGGGCACGGCAATAGAGAAAGAAAAAATGTCAAAATGAAGCGTACAGTTCATGGTTTGGAGTTCCTCACTGTTGAGTCCAGAAGGCTGTAAAATACCTAAACAAAAATGAGGTCCCTTGAGCTTGTGGAAATTATAATTCTGCACTCACTTGCTATTTCTGCAGGTGAACATTCCAGCATTGAATAGGAAAGCAATAGGTAGACCGGATTAAATCAATATAGGTGTGAGATTGCAAAATTTGACAAAGATATACATTTGTACTAGATGCATCCCACAAATGGAACCAACATCCCTGACAAATTACCTTCCACTCAAGAAGGGAATAAAAACTTTCAAAAAGGAAGAAGAAAAGATTTTTTGAGTGACAGAACATACAAGCAATAGAAAATGCTTTGGCAGCATGTCAACTCAAATGAGCAAAATTCTCTAATTGTCGAAGTTACCTGAAAATTACCTTTTCACCATGAAATCCAGCATTCTAAAAATATGACATTCATCGTGGATAGGCTATTGGAGCAAAACCCTGCTGCCCACATCCCATCATTCTCTTTTAGAGACATAGAATCCCTATAGTGCAGAAAGAGGACATTCAGCTCATCGAGTTTGCACTGACCCTCTGAAGATTTTCCCACCCAAATCAAGCCCCCTACTATGTAAGCATGCATTAACATAATCCACTTGGGCTGCATTTCCCTGGACACTGCAGACAATTTAGCATGGCCAATCTACCTAACCTGCACATCTTTGGACTGTGCGAAGAAACTGGAACACCTGGTAGAAACTCACACAGGCACCAGGAGAACGTGCAAACTCTACACAGACAGTTACTCGAGGGTGGAATCAAACCTGGGCCCCTGGCACTGTGAGGAAGCAGTGCTAACCACTGGGTCACCATACCACCCTTTCATGCTCACTGACCTACATTGCCATCCACTCATCCACCTGTTAAAAATTCAGAATTCTAATCCACAGGTTCAAATCTTGTTATGATCTCTGCTTCTGTAGCCTCCTCAGCCCTACCAACCTTCAACAATTTTGTCTTCATCCATCAAAATAAAACTTTGGCCTTTTCACCTCCTTGTAGGCTGGATCTTCAATTGTATAAAATTCACTCTCAAAACCATTCCCCCTTTCATTCGTTGTTTATGGCATTTTAAAATCCTTTAAATTGAGTGATTTAGTGACAGAGAAGACAATCAGAATGGTACTTCCCTGTTCCCAAACTTTTCTTTCTATTCTTCAATCTTCATTCTTTCTGTATGCTATGGAATGTGAGTGTTCCTTTGAAAGTGGTACCTGGGCGAGTTGTAGTACTGTAGTTGCATTTCTCTTTAAAAGAATGGGTAAGATTCCTGATCCAGCAGAACAGAAAAAATCTTCAAAGTACGGAAGTCAACAAACCCTGTTTTGTCTTCTCAGCATAAAACACATTTTTCATCATTCAATCTTTTCAGCTTTCTTACTACTACAGTTACATCAACCTCACAGGCCACTGGCTAGCAATGATTAATTGAGGAGCATACGAAGAATAAAGCCTGCTCCAGTGCAGACTTTCAATTCCAACATCTAACTCAGTAATAGCTCACAGCAATTGAAAAGCTATGAGTCCCAGGCGCCTGGTTTCAGACTGAAAACCTGGATGACAACTGCTCAGAAGTCCAGGCGGCAGAACAAATGTGTTGAATTAGTGCTTGGCTGTTCTTCACATACATCATCATCCACTGCACCTTTCAAAAACAAATAACATTATTTTAAGGCAGTCGGACACAGTTACAAGCATCATTTTTCTATTTAGGAATCAAAAAAAACTCGATCGTCTACTGCATGAAAAGCAGCGTCAGGGTTTACACTATCCAGCATTAAACATTATGACATTATGCTGGTAAAAACATTGCCTGACATCGGACTGAGTTACATAGGTCACAAAAGTCATCGATTTGATTCCTAACTTGTATTCGTTTAGCCAGCTGATATTGGCTGCATTAAATGGCTTCAACACAACTAGGATAAGAAGGGCAAACATTGGCTAACTTGTCCAGTCTTCAGAGCTATTCTTTTATCATGTGGTTTGATGATACACTGTGAGTTTGGTTTCTTTACAGACTGGTCAAGGAGAAGGCAAGGTCAAAGAATATCTTCAGATTTAGACATCAAAATAGCATTATTTATTCCACATGATTTATTCTACACATCTGACTTCATTGATTCAACTTTTGAGTGTAGGGGTTGGGACGTCATGTTGAGGTTGTACATGACATTGGTGAGGTCGGTTCTGGTGTACTGTGTGTGGTTCTGGTCACTCTGTTATTGGAAGGATATTATTAAACTGGAGAGGGTTCAGAAAAGATTTACCAGGATGTTGCTGGGAATGGAGGGTTTGAGTTATAAAAATAGGTCAGATAGGGCTTTTTTGACGAGACTGTAGGAGTTTGAGGGGTGACATTTAGAAGTTTATAAAATCATGAGGGTCATAGATAAGGTGAATAGCAAAGTCTTTTCCCCAAGGCGGGGCAGTTCAAAATTAGGTGGCGTATTATTAAAGTGAGAGGAGAGAGATTTAAAAAGGACATGAGGGGCAACTATTTTACACAGAGAGTGGTTAGTGTTTGGAATGAACTGCCAGAGAAAGTGATGGATGCAGGTACAGTTAGAACGTTTTAAAGACATTTGGATAAGTACATGAATAGGAAATGTTTGGAGGGATATGGGCCAAGCGCAGGCAAGCGAGACTAGTGTAGTTTGGGAACATGGTCAATATGGACTAGTTTCCATGCTGTAGTATTCTACGACTCTATGATATCCATGCACCATAGATATATCAGTCCTGATCTTATTGTTACAGTAGGAATGATTAAGCTATCTTCTGCATGTGTCCAACTCTATGTCCTCTCTGCGCTTCTTACAGAGAGTGGAGAGTTCCAGTGTAGTCTTGTCTAATGTTCTTCTAGAGTGTTCCAACTTTGCCCATACTGCAGTACTTATATTTAGTTACATGCAGCTCCATGATATAATCATAAGGGTTCTCCAGGGTCCTAAAGCCACTAACAACAGCTAGCTAATGAATTCTATCACAAAGAATGCACGTCTGTGGGTTGTGTGAGGACTCAACTGTCACACTTCCTGAGTTCAAATAACCTACTTGTCCACATTCCTAGATTACACCTAAAGAATAGTCACTTGGCAAGAATACTTCAGGACGTTTGTTGTTAATGGTGACATTGTACGTAGTACAGAAGAGGTAATTAAAAGATAAAGCCTGCAAAAGTATCTAAAAAAAAATCACCACAAAGAGAATTCCATTAAATAGATTATGCTGAAGTTGCCACTCCAGCGAAGAGGAAGCCTTAGCTAGTAAATCATTCATAATTTTCAGTATGTTCATAATTTGAAAGCAGAGTTGTTAGAAGATAATTGAAATTCCTAAGGGAGCTGATCACATTAATGCAGATTGATTTTACCAATATACAGTTTCAGTATTAGACAGTCGTCCAATGAAAATCTTTTTTGCTCACTGGGATTTTTCTGTCTACCATCAGTTGCTACTTTAACCCTCAGCCTCTATCCTCTCTAATCTCCTCCCAAGTTCCTCCATACTTTACCAGCATCTCTCATTTTTTTTTAAAGCTTTTTAAAAGTCTGTTGCCTTAATTAGGTTTACAGCTCTCTGTTCACCTTAATGTATTTTGTTTGTCACTTTTCTAATCTGCTCAGTGCCCACTACTTTTCAATGGACTGAGATATCTAAGGTTTTCGAGTAGATTTGTAGCTCGGGTTGTTTTGTTATGGTTGGTTGGTTTGCTGAGCTGGTTCGTTATTTTTCCACAGATATTTCATTACACTGCTGGGTAACATCATCAGTGCAGCCTCCGATGAAGCACCGTTGTGTTTTCCCTGTTATTTAAACTCTAGTGTCCGTTGAGCTGGATTACCTCACTTCTGGTTTTCCTTTGCAGTGGAGTGTATATGGGGTTAACCTCTATGTGTTTGTGGATGTCTTTCTTCGTGGAGTACCAGGCTTCTAGGAATTCCCGTGCCTGTCTCTGCTTTGATTGTCCCAGGATCTTGGTGTTGTTTCAGTCAAATTAGTGGTTCTCCTAAGCCACGTGGATGGTGATGAGTGAGTATTGGTTGTGTCTTTTTGTAGCCAATTGATGTTCATGTACCCTTATTGTTAATTTCCTTCCTGTTTGTCCGACGTAGTGTTTGTCACAGTCTCTGTGGGAATCTTGTATATGGCGTTGGTCTTGTCCATAGTGGGTAGTGGGTCTTTGGTTCGGGTGGGTTTGTGTGCTACTCTGATGCCCAGTGGTTGTAGGAGTCTTGTTGTCAGTTCAGATGTGTTCCTGTTGTAAGGTAGCATGATGAGTGTATCGGGGCTTGCAGTATCTTCCTGGTGTCATTCGTCTGCGGAAAAACAACGAATCAGTTCAGCGAGCCAACCAACCACAACGGATTGAGATATCTTGCTAACGTTCAGGCTTGTGACAGAAAGATCAACTGCAGTTGCAGTCTAGGAATTATTCTTAGAGTTTGTTTCATGTGCAATACTTGTAACATAATAACCACTTGTGTTTTTTGAGTTTACTGGTGCTCTGTAAATACTTCCCGTGCCTCCTGCAATAAGGACTAATTTTCCACTGGCAGATAGGGATTTTTTGCTTGGTGGAGATCCTGCAAGAAGGATTGGTGCAAAGTCAGGGCATCGTCTTCCCTCAGGGCCAGCAGAAGAGGTCACATCACCATGCCAGACTGGTCCAAGGTTGCCAGCCAGGCCAGTGCAGTCTCAGCTGTCTGGAGGAATGCTGAGCAATGAAGGAAGAAGATCCATGATCATTTCCACACACCCCACCCCCACACCCCAGCCTAAGTGTCAACATCCTCTCGCTAACACCACACACTCACAAGCCAAGAAAAATCATTGCATGTCAGTTTTGTGAGGGCCCAGGTAGGCTCAGAGGGAGTGAGTGAGTGCATTCACAGCAAGTGAGGAGCCCCGAAATACAGCTGGTCGAGTCCAGGTATGGGCTGTATGTCCCTGAGCACACTGTGCCCTTGCTGTCTCATTACAAAAATAGCTGCCATTGGAGCCAACTTGCATGAATCATAGAATCCGTACAGTGTGGAAACAGGCCCTTCAGCCTAACAAGTCCTCACCGACCCTGAAAGCATCCCACCCAGACCCATCCCCATATAACCCACCTAATCTACACATCCCTGAACATTACGGGCAATTTAGCATGACCAATCCACTTAGCCTGCACATCTTAGGACTGTGGGAGGAAACTGGAACACCCGGAAGAAACCCATACAGACACGGGGAGAATGTGCAAACTCCACACAGACAGTCGCCCGAGGACAGAATCAAACCCAGATCCCTCGTGCTGTGAGGCAGCAGCGCTAACCACTGAGCCACTGTGCCGCCAAAGTGCAGAAGGGTACTGTAAGCGAAGGTTTGAGGGCTCTTAAAAGCTGGCACACGTTGGATGACTATGCCTCTGGGCGTAGGGTCTTGTGACTGGTGTCCATGGAATATACCCTAAGATGTTGGTGCGTAATGTCCAACATGGAGCCAATAGCACTACTGCAGCCAATAGCAAGCTGAGGTTGCTGGCTCCCTGCTCTGATGTCCTTTCAAGAATTCTCAATGTTTAACTTGTTCAGTATATTTGCTAAGATAGGAACTGCAAATTAATGAGGTGAGCTGTGGCATTAATAAGGGATTTAACAAGCTATAATCCCCTGATTTAGCAACTCACCTCCGCCCAGCAAGAAAATTTGCTCTGCGCTCCGCTAAAGCATTAAAAAATGGAGTGAAAGAACAGATTATTCAAACATGCAGCAAGTATTGAGTTATCACAATCCTTCAGTTATAAGTTGGACAAATGCTTGGCACCTCAGATCATAGAAGCAATATGTGACATATAACCCTATAATGACAGTCTGCTAACTTGCATTGTTAAGTGTTATTGAAGGACATTGAGCAGGTGAGATCGAGCTGTATGTGCTGAAGATGGAGTGATCACTTTTGAGTGTTGGAAAAGAATCTGAGATCTTTTTACCTACAGTCGGTTCTGATATAATGCAATAGTTCCATTCCTCATGTGATCTCGCGTTATAAGAAAGTCGCGCAATAGCCACACCGTTTAAACAAATGGGGACGGAATCATGTTATAGCCAATACTGGTAAGGAAAGTTCGCGTTCTACAAATAGCAGTCTAAATTCCTCATTGTATTAAAGCCAAATTGAGTTGAAGAAACATACTTTATAGGAGAACCGACTGTACTTCCTAATGTTTGTCTTGTTTCTTCAGATGTATGTTTCTTTCATTAATTCCTGGGATGTCGGTGTTGCTGACTGGGCCTCCATTTATTGCCCATCCCTAATTGAACTTAAGAAGGGGCTGGTGAGCTGCCTTCTTGAATCTCTGCTGTACATTTGGGGGAAGTATATCCACAATGCTGTTAGGGAGGGAATTCTCAAATTTTGACTCATTGGCAATGAAGAAATGGCAACGTGTTTCCGAGTCAGTGTGATAAGTGACTTGGAGGGAATGTGCAGGGGAGGTGCAGACTTCCAATTCATGAATACTCACCCAACTTCGTAAACCTCCCCCCTTAAGAAAAAATGAACCATCATTATAAAAAAAGGGCTTTTTTTTCTCTTTCTCTTAACACTATTACCACAAAAACCATACGACAGTACTCTAAAGTTATATCTTTCATACTGATTCTAAATATATATAACATTGGGCTATGTCACAGATCATAGAACCCCTACAGTGTGGAAACAGGCCCTTTGGCCCAACAAATCCACACTGACCCTTGGAACATCCCACCCAGACCCATTCCCCTATGACCCACCTAAGCTACATATCCCTGAACACTACAGGCAATTCAGCATGGCCAATCCACCTAACTTGCACATCTTTGGATTGTGGGAGGAAACCGGAGCACCCAGAGGAAACCCACACAGACACTGGGAGAATGTGCAAACTCCACACAGACAGTCTCCCGAGGGTGGAATCGAACCCAGGTCCCTGGTGCTGTGAGGAAGCAGTGCTAACCACTGAGCCACCATGCCACCCTATCTACAAATTTTCTTTTAAACCCAAGATAACGCATCTGCAATAACATTTTTCCATCCCAAAACATGTACAATTTGTAAGTTAAAAGCCTGTAACATAAGACTCCACTGAAATTGTGTCATATTTTTGTCCTTAAATTTTTCCAAAAAGGTAAGAGGGTTGTGGTCTGTATACACAACCATCTCTGAAATATTGTTTGCAACATACACATTAAAATGTTGTAAGGCCAGTATCAAACTCAGTAATTATTTTTCAAAGGTGGAGTATTTTCTCCAATGAATATTGAGTTTCTTTGAGAAGTAACCAATTGGCTTTTCATCCTCGCCGTCATCCTCCTGCATCAGCACAGCTCCAACCCCTATGTCACTGGTGTTGATAGCTACTTTAAAGGATTTCGAGAAATTTCGAGAGCCAACACTGGTGCAGTGGTTAATACGGCTTTTAAATGCCTCCTGGCATTGTTCTGTTTTTCAGAAATTTCATGTTCTTCTCTAGCAAATCCGTCAATGGTGCCATCATGCTACTAAAGTTCAGCACAAACTTCCGGTAAAATCTGCTCAGTCCTGAAAATTGAAGCGCCTCTTTTTTCGAGAATGGCCTTGAAAATTCCTCGATGGTCTTCGTCTTCATCTTCCTCGGGGTCATCCTTCCATGTCCGATATTATGTCCCAAGAACATCACTTCGGCCTTCACAAATTCAGTTTTTGCTAAATTTATAATCAGTTTTGCCTCCCGTAGTCTTTCAAAGAGCTCTGTCAAATGCTCCATGTGATCTTTCCATGAATAGCTAAAGATCACAATGTCATGTATATAGACAGCACAATTAGTCAATCCTGCCACAACTCTATTCATAAGTCTTTGAAATGTGGCTGGTACATTCTTCATTCAAAATGGGATTACTTTGAATTGATACAGCCCATCTGGGGTTACAAACACAGAAACTTCTTTCACTCTCTCTGACAAAGGTACTTGCCAGTAACCACAGAGTAAGTCTAACTTGGTGATATAGGTGGCTTGTCCAATGTTTTTCCACACAGTCCTCCAGCCTTGGAATTGTGTATGAGTCCAATTTATTATGGCGTTGACCTTCCGATAATCCACACAGAGCCGTCAAGTACCATTAGGCTCGGAACCAACACAATCGGCGAACTCCATTCACTTTGACTTGCCTTGATGACATCTTGTAGCATCGCTTCCACTTCATTCTGTACCTGTGTGACTTTGAGAGAATTAAGCCTGTAGGAGTGTTGTTTTATTGGAACAGCATTTCCTACTTCAACCTCATGCATAATGTTATTCGTCCTCCCCATTTTACTCCCACATATGTCATCATATTTCTGCAACAAGCCTGTCTATTCAGTCCTCTCTTCCTGAGACAGATAGTTCACTATCTTATCCCTTTCCCTAAGGATGACTAATTATTTAACATACTTTGAGGCACATCAAAGCCAAATTATTCAGATTCTGATTCCTCACACTGAGAGGCAGTAACTGATACCTGTTTCTCTGGTTCCCTGTCCCTGTCATAGTAGGGTTTCAACATATTCACATGACATACCCAATAAAGTTTTCTATTTGGCAGCTTAACCAGATAATTCACCTGACTCAACTTCTTCTCAATCTGATAGGAGAGATGATGGCCTTAGTGGTATTATTGCTGAACTGTTAATCCAGAGACCCAGGTAATGCCCTGGGGACCTGGGTTCAAATCCTGCCACAGCAGATGGTGGAATTTGAATTCAATAAATATCTGGAATTAAGAATCTAATGATGACCATGAATCCGTTGCTGGTTGTCAGGAAAAACCCATCTGGTTCACAAATGCCCTTTAAGGAAGGAAACTACCATCCTTACCTGGTCTGGCCTGCATGTGACTCCAGACCCAGTATGATTGACTCATAACTGACCTCTGGGCAATTAGGTATGGGCTAGCCAGCGATGCCCTCTTCCCATGAATGAATAAAGGGGAACAAAAGGGACCACTATACCTTGCTTTGATAGGGGTCTCCTACCACTGGTAACAGCACCAATGCTTTATCCCCACAGGCAAACATACGGATTTTAGATTTCTTATCTGCTTCTTGCTTCACTAGCTGCTGCGTCACCTTCAGATATTTTCTAACTAATTCACCGACTCTGTTTGATCTTTCTCTCACTTCAGATACACAATCCAACTGTGAGATCTCTGGCTTCAGACCTATCAACTTTTCCTTAGTTAATTTTAAAGGCCCTCTTACTTAGTGTCCAAACATCAAATTAAATGGAGCAAACTGAGCCGATTCACTTGGAGTATCTCTAATGGCAAACAATATAAATAGAATACCTTTATCCTAATCATTTGGATAATCCTGGCAATAAGCCCTCAGCATGGTTGTTAGGGGCTGAAGCCACCATTCCAATGTTCCCTGGGATTCAGGATGGTGCGCACTCAATTAAAATGTTTGATGCCTAAACTATCTAAGACCTCTTTAAATAGTTTGGCAGTAAAACTGGACCCTTGGTCTGTCTGAATCTCCCTGGGTAGGTCATAAAGTGTAAAGAAAGCAAGCAACTCCATTTGGGCACTTTCTGTGTACCGGCATTTATAAACTTCCAAGCACAGACAAAGCACAAGCTCTTAAAGGGACCACGGCACTCTTTCCCCCATGATCACTTTTACCAACAAATTCTAACTTCTTGCCTTCCAATTCATGAATACTCTACACAGCTTTATAACAGTTATATCTCAGTCTGATCCCCTCTGCCTTCATCACAGACTACAAGCAAGATTCATCTTGTTACTTCTGCTGACACAAACGTCAGAAAGGAAATTGCTGACTTACTGCTGGAGGAGGTAGACAGGATAGTGATGAAGGTATTTGGTATATTTGCCTTAATTGGTCAGTGCATTGAGTATAGGAGTTGGGGGGTCATGTTGCAGTTGTACGGGACATTAGTTAAGCCACTTTTGGAATACTGCATGCAATTCTGGTCTCCCTGCTGCAGGAAGGGTTTTGTGAAACTTCAAAGGGTTCAGAAAAGATTGACAAGAATGTTGCCAGTGTTGGAGGGTTTGAGCTATAGGGAGAGGCTGAATAAGCTGGGGCTATTTTCCCTGGACTGTCAGAGGCTGAGGGGTGACATTATAGAGGTTCATAAAATCATGAGGGGCATAGATATAGTATACTCCCCCAGGGTGGGGGAGTACAAAACTACAAGACATAGGTTTAGGATGAGAGGGGAAAGATTTAAAAGGGACATAAGGGGCAACTTTTTCACGCAGAGGGTGGTGCATTTATTGAATGAGCTGCCAGAGGAAGTGATGGAGGCTTTTACGATTACAACATTTAAAAGGCACCTGGATGGATATATGAATAAGAAAGGTTTAGAGGTATATGGCCAAATGCTGGCAAATGGGATTAGATTTATTTAGGACATCTGGTCAGCATGGACAAGTTGGACCAAAGGGTCTGTTTCCATGCTGTACGACACCATTCAAAGAAGGATCAACTGGCCAACTTAGCAACAATGCTAGACAACAAGGTGCAGAGCTGGATGAACACAGCAGGCTAAGCAGCATCATAGGAGCAGAAAGGCTGA
>NC_063335.1:96936307-97017539 GCF_021869965.1 Rhincodon typus | reverse complement strand
GTAGGCTCAAAAATCATTTTTGTGTCAGTCGTCATTTACCTCCATTACTGCTTTATATTACTCACAAACCAAGAACAGTACAGTTTGGAAGATAATCATGAGAACACTCTTTAAAAACAGTCTTGGCTGTCGTAGATAATGCACTTTTTGCAGTCTTTGACTAAATTTGATCCTTCAAGGTTGCAATAAGTTTATCTCCTTGCTACTGTGTGAGATTATAACATTTACAAACCATAGGAACTAGAAACATAGGAGCAGGAGGAGCAGATTTGGCAGTTTGATCCTACTCCAAAATCAGTAGATCATGGTTGATTTGGTTGTTATCTCAACTGCACTCTCCTGTCTGCACTCTCATAACCCTAGTTTCCCTTATCTCAATCAGTCTTGTCTCAGCCTTTTTTACCTTCTGGGAAAGAGAATATTACATTTTAACAACTCTCTGTGACAAAATACATCTGCTCAACCCTGCCTTAAAAGAGAGACTTTTTATTCTTAAACAAAATCCCTGGTTTTAGTCTCCTTCGCAAGAGGAAAAATGCTCCTGGTATCCACCCTACCCAGTTTTCCACAGGTAAGTTTCAATAGGATTATCACAGATTCTTCCAAACTCTGAAAGATAGATATGCCTAACATTAGTTTAGTTCACCAGTGGGATGTGAGTGCCACTGACTGGGCCAGCATCTATTCCCCATCCCTGGTTTTCCTTGAGAAGATGGTGGTGAGCTGCCTTCTTGAACTACTGCAGTCCATTTGCTGTACGTAGATTCATAATGCCTTTAAGAGGTTGGGGTGGTGGTGGGGACGTGGTGGGGTGGGAGGGGGGGGGGATGTTTCCAGGATTTTGCCCTAGTGACAGTGAAGGAATGGCAATATATTTCCAAATCAGGATGGTGAATGGTTTGGAGGGGAATGCAGAGGTGGCTTCCCTTCTATCTGCTTCCCTTGTCCTTGGTGATGACTGTGAGCTTGGAAGGTTCTATCTATGTTATCTTGGTGAATCTTTTCAGTGCATCTTGTAGATAGTAGACATTGCTGCTACTGAGCACTGGCGGTGGAAGGACTGAATGATTGAGAATGTGATGTCAATCGAGTTGGCCTCTTTGTCTTGGATAGCATTAAGCTTCTTGAATGTTTGGAGCTACATTCATCCAAGCAAGTTAGGAGTATTCCATCACATTCCTGGTTTTTTCCCTATAGATGGTGACAAGCTCTGGGGAGGCAGAAAGTGAGTCACTTACTGCAGGATTCCTGACCTCCAACCTGTTGTTGTAGCCACTGTATTTATATGGTGAGTCCAATTCAGTTTCTGATCAATGGTACCCTCCAGTATGTTGATAGTGGTGGATTAAGTGGTGGCAATGTCGTGAAACAATGGTCAGATTGTCTCTTTTCAGAGATGGTCATTGCTTGCCATTGGTATAGCACAAATATTACTTGCCACATTTTAGCCTTAGCCTGGATATTGTCTAGGTCTTGCTGCATTTGGACTTGGATTGCTTCTGTATCTGAGTGATAAGCCAATGGTGATAAACATTGTGCAATCATCAGCAAACATCCCACTTCAGACTTTACGATAGAAGGGAAGGTCATTGATGAAGCATTGATAACCGTCCTCCGCTACTCACCGCAGGCCCGTAATGTTTGTAGGGCAGCACGGTGGCTTAGTGGTTAGCACTGCTGCCTCACAGCGCCAGGGACCCGGGTTTGATTCCAACCTTGGGCAACTGTCTGTATGGAGTTTGCACATTCTCCCCGTGTCTGTGTGGGTTTCCTCCCAAAGTCCAAAGATGTGCAGGCTAGGTGGATTGGCCTTTGTTAAATTGTCCATAGTATTCAGGGATGCGTAGATTAGGTGGGTTATAGGGGGATAGGTCTGGGTGGGATGTTATGAACGTTGGTGTGGATTTGTTGGGCCGAGGGGCCTATTTTCACAGTGTAGGGATTCTATGATGATGAAGCAGCTGAAGATGGTTGGGCCTAAGACACTACTCTGGGGAAATCCTGCAGAGATGTCCTGGAGTTGAGATGACTGACTTCAGTGAATGATTTCTTCATTGAAATCAAAACAAAATATGATGCATCAAGCCAGGTTTCTGTCCAGGGTCTGACTTGTCCACAATGACATTAGCTAGGACCATAACATTAGCAACTTTATGTGAAGCATGCACAAGCACCACCAAAACCCTTTGTACTACTGAATTATGCAACCTGCCTCCAGTAAAGTAGTATATTGCTTTATTATTCTTCCTGCCAAAATGGACAATTTGACATTTACTCATGTTATACCCCATGTGACAATCTTTTCGCACTCATTTAACCTGACTGTATCCCTTTGAAAACCTCTTCCTGACAACTTATTCTTCTATCTATCGTAATGTAATTGGTAAATTTAGTTACCAATCATTCAGTTCCTTCATCTAAATTATTGATTGTAAATCTGCTGCCCTAGTTAATCGTATCCTTGAAGAGGACAGTTTTCCCAAGCTCATTTACCGCCCTCAAAAATGACAAGGTATCTAGTGTGGTGTGATTAGCAATCATTGATCTACTTAAGTCCAGGCGACTAAAATTGATTGTGCTTCCTGCCATCATCATCATCAAGTGGGCAAATCAAATGTCTCAAACATCATCCATTGGAACTCTTCCCACCATGAAATTGACTCCACTTACTTTTACAATAGGGTAAAAGAGACAGAGATCAAAAATAGGACCTATTGCTGAACTTGCTCCTCCCTAAGCCATCAGTACTGAAGCCAATTATAACTCAGGTACTACCAGCTAACTCATCGCTGATTCAATTCTTGTGCATCTCTGATACTCACTGTAAATTGCTTAGGTATTGGGAGAGACTTGACCTCTTTACTTCAGTTAAAGTTTCATTAAGTTATGGCCTTATCTGCCTCATCTGTAATGTTCTTATATTGCAAATAAACACTGTTACTAAATTTGTTTTAGTCCCCATGGGTGAGGTATTCTCCATCCTTCGATCATGTAAGCATTTCTCCGATTAGAGACAGATGATGCTGATAAGATTCTAGTTATTATCTCGAGCATAATTGCTGGCAATCAGACATTCATTTTCATATTGGACTTGTGGGCCTCTAAACACCCTTTTCATTCTCTCTTTTGCTGTCCATTTAATATTACTCATTAGTGCAAAGTACCTCAAAGTGTATGCAAATCTATTTCAGAAATGTAGATTTCTCATTATAGCCCATAAATGTAAGCTGATTGTAAAGTATTTTTTGGACTTATTTTCTTTAAATAAGGTTTTCAACATCCTTTTAGAATCATTAAATACATTTTTACTGGGCTATTCTAGTACAATAGTTTCAATTTAATCTTTTGAATTCACTTGCCTGCATCTGCAATCATTGCTTAATTAATAATACATCCTGTTTTCAATCCTAAATGTCCAAGCTCTGATTTAATATTGCACCCTCATGTTCTGTGCTTTTCACCAGAAGGAATAGTTTATCGATATCTATGCTATCAAATTATTTAATTAGTTTAAACATTTCAATAAGAATGCTTTTAACCTTTTAAGCTTAAGTTTTTGTGACCTGTTCTTGCTTTGATTAAACTAGAACACCTTTCGTTATAGCACTAACGATGAACAGATACACCACATGAACTCAGTGATTCATAGTGGCAGCTCACCACAATCTTTTCAAGTTCAATAAGAATGGGCAACAAATGTTGGCCTAGCCATAAATAGTCACATTGCAAGAATGAATGTTTTTTAAAAAATTAGAACGATTCTACTAGTGCGCTAATCAAAAGTCAATACACCTTTCCCAAGGCAAGGTGCCCAAGCTGAACACAGTATCTGCAATGGAGAATGATAGAGGCTGCAAGCAAATGAAGCATCACTGCGTTGTATTTGCATTCCCTGTTAGAGGAAGAATATTATTAAACTGGAGAAGATGCAGAAGAGATTTACCAGGATGTTCACGGGTATGGAAGGTTTCAGTTATAGAGAAAGGCTGGACAGGCTGGGAGCATAGGAGGTTGAGAGGTGATCTTATAGAAGTTTCTAAAATCTTGATGAGTATACATAGGGTCGGTGTATTTTCTCTAGGATGGGATATTTCAAGACTAGAGAGCATATTTTTAAGGCGAGAGGAGAGAGATTTTAAAAAAAGACATGAGGACCAAACGTTTTACACAGAGGGTGGTTCACATGTAGAATGAAACTTCCAGTGGAAGTGGTGGATGTGGGCACAGTTATAATCTTTAAAAGACACTTAGATAAGTATTTGAACAGGAAATATTTGGAGGGATATGCAACAGGAGCAGGAGGTGAGACTATATTAATTTGGGACTATGTTCAGCATGGACTGAAGGGTCTGTTTCCATGCTATATGACTCTATGACTCTATAAAAGCCATTAGACTTTTTGATTACTTACTTTATTGACTAGTGCTATCACTTCTGGTGATCTGTGGACTCGGAATAAGACTCCAGTATTTTTAACTCCTTCACAGGTTGTGGGCAATGGTGACTAGGCCAGCATTTATTGCCCATCCCAAGTTGTCCTTGAGAAGGTGGTGGTGAGTTACCTTCTTGAACTGCTGCAATCCAAGTGGTAATGGTGCATCTAAATTGCTATTAGGGAGGGAGATCCAGGATTTTGACCTGTGAACAGTGAAGGAACAGTAATATAGTTGCAAGTACGGTTAGAGTGTATCTAGGAGGGAATTTTCATGTTCCCAAACATCTGCTGCTCTTGTCCTTAAGTGTGGTGAAAGTCCCAGGTTTGGAAAGGTGCTTTTCCAAAGAGTCTTAATGTATTGTTGCAGTGCATCTTGTAGGTGGTACACACAGCTGCCACAGTGCATTTTTGATGGAGGAAGTAAATGCTGAAGGTGTTAGAAATGGGCTATTTTGTCCTGAATAGTATTGATCTTTTTGAATGCTGCACTCACCCAGGCAAGTACAGAATATTCCATCACACACCTGACTTGTGCCTTGTAGATAGAGGTCAGGCTTGGGATTCACAATATGAATTAATTGCTACAGAATTCCCAACCTCTAACTTGTTCATGTAGCCAACATATTAGCATGACTGGTCCAGTTCAGTTTCTGATCAATGATAAACCCAGGATGTTAATAGTGAAGGATTCAGTAATTGCCATTTAATATCAAGGACCTGTGGTTATACTCTCTTTTTATATTCTGTTCTGATGGAGATGGTCATTGCCTAGCTCTTGCGTGGTACAACTGCTGCATGTCGACACATATTGCTTCAGTATCTGAGAAGTCACAAATGGTGCTGGCTGCCATGGAATCATCAGTGAATATCCCCTTTTAATGGGGAGAACGGAGAGTATTGATGAAGCAGTTAAAGTTAGTTGCACCTAGGACACAACCCTCAGGAACACATGGAGTGATGTCCTGATGCTCACAGAATTAATCTTCAAAATCTACCATCTTCCTTCGTGTTAACGACGACTTCAACCAGTGGAGTTACTATAGTGCATGCTGTAGAATGTACATACTGCTACCATTGTGCATCATTGATGGAGGGAATGAATGGTGAAGGCAGTAGATGAGATGCAATTTAAAAAGGTTGCTTTGTCCTGGATGGTGTCAAGCTTCTTGAGTGTTGTTGGAGCTGCTCTCATCCAGGCAAGTGGGGAATATTTCATCACATGCCTGTGTTGTCCCCTGATGAGAGTGGATATGCTTTGAGGAGTCAGGAGATGAGTTATTAACTGCAGAATTTCTGGACCCTGATGGAAGGAAGGCCTTTAATGAAGTAGTTGAAGATGATCGGGCCTAGGACTACCCTGAGGACCTCCTGCAGAGACGTCCTAGGTCTGAGAAGATTGGCTTCCAACAACCATGAACATCTTCTATTATGTTTGATATGACTCCAACTGGTGGAAAGTTTTCCTCAATTTCTTTTGACTACAGTTTTGCTAGGGATCCTTGATGCCACACACTGTCTGATGTCAGGAATGATGTCACTCTGACTACATGTCTAGAGTTCGGCTCTTTTGTCTGTGCATGAACCAAAACTATAATGGAGTCAGGAGCTGACTGAGTCTGATGCTCAAATTGAGTATCAATGAGAATCTTATTGTTGAATAAGTGCCACTTGACAGCAATATCAATGATATCTTCCAGCACTTTATTGTTTACTGAGAGTAATCTGATGGAGTGATTGGCCAGTTTGGCCAATCTGTGGACAAGGCAGACCTGGACTGTTTTTTACATTGACAAGTAGATACTGGAGTTATAACTGTACTGGAACAACTTGGCTGGGGCACAGCAGGTTCTAGAGTATAAATCTTCAGTATTACTGTTGTCTAAGCTCATAGCCTTTACATTTCTTCGCCTGTTTCTTGATATTAAGTAGAGTGAATTGGCAAAATATTGACACTCGTGATACTGGCAACCTCAAATTCATTCTTCGCTGTTTGATGTCACTCATGGATTATGATGTCTACTTCTCTCACTTTATGCTTCATTTTACATTTCTGAACATTAAACTTCAACTTACTGCTAAATTTAATTGAACTAATTTTCCAAAAACAACTCCTCAGTTTCAATTCATACTTGAGTATCTTCAATCAGTATGACTTAAATTTTTGAAACCCAATAAAAATTAATGGCAAAGTCTTGATCAATCAGAGTTCACTTGCCAATCAATCAGCTCTCTATTTCTCACACTTTATAATTGTTTATCTCTTTGAAACTTGATATTCTTCCATCAGTCTTGATGAGAGAGAGATGAAAAGTTTTGATAGCATTTCCTTTTTTTGCATAATACTAAAAATGAATAAATGTAATTAGGGAAAGGTATCCTAACGTTGACTCTTAGAGTAGCGCACATTCTCTAACTCAACTCCTCCATCTGGTTTCTATAATTCTATTGATTTATTATTTATTCTTAAATATTTGCTTAGAATTCTCCTAGGCTAAAATTGATCTTTTATATCCTGGTTAGATAACCTTTGAATTTTTGGCACATTATATTCTGAGGATTTCCACAGCCCACTTAGGATATAACTACCTTAAAATATAAAAAAAAAAGTTGGGGAAGTGGGTTAGGAAAGCTTTTGGACTTTTACCTCCAGAAATATTGTTGGGTTACATATCATAACAAGGTACTTGTTCTGCTTGATTCTACTTTGAATCAATTTTATTATTACCCTCTATGCTTGGCACAAAGGCAACAGATTGTGGTAGCTACAGGTCAATCATTGTAGCTCCAGAACTTTACTGAAGGAAGTTCTCAGGAGACTGCATCCAACTCAACCTTCATCACATGCTTTATCAAGTTATCAAGTAAATTCCCTCCATCAGAAGGATTGGAGCAAGGCTGACAGTTAATGTTTCTAGCTTTGAGCTCCATTGAAAAGTTCTTTAGCAAAGTCTATTCATAATAGGGCCTAGAAAACATCCAAAATAAGCATGACAAGTATCAGGCAACAAGCAAATTTCAAAAGCACCATTATTGAATCCTTCAACGTTAACATCATACGGGTTGTCTGTAACTTCTAACTAAACTGTCCAGCTAAATCAAGACTGTGGTTACAAGGATGGCATATGGATTTGGTATTCTCTGCCTCTGACTAGTCGAAACCTTTCCAACTCCTGCAAAGCTCGGGTGGGAACTGTGATGAATAGTCTCCATCTGTTTGGATCCATGCACAAAATTCAAAAGTTTGACACTGTCTGAGATGAAGCAGTTTGTTTCATTAGGACCTGTGATGGTAGACAAAATTCAACTGGTTCATTGTATATGGCCTACAGGATATAGTGCAGCAACTCACCGAGTTTAGATCGACAGCACCTTTAATGTTTGTTTTTGGGATGTGGGGGTTTCTGTCCAGGCCACCATTTATTGTCTACCCATGACTGCCCTTGAGAAGGTGCTGTTTCAGTCCTTGGGGTGTGTGACACCCAAGTTGCTGTTAGGATGAGAGTTCCAGGATTTTGACTCAGCAACAATGAAATACTAGTGATACAGTGATGTATAGTTTGGAAGGGAGCTTGTAGGTTGCATTGTTCCTTCGCATCAGCTGCCCTACAATTTGGTAGGCATTATGGGTTTTGAAGGTGCTGTCAGAAGAAGCCTTGCTGAATTACTGCAGGGCATCTTGTAGTTGGCAGAACACTACAGCTACAGTGCAACAATATTGAAGGGATTAAATGCTGAATGAAATGGATTGGGTGGCAATCAAGCAGACTGCTTTGGGTAGTATCAAGCTGCCAGGACAAAGCTCCTTCATCTCCAGGAACCTCTATCCTGACAGTGATAAGATTGAGACAACAAAGTGCAGGGCTGGATGAACACAGCAGGCCAAGCAGCATCATAGGAGCAGAAAGGCTGACGTTTCGGGCCTAGACCGTTCATCAGAAAAAGTTTCTTGATGTCAGAACACCATTTCTTCCACGTTCCCAGAAGCAGGAGTTGGTCATTCAGTACGATCATGGCTCATTGAACACTTAAATGTTTTTTACCCATATTACCTCCATAATCCTTACATCATTCATAAGCAAAAATATATGAACCCATACTTTAAACATACTGAATGACTGAGCTTCCACAACTCTCTGAGGAAGGGAATTCCAAAGATTTGCCAATCTATGAGGAAAAACAATTCTCATCTCAGTCACAAATTGCATCGTCCTTAGATTCACAACCACAGGAAATATTATATTGCATCCATGCTGTCTATCCTTTTGAGTATTTTGTACGTTTCAATGAGATCACTTCTCATTCTTCAAAGCTTTAAAGAGTACGGGCTCTCCCGAGGACAGTCTGGGAACATGCCTAGTGCATCTTTGTTGTGTTCCCTCTATAACAATAATAATAATGTCTTTCCTGAAGTAAGGAGACCTAAACCATATGCACAGTCCAGATGCAGTCTAACCAAACTCCTATATAATTGAAGAAAGACTTTACTCCTTCTGTTTTTAATTACTCTTGCATTTAGGACTAATGTCCTAATAGCCTTCCTATTGCTTGCTGCACCTGCATGTTGGCTCTCATTGACAAAGCCGCCTGAGTTCCTTTGCAGATCTATGCATTCCAAACTATATGAGAAAAAACTACACATTTGTTCTTCCTACCAAAGTGAATAATCTCACAGTTTTCTACATTGTATTCGACATTGTATCTTCTTGTCTGTTCACAAAACCCATCCAAACCCTCTTGAAAGCATTTTACATTTTCCAAAGCAACACACATTCTTGTTTAGCCTTGTATCATCAGCAAATTTGGAAATATTACATTTAATCCCCACATCCAAATTATTGATCTACTTTGTGAACAGCTGGGTGTAAATATTGATCTTCATGGTACTTGACTAACCACAGTCTGTCAGTGTGACAATGACCCATTTATTCCTACTCTCTGTTTTCTGTCTGTTAGTCAATGTTGAAGCCCTGCCAGTATATTACCCCCTTTAGCAAATGTTTTCATTTTGTTAACCAGCCTCTGTGGAGAACCTTATCACAAGCCTTCTGAAAATTTAGCTGTCCTACATCCATCAACACTGCTTTATCAATTTTTTTAGTTACATCCTGAAAAACCAATTTTATCAAACAAGATTTTTTATTTACAAACCCATGTTGACTATGCCAATCAGATTAATTTTATCCAACTGTCCATTTATCATGTCCTTAAGGATGGTTTCTAGCATTTTATCTATGACTGATGTAAGACTACTATGTCTGGTAGTTCCCTGATTTCTTTCCCCTTGCTCCTTTCTTAAACAGCGGAGTGGCATTTGCAAGCTTCCAGTCTTCACGAATCATTTCTGAATCTATGGAATTTTGGAAGATAATCACCAATGCATCAATGATTTCTACAACCACTTCCTTCAAGACCGTGGGATGTAGAATATGAGATCTCAGGGACTTATTAACCTTCAAGCCCATTAATTTTCCTTCTTACCAATACTAATTTCCTTCAAAATCTTATTGTCCCTACTCACTTAGATCTCCAATTCTGGGAAATTTCTTGTGTCTTTACAGAAAACAAGAAACAGCACATTTAGCTTTTTTCTGTCATTTCTCTATTCCCCTTTTAAAGTCTTCCGATTTTAATGGACACATACTCATTTTAGCCAAACTTGCTTCCAGTCTACAGGGACCATGGATATAGAGAGGATATTATTAAATTGGAGGGGGTTCAGAAAAGATTTACCAGGATGTTGCCGCTACGGGAGGGTTTGAGTTATTAGGAGAGGCTGGATAGGATGGGACTATTTTTATTGGACCATAAGAGGTGGAGAGGTGACTTTATAGCGGTTAATAAAATCATGAGAGTCATAGATAAAGTGACTAACAAAGGTCTTTTCCCTAAGGTGGGGGAATTCAAAACTACAGGGCATAATTTTAAGGTGAGAAGAGAAGGATTTAAAAGAGATCTGAGGGCTAACTTTTTCACAGTGGGCGGCTCATATATGGAATGCCAGAGGAAGTTATAGATGCAAGTGCAGTTACAACATTTAAAAGACATTAGGATAAGTAAATGAATAGGGAAGGTTTAGAGGGATATGGGCCAAATGCAGGCAAGTGGGACTAGTTTAGTTTGGGAAACTTGGTTGGCATGGGTGAGTTGCACCGAAAGGTCTGTTTCCATGTTGTATGACTTTATGACTCCACTTCATTCCTCTCAGTAATCTAGGATAAACATCATCCATCTCTGGGGATTATTTATTTTGAGCCCTTTTAGACAATTTTAATGCTGTCAACATATTTTTTTGTCAACTTAATTACTGTATTGAGAAGAAAATGCTTACATTTATGTTTTGCTGCAGTTGTGCTTTTTAAAATTTGTATTTCTCTCTCTGGCATTCTTTCAACATGATTCAAGAATTTGTTCACCTTTCTGTATGCGGGATTTGCACCATTCATCCTTCATCCATATTTCATTCCTGATTAATGTATTTACCCTTGGTAATCATGGTTGTCTTTATTCTACACGCTCACTGGTCGATGTTGAGTCTTCCCTGGGACTCAGGACTCCAGGGACAGGAATCTCGTCTGTCAAGAGGAGCTCCACTGCAGACACCATTACAAGGAGCCCAGGATCCCAAAGAGATGTGAGACCAAGTTTCAGTGACTGCCCACCCTTGGCCTGATGCTGGGTCCCTCAATTAGGAACTGTGGTTATGAAAGGGAGCGCCACTCCACAAAAAGACCCCACCCAAAAAGAAACAAAAGGTTCAGCAGCCAGCCTTCTAGAGGAAGAAAATGCTATGTGACATGCATTCAAGATATTTACTAATTGAATGTTCAGATATGGTGTGACACACCTCTGGAGTAAGCAGGACTTGAACCCAAGTCTTCTGTCTCAGGTAGGGGATACAATCACGATGCTTCAAGAGCCCTGAGAATTGTATTCAATCCCCAGTGACTATTAATTCCAGTGAGCTCAAAGATAATTGATGTCAATTGGCTCCACAATGTGCAAAATTAACATCTTGCAGTGAGTGGGTGACTTCGCCCCAGTGATCCCAGTCCCACTTCCAGCTTAATCAGGGGAGGTTTGCCCACTGCAGAAAGACTGAGGTACAGCATTTCCCATGATACTGTGGTCCCAGTCACCATGTCTCTCCCTGTGACAGGCTGCACAAATCCAGCCCCTCCAGACTGTCATAAAATTTATCATTGGAATTACTTTCTTCCAAAAATAGTCTTGACTTAAAAGTTCTGCATATTATTTGAGTTGAACATATTTCATACCTATTGTAACTTTCCTGTTTCATTAAATTTTATTTGGGTACTTGTTTATATTAAGTTGATGAAATTAGTCTATTACACAAAGAAGTGAAATCTAGAAGATACTGGAAGTCTGAAGTGCAAACTGGAAATGCTGGAAATGCTCAGAAGATTAGATATACTGACCAACATCAGTCTCTAACATTGTAAGCAATATTCTTCTGGTCAAGAAGGCCTGAGTTCAATTCCCAACTGCCCAGGAGGTGTGTAATTTGTGTTTTTCCTTTGGCATTCTCAACTATGGTTTTGCCTTTTATGTTGATTATTCAGCAAGATTGGGAGGAAACTAATGTGGCTAAGTGGTCAGCACTGCTGCCTCACAGAGCCAGGAACCTGGGTTTGATTCCACCATTGGGTGACTGTCTGTGTGAAGTTTGCACATTCTCCCCGTGTCTGCGTGGGTTTGCTCCGGTTTCCTCCCACAGTGCGAAGATGTGCAGGGTAGGTGGATTGGCCATGCTAAATTGCCTGTAGTGTTCAGATTAGGTGGGTATAGGGGGATGGGTCTGGGTGGGATGCTCTGAGGGTCAGTGTGGACTTGTTGGGCAGAAGGGCCTGTTTTCGCACTGTAGGGGTTCTATGGATTTTCTAATGCACAACAACAACAACAGAAATTGCTGAAAAAGCTCAGCAGGTCTGGTAGCATCTGTGAAGAAAAAAATCAGAGTTAATATTTAGGGTCCATTGACCCTTCCTCAGAACTGACCCAAAACGTTAACTTTGATTTTTTTATTCACAGATGCTGCCAGACTTGCTGAGCTTTTCCAGCAACTTATGTTTTTGTTCCTGATTTACAGCATCTGCAGTTCTTTCAGTTTTTATTTAGGCCCATAATGCATATTGAACACTTAGGTGGACAATGGCAGACTTTCCCTGTGACCAAGGTCCCTAGAAACATAATCCCACCCACTGAGAGATGTCAGCCAATCAAAGACCATCACCTATAGACTGCTGCTGTAGTAATGCACCAGCAGAGATCCAAGATCACTGAGGGATCCCAGGTCAAAAGTGGGTCATGAGCAAGATTGAGATCAGATTGAAGGAGGGGTTTATTCACCACGAGCCACTACATCCAGGTTTCTGGTCCTTAAGCAGGCACTGAGCATCTTTGAACTTTGATCCAGCTGATTTATTGTACTTCATGATGGCACATTCCCAAACTGCCACAGGTTAAATATTGGTTAAGTAGCAGGTTAAGACTCCTAATTAGATCTTGCCCTCCAGCTTGATTAGACACATCCCTGCCTCCAAATCTATTCCAGCCTATGCATTTACAGTTAATAAAATACTTTTACTTGTATCACTTCAGAGAGTAAGCTGGAGACCTGGGGAGGTGCAGCATGACCCTGTTATTCGTTTACTTTAACATTAAATATATAACTAGAGCAGTTAATTATGTAACTTTCTACATCATGCAAGTTCTTTAAAAAAATGCTCAAATTCAATTGATGCAGCTACATCACTTCTTTCACACCGAGATATACACTTTGCATGTTGCATTCATTAGGATCCTTAGTCAGCCATGTCAGTAAATGTGCATTTTCATTGTTTTCATGGGAATAAAATGCTTGAAAAGAATGCTAACGCTCCTTGTCTTCATCTGCATCATCTTGCACATCTTGTCACATCTGTAGGTGAGTTAAGCAGTCAGGGTGCATTACTGCAGTGCTTCTCATGGATAGCACACAATGCTGTCATTGAGAGTCAATGGTGAAGGAAAGGAATGTTTAAGGTAATGGTTGTGGTGTTAATCAATGTTGCTTTGTCCTGTTGCTACTATCAAGTTTCTTGATGGCAGCGGAGGAGTAGGCAGCATTTAGGCTTTTCTACTCCTTTCCCCATCCACTTTTCTTTTTATTCTTTTCTTTCTTCTTACCTTGCATTGGCGGAAGGCTGAGTGTGGAATGGAACCCGGTGGCAACGGCTAGGTGAGCCCAATGGTGAAGAGATTGTACCTAGAGGGTGGTGACGCCAACATTGGTGGGTCTGGCAGTGGCGGTGATGAGGTGGTCGCAAAGGCATGGTAGTACATGCTTTGTTGAAAGCCAGCTCAGGACTCATGGCAGCGAGGGTGTGGTGAAGCCTTGAACTGGAGCAGCGGATAAAGAACAAAGATGGATTCTCTTTCAGTTAGATTTTTTTAAAAATTAAGTTATTCAAAATGTCACAGAAACACGACGACAGTTGAAGTTTTTTTACAATATTTTCCCTTTAAATACAAGTGATAATAGTCATTCAATCAATTGTTCAATATCCCATGTTAGGGAAGTGCTGAGTATTCTACCACACTTGTGATTTGAAGACAGGAGGTGAGATGCTTGCCGGATAATTCTTACCTCTGACCTGGTCTTGTAGCTGCAGTATTCCTATGGTTGGCCAAGTTCAGTTTCATTGTCAATGATAGTCACCAGAATTTTGAGTGTTAGAGTTTCAACAATGATAATGTCATTGAATGTCAAGAGGTAGTAGTTAGATCTCTCTTGTTGCAGATGGTCAGTGCCTGGCACTTGAGTAGCAAGAAACATTTGTGCTACATCTCAGCTCAAGCTTTGTTGTTGTTCTGCTTGAGTTTCGGACGTGTCATAAATGGTGACGAACATTGCGTAATCATGAGCGAACATTTAATTTTGGACCTTATGAAGGGGTCCAGATTGGTTATTCATGAAGTAGGTGAACTTGGTTGAGTCTAGAACACTACGTTGAAGGACACTGTCCTTTCTCTGAGATGTTGGAACTCTAATAACCGCTTTACCTTGTGCAAGGCATGACTCCAAACAGCAGATAGCCTTCCCCTGATTTACACTGACTCCAGGTTTCTACAGCTCGGTGATCAAATGTTGCCTTGAAAGGTCACTGTCACTTCAATTCTGGAATCCAGCTCTTTTGTTCCTGTTTGGACCAAGCCTGAAAATAGGCTCAGGATCTAAGTGGGTCGAGTAGAATCCAAACTGCACACCAGTAAGCATTTGGAAGTACCACTTGATGATAACTTCCATCTCTTTGCTGATGATTAAGTGTAAACTATTAGAGCGGTAATTAGTTGGATTGGAATTGTCTTGCTATTTCTGAATAAGACATGTCTGGGCAATTTTCCAGATCATTGGCTAGATACCTGTATTATAGCTGTACTGGATGAGTTTGACTCTGGGTGCAGGTAGCTGTGGAGCAAGTGTTCAGTACTATTGCTTGAATGATCTCAAGTCCCATCACATGGAGTAAATCTAATTAATCAGCAAAGACCAGCATCTGGCAATCTCAGCAGGAGAACCAGATGCATTATTCATTCAGTGCCTTTGGCTGAAGATGGATGTGAATGCTTTAGACAGGACTTTTGCACTAGTGTGCTGGGCTCCTCCAGCATTGAAGATGAGGATATTTGTGGATCTCCTTGTCCGGTGAGCTGTTTAATTGCCCACCACTATTCATAAGTGGATGTGATGACTACAGAACTTAGATCTGATCCATTAACCATGGAATCATCTAGCCTTGTCACTTGATGAAGTTTCTATCGTTTAGCACACAAATAGTCCTGTGTTGTATTTTGTTGAAGTTGACACCTCATTTTTAAGGATTGCCTTATGATGCTCTAATCATGCTCTCCTGCATTTTTCATTTAATCAACCAGCTTGATGGTTATGTTAGAGTGGGGTGTATGATGGGCCATGAGCTTACAAATTATTCTTTTGAGTTGCTAGATCTCTTTGAAATCTGGCCCACTTAGCAGTGGTAGTACCGTACATTTTGATGGAGGATTTCCTCAATGTGAAGACAGGAATTTATGTCCACAATGTTTGTGCAGTGGTCACATTTACCAATACTCTCATAGACACATGTAGGTTGGTGTGGATAATGTCAAGTATTTTTTTTCCCCTTGTTGGTTCCCTTACCACCTGCCACAGACCTAGTTTAGCAGCAATGTCCATTAGCACTCAACCAGCTCAGAAGAGGTGCTTGCAAGCCACTCTTGGTTATGGACGTTGAACTCTCTAGAGAACATTCTTCGCCCTTTCCACAACAAGTGCTTCCTCAAATTTGTGTTCAACATGGAAAAGCACTGATTAATTAGCCAAAGTGGGTAATGGTGTGTGATAATCAGCATGAGGTTTCCTTGTCAATGTTTGACATAATGTTGAAACTTCCTGGGGTCTGGAGACAATATTAAGGACTCCTAGGGCAACTCCCTCCTGACTGTATACCACAGTGCAGCTATCTCTGCTAGGCCTCTCCTGTTATTGGTACACAACATAGCCAAGGGATGGTGATATCTGGGATGTTGCCCATAAGATGTGATGTTGGGAGTAAATCTAAGTCAGACCGTTTCTTGACTAGGCTGTAGAATAACTCTCCTAATTTTCGAATCAGCAATTACATGTTAGTAAGGAAGGCATTGCAGAGTTGACAGGGCTAAGTTTGCCACTAACTTTTCCAGTGCCTGGGTTGTTTCTAGTGGTCCATCTAGTTTCACTACATTTATGTTTTGATATCTAAGAAGTTCTAGCTCCCTACTTTAGTCCTAAGTTCACAAGGAGGGCAGTCTGCATACTTTTTTTACTTTGTTTCTCCACCATCAAATTGTCTGAGTTTCTAATGAGATGAAACATTTACAAGCAATGCTCATTAGAGACGGAGCAACAACAATAAAAGTGAGGAAATGTAGGAAGAGAGGCAAAGGAATAAATCCAAATGGAAAGGGGTGGGGGTAGAGTTTGTGTATTCACATTCTGCTGGTGAAATGGGAAAATAAATGTAAATAAAAGTTTAAGATATCTCAGGTAGCATTTTGACCAGCAATGTAGCTTTTGAAAAATAGTTCTATTAATCCAGTGTATTAAGGTTGCTTATGATCAGATACATTAGTAGAACAAGCAGGGCACAAACAGAAGTGAAAAGATTAAAACAAATAATCACATCCCAGTGGTATGAGTGAATTATACAGGCTAGTGCAATAACGTCCCTGTGAGAATGATGCTGGGCTTACATGAAATGGCTCCTTTCTCACGTGAAGGTAGCTAGATGTGCCACCCTAAGACGTTAAGCCATCGTACTGGGGCAATAAACAGATAAGATGTTCCAGTAAGTAAAGATTAGGTGTCCTATTGTATAGGATGGACAAAAGGGCTAAAAGTTAATGATGATATTCAACACAGCATAAGAAAATAGATTGTACAAGATGGAAAAATAGGCTGGGAATGTTTAGAATAATACTTGACAAGTTGCATGAGTCCAGTGAACATTCCTTTACAAGCCAAAGATGACACCTGCACTTATTTTTCCATCCTGTGTTTTCTGTACCAGCCAGCAATTTTGTCTTTTTGTATCTGCTTTCTTTCTGCTGGCTGTTTGTCACACCGTATAAGCGAGGGAGTTTCGTTCCAGACTGCTGCTACCACACAAACTCCACCCCCACCCCTTTCCATTGTATTTACTCCTTTGCCTCTCTCCCTAGATTTCCTCACTTTTATTGTTGTTGCTCTGTCCCTAATGAGCATTGCTTGTAAATTTTTCATCTCATTACTGCTGCTTCTGCTGGACTTCGCCTTGGCTCAGAATTGTGAAGAGTGCCAGGAACGAACCTAAGCCTCCAGACCAGCCATCGATTGAGGGATCCCCAACAGGCAGAAGAACATGAGACTTCTTGCTTTTTCTAGAAAGGCGTGAGACTTGTTGCTTTTTCTTCCTGTTTTCTTTTCCATTTATTATTACCACTATAATCATTTATTTATTGCCATTATAATTTTTTTTCTTATTCAATAAACACTCATATTTAAGCAAATTGCTGTTGTCAAGCCTTCTTTTAATTATATTTAACTAAATCTGAAAAGAAGCACTTATCAAAGTGTTTGATAAGGTTTCCCATGGTAGGCTATTGCAGAAAATACGGAGGCATGGGATTGAGGGTGATTTAGCGGTTTGGATCAGAAATTGGCTAGCTGTAAGAAGACAGAGGGTGGTGGTTGATGGGAAATGTTCATCCTGGAGTTCAGTTACTAGTGGTGTACCTCAAGGATCTGTTTTGGGGCCACTGCTGTTTGTCATTTTTATAAATGACCTGGATGAGGGTGTAGAAGGACGGGTTAGTAAATTTGCGGATGACACCAAAGTTGGTGGAGTTGTGGATAGTGCAGAAGGATGTTGCGGGTTACAGAGGGACATAGATAAGCTGCAGAGCTGGGCTGAGAGGTGGCAAATGGAGTTTAATGCGGAAAAGTGTGAGGTGATTCACTTTGGAAGGAGTAACAGGAATACAGAGTACTGGGCTAATGGTAAGATTCTTGGTAGTGTGGATGAGCAGAAAGATCTCGGTGCCCAGGTGCATAGATCACTGAAAGTTGCCACCCAGGTTGATAGCGTTGTTAAGAAGGCGTACAGTATGTTAGGTTTTATTGGTAGAGGGATTGAGTTTCGGAGCCATGAGGTCATGTTGCAGCTGTACAAAACTCTGGTGCGGCCGCACTTGGAGTATTGCGTACAGTTCTGGTCACCGCATTATAGGAAGGATGTGGAAGCATTGGAAAGGGTGCAGAGGAGACTTACCAGGATGTTGCCTGGTATGGAGGGAAGGTCTTATGAGGAAAGGCTGAGGGTCTTGAGGCTGTTTTCGTTAGAGAGAAGAAGGTTAAGAGGTGACTTGATAGAGACATACAAGATGATCAGAGGATTAGATAGGGTGGACAGTGGGAGCCTTTTTCCTCGGATGGTGATGGCTAGCACGAGGGGACATAGCTTTAAATTGAGCAGTGATAGATATAGGACAGATGTCAGAGGTAGGTTCTTTACTTAGAGAGTAGTAAGGGCGTGGAATGCCCTGCCTGCAAAAATAGTAGACTCGCCAACTTTAAGGGCATTTAAATGGTCATTGGATAAACATATGGATGATAATGGAATAGTTTAGGTTAGATGGGCTTCAGATTGGTTTCACAGGTCAGCGCAACATCGAGGGCCGAAGGGCCTGTACTGCGCTGTAATGTTCTATGTTCTATGGATACATGCTGTGATGTAGTGACGAGGATGGGATTCGGGAAAATATTTAAGAGAAGGGAAAGGCAACTTGATGCCCTGGAGACCTTCCGTATTCCAGGATGGAATGCAGCAGACTCTGGATTCAGGGCTGTAACTAATTTGTTAGCACAATTAGGACCTTTGCAAGAACAGGGAATGGTCATAGCTGGAAAAAGATAGAAAAAAAGGGTCAGTCATACAGGCTGCTGTACACTAGTGCTAACGGGAGGCAGGCTTCCCTAGAAACCACGAATGGGATGGATATTGTTAACAGCTTTGCGTTCTACATGTAGGGAACTGTAAGAATGCCAGGCCAGAAGTGGGCAGCTTGAGGCCACATTGACAGCAATACAACAGTGTAACGTTGTCCTAACAGAAGCAGTTAGGACAGCTCAGGAAAGAGCTGAGAAAGCAGAGCAGAAACAGAATCAAGTAGTATGCTGTATGGCGACAGTACAACAGAAAAAGAGAGCAAAACGGCGAAATTAGAAAACTTGACCCAGTCAAAGTGTGCACGTTATTAACCTTGGAATGGGACCCCGGCCATTGGGATGGAGGCATTTTCTATTCATCTGATTCAGAGTCTGAATGGACAGACTGGAAAGGGTATGTTCCACCTCCGGACCCATCCTCAGGAAAGGCACTCATAGCACCACCCCTAATAACGAATAAGGCAAACAGGTAGGAGGACAGAACCCACAAAATTCGAGAACAGTGAGAGATTACTCTATGTCTGAATTACAGGATTTGGGGCCACCCTTGGCATCTTGGCTATGCTGTCGTGGGACCAAGATGCCGCCCATATTATGCTGAGTGCCACAGAGCAGGGGAATCTGGGGGCACTAAGTGTTGATCCACATGTAAATAGTGTCTTTAGAAACATAGGATAAAGTGGGTCATTGTGGAATGCACTGACACCAGCAGCAGGAAGTAGGTACCCTTCCCTGATATATAGGGAAGGTGTTGCTGAAAAATCGGAGACCATGTCAGAAGGTATAAAACATTTGAGGGATTTGGCTATGCAGGTAGGTATGTATTCTTCACAGTTTCAGGGTCCAGACCAGAAAGCTTTCACAGCTGGAATGAGGAGCCGGCTAATACAAAGTGGTCTGGGCTGGATGAGAGGTGCCCTGTTAGCCCTATTAGGGCCAGCCAGAGACAGGCAGTGGGACAGGTATGTTTGTTGTTAGGACAGTTAGAGGATATGGAGGCTGGTGAGCAAAGAGTGAGGCCCACCCGAGCAAGTGGTAAACAGGGACAAGGTGGAGATGGGGTGGGTTCGAAGGTGAAACAAAAGATAACCGGAAAGGAAATGTCTGCAGCATTATTAAAAGCAGGAATAGAGAGGATTAAGATAGATGGAATACTTACAGATACCATTTATAATATGTGGAGAATGCACTGCTCTCCAAAGGGTAGGGAAGTAAGAAAGATCAAATCAGATGTGGAAGGAGGAAAGGAAAACCAACAGAGGACAGGGTTTGCACTCCACTCCAACGCAGAAAACGTTGAAAAAATGATCATACATAAGGAAGCTAAAACTGTTCCAAATCAGAATTTATTCATTAAAGGTGCACATGCCTTTCCCACTGAAAAGCAATGTCCCACTGCAAATAGGCAGATTCCACTAAGAGAAATGTATTCACCTTCTATGAAAGATGTCATGATTTCCAGTGCTCCATGTGACCAGTCAGTTAACATGTCTGTGACCTTTGCAATCAATCCAAATTCAACTTTATTTTCAGATTCTTTTAAAAATCACGCTACTGCTATAAAACAAGATGATTGCATCTCACATAATTTATGTGCCTCAAACCTGCCTATAATATCTAATGTGTCCTCTTCAGTTATGGAAACAGTACTTGTGACAGTCAGAACCTCTACCTTCCTTTCACACAGATTGCTTCAATGTCAAACCCAATATCAATATGTTTTGATCTGTCAAGAAATTCAAACCCAATATGCAGTACACTACCTATAACATGAAGGGTGTAATTTTACTATGAGCATTATTACCGCAACTCGTGTACAGAAGTGGTGTAACTATTACACTCCCTTATCTGTTTGGCCAGCAATTATGGCTGCAGGAGATGAGAAGAAAGTGGATTGATGAGAGGAATAAAACTCACAGTGGGACTGAATGTTAGGGGTGGATTGTATAGGATGGGCCGAAGGACTAAAAGTCAATCATGATATTCGACAGCTACGTGAGAAGTTAGATTGTAGAGGATAGGCTGAAGGGCTAAAATTGTTGATGATACTCGACAAGCTGCATGACCTTGGATGAGTCCTGAGAACATTCCCGTAAGTGTCGCGGACAGCACAGTTAAAAAAAAACTTGTTTTCTGTATGAGCCAGCAGTTTCATCTATTGTATCTTGGTTTTTGTACTGGTTGTTTGTCACACTGTATGAGAGACAGAGACAGAGAGAGAGAGAGAGAGTTTTGTTCCAAGGCTGCTGGACTTCACCTTGGCTTGGAATCGTGAGCAATGCCAGGAATGAACCTAAGCCTCCAGATCAGCCATCGATTGAGGGGCCCCCGACAGGCAGAAGAACATGAGTTTTGTTGCTTCTTCTAGAAAGATGAGACTTGTTTTTTCCCCCTACTTTCTTTTCCATTTATTATTACCACTATAATCATTTATTACTGCCATTATAACATTATTCTTAATTAATAAACATTTCTATTTAAGCAAGTTGCTCTGGTCAAACCTTCACTTAATTATATTTACCCTAATCTGAAAAGAACTGCTTGGATTCTCACTGTGATCAAAGACACTCATCAAAGCAAGACTAAAGTCATAACAATCGGCCACCTGTTTATCTCTCCTCCTCCACTCTCACCCACAGCTGGAGTTTAACCATGATTAGATGAATGAAATCACATGCATCATAATTGATCGGCATATTCAAATAATGTATGCCAATGTAAAACAAGTATAAATATCAAAGTTTTCTTTTATTTCTGCATAGACTGAGTTATAAGGGCAGCAGCGGCACTGGCCCTACCTCTGGGCTAGAAGGTGCACATGCTTTAGATGTGTGTCATACACGTTGATTTAAAACAACTGTAACTTATTGGTTCCTCACCAAGGTCAGACAAAAAACCAGTGAGAAATGACTGGTTTGACTTCGACCTGGATGAAATGTGTTATGGATTCCAAACTATTATTTGCTTTTGATTTGAGCTCAGATCAAAAATAATTGCATGGAAGCTGTGTTATTACGCCTTTGAGTTAGCTTTCTTTACCGAGCTTGCAACATTAAGACTGCTCTGAAACCTCTTCATATCTGCAATGCATCTAGACCTATATAATTTATCCCTTGGCAACAAAAGATTCCACTCCAATTCCATCTTCGATTAGAGATCTCACCAACTGTTAAATTTACTTAATTACAGTGCTCATTAAATCTCATACTTAATCACGTATTCCAATATGATTATTTTGTAAGCAACAGTTGCTTGTCATGGCAGAAAAGGACAAGTATTTCATTTGTATGGAACAAAATTCATCTATTTATTCATTACGCAGGGGCAGTTAGTATCTGAATACTTCAGCAAATGTACATAAGATTGATGAGAATGAACACACAAGGTGGAGATCTTACTTGAAACAGAATAAAAATGTTAATGCCACAGATACCAGACTGGCAAGCATTATATTAACTGATTTTGTTTTAACATTGTAACTTGGCATTTGTTACTAATAGTATGAATTATGCAAGGAGACAGCAGCCTCTGTTTGTGAAGAATATGAAAGGGCCTTCATCTAAATTGAACCCTTCTCATTTCCCTGGGTTAACTATGCAGTGAAGACAGGCTCCCAGCTCTAATGGTCTGTTAAGCCAGTTCACATCCATGAAGAGGAAAACCACTCTCTGTATGGAGGTAGAGCAAGAGACACTCACTTCTTGCCCAGTTGTTGTGTTTGGTGTTCTAAAAAATTTAAACAGGAATTAGAGAGAGACTGCAAGCAAAAATCACTTGTTCAAAGTCTTTCACTGATATGACACTTGGGAGGGGCTGGAAGTAAAGGTGTTCCGTTCCACTGCAGCATATATCATAACATATCCAAACAGGTCAGTTACAAATAGTCTATGATACTTAGCCCGTCTCTAGAAGATGAAACTCCATGTCAATACTATTTTTTTCTTTCAGAGTCAGATCTTGGGCAGAAGTCAGAGTGAGCAGTCCGGAGACACAAGAGCTTATCACTTGGTATCACATATTTTCAACACGTAGGCAGTAGACAAGTAATAGGATCGTCTGAAAAGAGGGTGCAAATTCTTATGGTCTTTCTCACAAGAGCAAGGATTCAGAGAGGCTCTCAAGGCCTCATTTTCCTCTATTAGATGATCTGATATCACACAAAATCAGTTATTCAATAGAAAATCTAGGTTGAGTTTAACTACTCAATAGTAGGTTAAGACAAATACAAACATGGAATAACAGTAGGCCACTCAGCCATTCAGTAAGATCATGGCTGATTTGATTTTAATCTCAACTCTACATTTCTGCTCTAGCTGCATACTAACCTTCTGTGATTCATGCACTAGACACCCCAGATTTCTCCACATCTCAGAGCTCTGCAACCTCTCATCATTTAGATGTTTTTCGTTGACAAAATGGAAAATTTCACACTTTTCCACAAACTTCTGTGTCCGATCTTTGCTAACTCCCTTAAACCTATCCATATCCCCCCTTATGTCCTCTTCACAACTCACTTTGTTTCATTCACAAATTTAGCTACTATATCTTTAATTCCTTCATTCAAATCATTTATGTGAATTGTAAAGAGCTGAGGTTCCAACACTGGCTGTTGTGGCACACTACTACTGCCATTTATTACAACTCTGTGCTTCCTGTTAGCCAGCCAATCTTTTATCCATGCCAATATTTTGCCCCCAATACAGTGAGCTGATTTTCTGCAATAACCTTTTGACATGGCACTTTATCAAATGCCTTCTGGTAATCTATGTACGATACATCCTCTCGTTCTCCTTTATCCACGGTACAAGTTAGATCGTCCAATAAATTAGTTAAACACAATTTCCCTTTGACAAAAAACATGTTGGCTCTGCCTGATCACCTTGAACTTATCCAAGTGCACTGTCATAAAATCTTTAGTAATAGCTTCTAACATGTTCTACTTTGCTCCTACATATTATGTATGCATAGAATCATCACAGAATCATAGAAATCCTACAGTGTGGAAACAGACCCTTCGGCCCAACAAGTCCACACCAACCCTCAGACATCCCACTCAGACCCATCCCCCTATAACCCACCTAATCTACACATCCCTGGACACTACGGGCAATTTAGCATGGTCAATCCACCTAGCTTGCACATTTTTGGACTGTGGGAGGAAACTGGAACAGCCGGAAGAAACCCACACAGACACGGGGAGAATGTGCAAACTCCACATAGACAGTCGCCCAAGGACAGAATCAAACCCAGGTCCCTGGTGCTGTGAGGCAGCAGCGCTAACCATTGAGCCACCGTGCCGCCCACAAAAGTGAGATCGGCTTTTGTCTCTGGGTGGTTTTGAACCACCAACCTTCCAGTTAACAGCCGAATGTGCTAACCTATTGCACCACAGAAACAGGTACAGGAATGGTTTATTGCAGAAGTTGGGCTAAAGTGACATATGCAAAACCAACCTTTAGGAAATAATCAATGGACTTCACCTCTCAGTTGTCACCTGTCATCAACTCCTATGATGAATGGTCTGCATTGTGCTATTGTTCTAGTGCTGCTAATGCCAGACAAAGCAATTCAGAGTAACATATCATTAAAGGACATACGTTATCATCAGTCAGATGTTGAAACATGAGCAGCTTATGCTGTAAACAGGTTAGCTTGCAAAACTAGACCAGGAAGCAAACTTCTGCAGCTTCACAAATAACGCCACAGTCAGCACATTTTCTTTACACTGAAATGCTGTATGAATACTAAGGGTCTGCAGATGGCTTGCAGTGCATGGGCTCATCTCCATCATTGCCTGAAGTATTAAGAGCACCAACCCATACTCATTTCCTCTTCAGAAGCCCATTTGGCCCATCATGTTTCTTACCTCCAATTCTTTTTCTTCATTAAGATAAACTCTCCCTCCCCCACTCCAGGAATCAGTCAAACAAACCTTCTCTGAACTGCTTCTAATGTATTCATATTCTTTCTTAGATAAGGAAATCAAAACTACACAATACTTAAAATGATCTCCGCGATGTCCTGTACAGCTGCAGCAAAACATCCTACTTTTATTTGCCATACCCCTTGCGATAAAAAGACAACTAATTTGCTTTTCTAATCACTGAGATTCATATGCAAGAACATCCAGATTCCTCTGTAACTCAGAGTTCTGCAATCTCTCAGTTTAAATATGTTGGTTTCTATTCTTCCTACCAAAGTGGACAAGTTTTTTATTTTTCTATATTATGCTTTATCTGCGACTTTTATTGTGCCCACACACAACCTAGAATATGCCTTTGCAGATTTCCAATGTCTTTTTCATAACTTTCTTTCCTATCTGATTGTCTTCATCAAATTTGGGCTGTTCATGCAAGTCAGAGTTAATTTGTAAATAATTGAGGCCCCAGCACTAATTCCTTTGTCACTCAATCTAAAAATGTCATATTTACACCTGCATTGTTTCCTGTTAGCTAACCAATCCTCTATTCATCAAAATGGTAATCCCTTCACCATGAACTATTATATTACATAATAACCATTAACATGTGAACTGCTTTCTAGAAATCTAACAACTATCATTCCTTTCATTATGACTTGCAGACTTTTAGAACCCAGATTTGCTGTCACTCCAAGAGACATCCATGATTACTATTATCAATTTTTTTTCAACCCTGGTTGGAATCCCACACTAAGCGTCTATGTTTTCACCCAGATTTGTAGCACAAAAATACTCTTAGCTGTACAATACTATTACAATTGGAGAAAGTAAATGGAGAAAGACTTGACTCCCAGGCAGGTAGTAGATAGATGAAAACAAATCCGTCAGTAAAGTGAATTTAATTGGTTGACTCCCCAGTTCTTATTCTTAACTTATCATATGTGCTTATATAAAGCTTATTTTTGAGGCCAAATGTTTGGGCAAAAAAGTAGAGGGCAATTAACTTGTACAAAAGTAACATTCTTGAAGGGTTGAAATACATGCCAATACTTGGGAATTGCCAAGTGTTGCTGGCCATGGTCCTGAATTGAAAAGGAAACTGCTGTCCCAGTACTTAGTTTAAAATGGGAAATGAATGGTTGAGAAAAATACTCACTCGACACTTCCTGCCAACCTGTCTCTCAAAACAAGCAGAAAGTATCTGAAGAATTAAGAATTCTTTGGCCAGGTGTTAGAGGCCAACTCAGACACGTCATGTGTATGAAATGGAGGACTTTGCAAAAGATCAGAGGTGGACCTTTACACAACATCAACTATTTACCAGTATTATTCGTGACAATACACTGCAGAAACTCAATACATTTTTGAAACCTATGGTTTTGACTATAATCCCTTTAGTGTTGTCAGAGGAGCGTGTGTACACAATTTAAACATACAAATCTCCTCCCTTGCAACCTCTACTTCAGAAGCAGCAAAAAAACTGTAACAACTGATTTCTAGATTAGTTGTAAATTCTAAAATGTATAAAATTATTAATGAATGAATATAAAGTAAACAAAATTCAATAAATGCAAAACATAAGAATTGCTTTAATAAAAATATACATTTACAGATATTTACAATTTTCACAATTTAATTTATAAACAACATAAAAATGAAGTTGGATTTTCATTTCTTTGTGATGTCTGCCAATCTGTGGACTTCTGTGCTGCTGAGCTTCATTTTAACCAATGGTAGGTGAAAACAATCTCCTGTTGAAGAACAAACAATGATCTTTATTTCTGGTACATCTTTAGAATCATAGAATCCCTACATTCGGCCCATGGAGTCTGCACTGACCCTCTGAAGAGCATCCCACTCAAAACCAGTCCCCAACCTAATCCAAGTAACCTTGCATTTAACATAAACAAAAACCGAAAGAACTGCGGATGCTGTAAATCAGGAACAAAAACAAAGTTGCTGGAAAAGCTCAGCAGGTCTAGCAGCATCTGTGAAGGAAAAAACAGAGTTAACTCCTCAGTTCTGAGGACGGGTCACTGGACCCAAAATGTTAACTCTGTTTTTCCCTTCACAGATGCTACCAGACCTGCTGAGCTTTTCCAGCAACTTTGTTTTTGTTGCATTTAACATAATCCACCTAAGCTGCGAATATGCATCTAACCTGCACATCTTTGGACTGTGGGAGGAAACTCAAGTACTTGGCAGAAACCCACTGAGACATGGGGAGAACGTGCAAACTCCACACAATCAGTCACCCAAGGCTGGAATCGAATCTGGGTCCCTAATGTGGTGAGGCAGCAGTGCTAACCACTGTGCCATCCAGTTGTTTTACTTCTTAAAACTGTACATATCACCTTATGCTAATTTTAACCGCTTTCACCAACGTTCATTTCCTATTTCAAAGTTGATTCTGAAGAGCATAACACCTAGAAGTAGGTCATTTGACCCCGCCAGTCTACTCCACCAATGAACTCATGGCTGATATAATAATCATCAACTCCACTTTCCTGCCTTTTACCCATAATCATTGATTCCCTAACTGATTAAAACACTTGTCTATCTCAGTCTTGAATATGCTTAATGATCCAGCCTCAATACCCCTCTGTGGTAAAGAATTCCACAGATTCACCACCCAGAGAAATAAAATTCCTCAATTCTGCTTAAATAGGCAACCTCTTACTCTGAGATATTGCCCTCTGGTCTTAGACTCTTCAAGCTGAAATGACCTCCTCGCGTTTACCCTGTCATATTTCTAATGAATATGTTCCAATAAGTTCTCCTTTAAATTTCATAAACTCCACGGAGTATAGCCTAACCTATTCAACCTCTCCTCATAAGAAAATCCCTCCATATCCAGGATCAACCCAGTTAGCCATCTCTAATGCCAGGATATCCTTCCTTAGATAAGGGAACCAGAGCTACTCACAGTTTTCCAGCTGTGATCTGACAAGTGTCTTGTATAATTTTAGCAAGACCTCAATTTTTATACTCCATTTCTTTGAAATTAAGATCAACATTCCACTTGCCTTCCCAAATTCCTGCCGAACCTGGATGCTAGCTTATTGTGATTCATGCACTGGGATCCCCAAATCCCTTTCTGCAGCAACTTTCTGTGGTCTTTCCATATCTAAATACTATTAATCACATCTATTTTTCCTCCCAAAGTGCATAACCCCACATTTTCTCACAATATATTCCATCTGCCCAGTATGTGCCCACTCCCTTAACCTATCTATATCCCTTCCTAGACTCCTTGTGTCAACCTCCCTACTTGTCTTCCACCTATTTTTGTCATCCACAAACGTGATGATTGTACGTTTACTTATGTCATCCAAGTCATTTATATTGTAAATAGTTGTGGCCCCAGTTATATGCCTCCCCCCATCCCAATTCTATGTTTTCTATTAGTTAGCCAATTCTCTATCCATACAACACCCATCACTACAGACACTGAGGTATTAACTAGCCTTATGTATAATACCTTAACAAATGCCTTTTGGATATCCAAATGGATAAATGCTTCTTTTATCTATCCTTCTTGTTACCTCCTCAAAGGACAATAATGATTCCGTCAGGCATGGTTTCACCTGACTCTGATTGGTAATATTATGGGTTTCTAAATGCTCAGCTATTATATCCTTTATAATAGACTTGAAAATGTTCCCAACAATAGATGTTAAGCTAACTTTTATTTGGTTTTTTATTCCTCCCTTTTGGAGTAAGGGTGTTACATTAAGTTTTCAAATCCTCTGGAACTTTTCCAGAATCTACAGATCCTTGAGATTACTACCAGTCCATCAACTATCTCTACAGCTTATGCCTTTAAAATTCTTGAATGCAAACCTTCAGATCCAGGGGATTTAATTGGTCTTTAGCCTCATTAGTTTCCCCTTTCCTCTGGTGATAATTCCCATATTTATTTCCTCATCTCTTTTAGCCCCTTCATTATTTACTATTTTTGGAAAGCTATTACTATCCTCTACTGTGAAGCCTGTTGTAAAGTATCGTTCTACTTCTTTGCCTTTTCCTAGTTCTCCATTATTATTTCCCCAGCCTCATTCCCTACGGGGCCTGTATTCGCTTTAGCATCTCTTTCTTTTTATATATTTAAAGAGGCTCTTTCTGTCCATCTTGGTATAACTTGCTAGTTTGTCCTCAATTATTTATGAGGTCATCTGGTCATTTGGTGAAAACACAAAAGATATATAGATCTGCTGCTGGGCTTCCCATTAGGTATATATTATTAGAACCTGCCAAACAATTACCTTGCTGGTACATTCTTAACACTTGTCAGCAAACTAATTGCTTGACATGTCCTAGTTTCCAGTTCATTTTCATTTACAAAATTGAGTGACTAGCAGTTACAATTGGACCTGATACAGTGCACACCAGAGATTGGGTAAACTGAATAAAATACAGTAAATAGGTGATAGGTGCATTTCAAGAGATCCAAAGAGTAAAAGGTAAATTCCTAGTATTTACAAAGGTCTCAGACTTTGCAAAGGCTGAGCAACAGAAAACCTTGGAAAAATCCATCTGTTGGAGACAATGTGTGAGAAAGCAAAAATCTGAATCTCTTCTCAAAAACCTGAAAATGATTCAAAACTCCAAAAAACCTGACTGATGGATCAAGTGGTTGGGGTTTGAATGAGTTGAGAGTAACCCTGTTTGCTACTCAGAAGATAACTTTCTCAGGTAATAGCATATCCTGGAAGAACGTAACAACTAGGAGCAGGCTATTCAGTCCCTTGAGGTGGTTCTGCCTTTGGCAGATAATGGTTCATCTGTAACTTCACTCCAGTTAATTGTTTCGGTTTCATATCCCTTAAAACCCTAGCTCACAAAAACCTTAGGAAAATACGTCCCAACAATCTCACCTTTTTGTTTCTCCTCACAGCACACTAAAACAGTCTAGGTCTGAATTTTAAGGATATACCTCCTTGTTTTCCTGGGCGACTCCAGAACAAAGAGGCAGAGAAATGGCCCCACAATTGAGTCAGCATCCCCTAGAAGAAGAGAGGGTGACCCCTAAAAGCTCACAGTCAACATCAACTTGAGGAGTAAGCAAGAAAAGGTCTCTCGAGACAAGCAGTCAGAGATAGGTCTAATTCATTGGTGTGTAATTTCACAACTTGTTGCTTTTTCATCTCCAGTTTAAAATAAATAGTCTGATAGTAAACTTAAAGTATGGCAAGAGAGCATGGCTGCATGAAATGCCGTGTGGGGAATTGTGTATGCTTCATTTGGCCTAGATGATCACATGTGCAGGAAGTGTCTCCAGGTAGAAAAACTTGAAATCCAGATTATACAACTGAGCACATCAGCGGAGCAAAGGTGCAAGCAACATGGATAGCATTTTTAACAAGTGATCACATATAGATTAAGACCATACACATGGTTCGGAAGTCTCTGAATGTATCGCATTCAATTTTCTAGTTTGGATACTGGTACGAGTGATGGTTCAGAGGAATGTAGTGAAAGTCAAACTTGTGGCACTCTAAGGGAGTCTAAGTGGCTGCTGCTTAGGCTGGGGGTGAAGGGTGGAAGGACAGTAGTTATAGATTAATCAATAATTAGATGAAAAAGCAGACAGTTCTGTGGCGGTCGTTGAGATTCCAGGATGGCCTCCCTGGTGCCTGGTTCAAGGATGTCAGAGTGGCTTCAGAACATTCTTTCTGAGAGGGTGAAGAGCCAGAGATCGTGGCCCATACGTGACCAACAACACAGGGAGAAAGAGGGCTGGGATTCTGAAATTAAAAATTAGAGAATAAGGCAAAAGACTGAAAAGCAGGACCTCTGATCTTTGGATTGCTCCCAGTATCCCTTGCTAGTGAGCAAAACTAGGAAGATTGAGCAAATCAAACATGGCTAGGAAAATAGTGTAGGAGGGAGGCCTTTAGATATCTGGGAAATTGGGACTGGTTCTAGAGCAGGCAGAATCTGTACAAGGAGCGAAGTTTACACCTTAGAAATTCTGAGACTAAATATCCTCATGGGGAGATTTTCCTGTTTATTGGAAACGGTTTAAACTAGCTTGTTGAAGGTTGGATAGAGTAAAAGCAAAGATGTTATGTGAAGTAGAAAAGAGAATGTGAAAAGCACCAACAAATCCTACCACCAATGAAATCAAATTGCAGATTAGTGTCAAAAAGGCAGAATTAAAAGCACGCTATCTGAATGTATGCTGCATTCTCAACAAGATAGGTGAATTGATGGCTTGAAAAGAAGTATAAAGGGTTTAATTGAATTGCCAATGCAGAGATGTGGCTGAAGGGTATCCAAGAATGGGACTGAATATTAAAAGATATTAGTTATTCAGTAATGTTAGTCAAAAAAAAAACAAAATCCACCAGGTCTCGTGCAGATAATAAAGGATGGGATCAGGGTATTTGTGAGACCTCACAGTTTGAGGATGTTACCAGCAGCGTTGATAAAGGGAACCTAGTGAATATGGTGTGTTTGGATTTTTAGAAGGTCTCTGATTATCCAATATGAAACACATGGGATTGGGGATAATAGGTTTGGACAATTCAAGATTAATAGGCAGAAAACAGTAGGAATATATGGTTAATTCTCAGATTAGCAGGATATGACCAGTAAAGTACCACAAGGATTGGTGTATTGGCCCCAGATGTTTTATTAGGACTTTGGACTTGACGCCAATTGCAATACTTCCAAGTTTGGAGATGACACAAAACTTAGTAGGAATGTGAGTGGAGAGGAAAATGCAAAGAATTAGGGAAGTTAAGGAGGGCGAGTAAGTGAGCAAGGCATGGCAGATAAAATACAATGTAGTTAAGTGTGTGCGAATCCACCTTCGTAGGAGAACTAAAGGTGTAGATATTTCTCAAATGGTGAATGATTGCAACGTATTCATGTCTAATGGGACTGGGGTGTCCTTGTTCACAAGTCACTGAAAGCTGGCGTGTAGGTACAGCAAGCATTTCAGAAGGCAAACTGTACGTTAGCCTTAATCACAAGAGAATTTAGTACAGGAGCAAAGAAGTCTATGTAATTGAAGCTACAACATCAGTGAGACCATACCTGCAAGATTGTGTGTGGCTGTCGTCCCCGCCCTTAAGGGAGGATTTATTTGCCATAGAGGGAGTGCAGCAGCGGTTCACCACACTGATTCCTGTGATGGTAGAGTTGTCCAGTGAAGGATTGAGGAGGCAGGGCCTGTATTCTCCGGAGTTTGAAAGAATGAGATGTGATCTCATAGGCATTTAGAAAATTAATTAGGGGAGAGACAGAATAAATATGAAAATGGATGCCTCCCCTGGCTTTGGGGTCTGGAACCAGACCCCAACAGAACTTACAATCTCCCAACAGAAGGACTGATGAGGAGGAAATTCTTCACTCAAGAGGGCAGTGAATCTTCTGAATTCTCCAGCCCAGAATGCTGTGGAAGCTCAGTCATTAAATAAGTTCAAGAGTGAGAAGCTATAGATTTCTAATTACTAACAGCAATATAGGGATATGACGTTGAGGTAGATGATCAGCCATGATTCAGATCAGTGGAGCAGACTTGAAGAGCTTAACGGCCAATGTTCTGAATTTTTTTCATACTTCCTTTATTCACGTTAAACAGATCTTCACTGAATTAATCATATTCAAAAGAATGACAACCCAATCTTTGCAACCTTTTCTCAGAACTTAACACTTTAGCCTTGGTAGCATTTTGGTGAATCTGCACTACACCTCCCAGAGTCGTATGTTTTCTGAAAATTGAATGCAGTGTTTTGCACTGTTCTAATGAGAAAACAACAGGAAAGTGCTCAAGGATGAATTTTATTGCTACCAATAGTAGTATCAGTCTTCAACTGCACATTAGCTTGCAGATGACAGCACTCTGCACCTATTGCTTCTACCTATGTAGCCAATTTGATTGCCATTTCTTACAAATGAAAGCCAATTACCAATGAGAAAATCAAGATCTTAAATCTACTAACAATTCACACCTTTTAGTGTCTCAAGGCACTTCACAGGCATGTTGTGAAAGAAAGGATTGACATTAGGAGAAGTTATGGCAAATTAAAAAAAAACTTGACCAAGACAGCATTTAAAAGCAGTAAAGAGTTCTATGGATATTATTTTAAAATTTGGGTCCTTCGCACCTGGAGCACAATCACAAGAGCAATCAAAATCAGGAAGCTCAAGAGACTAGAACTAGATATGTAGGGATGGAAAAGAATTCAGAAGTCAGGACGAAGGGGCCAAGGAGGGGTTTGAAAGACAGTCGGGGAAATTTAAAATCAAAGAATTGCTTAATTAGGAGCCCAAGTGGATCACACTGACTCCCCAAAATAACACCAGTGTCAAACAAAAGGTGAAAATAGGTCAGGAAACACAATATAGAAGAGTTTGGAAATAGCCTTAGAAATATAGCTTACAAATCTTAGAGGGCTGCAGAAATAGCACACTGATCAGTAAACGGCAAGTGCACAAGTTTTATTTGTGTCTAAAGACAAAAAACTTCTTTGGGCTTCTAAAAAGGAAAACTGGATAATTTTAATATAAGTAGGAGCTGATGTATGTGTTGCTGAAAAGATGAGAATCTATTGCAAAAAACAGATTCACCGCCATTCACTTCACACAAGCACTTCATGCTGTTAAATAATCCTATCATAAGCATATATATTTATATAAGTATAGGTTTATTTTATGAATATATGACATGAATGGGGAGTATATACATTGTACTTCAATTTTATACATATTATAATATTTTAATATTTTATGAAGCAAGGGAAAAGAAAACATTTCTGTTGTGATGTGATATTATAACAAATTGCCCAACAATACTCAAATCCAAAACAGTAATATTGAGTGGACTTCTCCCAATGGGGAGGATGTCCTAACATCAAAATGCAAAGCAAGTAGCATGGCCAAATATTGGAAAAGGAAGAACAATTCTCTCTGGGCTGTCTAATCAATTACTGAAAGGCTTGCTGGGGAGAAGCAAATGCCAAATTTTC
Organism: Rhincodon typus; assembly: GCF_021869965.1. Lineage (NCBI taxonomy): Eukaryota > Metazoa > Chordata > Chondrichthyes > Orectolobiformes > Rhincodontidae > Rhincodon > Rhincodon typus. Next base: position 96,983,685 of record NC_063335.1, on the reverse strand, counting down.
TGAGAAGGATGCAGGTTTTTGAAGAGGAGGTCTCAAATATTCTGTGCTTATAAAATGGCAGAATCTCAAAAGAGAGATAGGGCCTAGCTTTAGTGATGCCTGCCTCATAATCCTCTTGTCCTTTCTTGCATTTGCATCCCCACGAGTTTTCAAATCACAGTGGTTAGAATCCATGGTTATCTGCGAGGTTCAATTCTCCAGATTCTCACCCTTGCACTCGGGTAAGAACACTCAATGAGAGTGCTCCAATGTGCTCACCAACTTAGCCCAGTCTCCAGTTTGTTCCACCAAGGGTCTCAGCTTCCCTACACTAGAGCACTGTTATTTTATATTAATGTCAACTCCAGCCAACGGTGACCTGCAACTTGCATCTCATCTCACAATAGATGATTAGGCTCTGAAGCATGGCTGACACGTTAGCCTCATTAATATTTAAATTCCTTTGTAAATTCTTGTATACTTGTTTGCTCAACAGGAGAATTTGTTCCTCTGAGGAGTGCAGTCTTTGTTCTTCAGCTTTTCTGCTCTGACAAAATTCTCAAGTACCATGAACATTTTAGACTTCTATGTAATGTCCTGAAATTTTGCTCCTCAGCTGTGTCCCCGCCTGTCAATCAGGAAGAGAGAAGTTTCTGTCCCTCTATGAAAATGCCATCTTTTCTGTTCAGAACATAAAGATTAATGGAGTGTCAGTGAAGAAAAAAAACAATACAATTTAAATAAATCATTCATGTAATGTCCAATCACTTAAACTTAAACATCATCTGAACTAGACCTTCAGCTTTTCTTAAAAGCAAAAATTAAGATCTTCCAAAAAACTGAAAATAAATACACAATTGAAAATAGAGCTAAAACCTGAATTTAATAGAAGACCATCCAAGACAAAAGCACAGAATCAGATTGTTATGGTACAGGATGTGACCATTTGGTCCATTGTGCCTGCACTGACTCTTCAAGTGAGCGTCATTACTGAGTGCCAATCTCCTGCTTTTCCTCTATATCCTTGCATACTATTTCTATCCAAACAAATAGCCAATGCCCTCTTAAATGCCTCAACTGAACTTGCCTCCACCATGTTTCCAGGCGTTGTATTCCACACCTTAACTAATCTCTAGGTGAAAATGTTTTTTCTGACATCACCCTTGCTTCTTTTGCATATCATTTTAAATCTATGCCTTCTTGCTCTTGTGGGAACAACTTCTTTCTATCTACTCCATCCAGCCTGTTCATGATTTTAGCAACGCTCCATCAAAACCTCCAGAAACCTCATTTCTGAAGGGTTCAGACCCGAAACATCAGCCTTCCTGCTCCTCTGATGCTGCTTGGCCTCCTATGTTCATCCAGCTCTACACCTTGTTATCATCAAAATCTCCTTAACCTTTTTCTCTCCAAAGGAGAACAATCCCAGCTTCTTCAATCTAACCTGATAACTAAAATTTCTCATTCTTGAAACCATTCTTGTAAATCACCTCTGTACTTTCTTTAATGCATTCACATCTTTCCTATAATGTGGCACCCATGACTGTATACAATACTCCAGCTGAGGTTTAATATGTGTTTTGTATGAATTTAATGTCACCCTTTTGTTTTTGTACTCTATGTCTCTAATAATGAAACTAAGGACACTGTCTGCTTTATTAACTGCTCTTTCCACTAGTCCTACCAACTTCAATTATCTATGCAGATACACACTGCTTCTACGCCCCATTTAGAACTGTACTTCCTATTTTATGTTATCTTCCAATGTTCTTCTTACCAAAGTGCATCACCTCACGTTTCTCTGCATTGAACCTTCTCTGCAACCTATCCGTCCACTCCACCAACCTGTCAATGTCCTTATGCAGTTTACAACTCTTCCAAGTTTTCTGTCAGCTGCAAACTTCAAAACTGCCCCCTGCACACCAATATCCAGATCAATAATATATTAGGAAAAACAAGGGTCCCAGTAGCAACCCAGGGAACTCCACACTAATCCTTTCTCCAGCCTGAAAAATATTCATTGACCATTACCGTCTATTTTCTGTCACTCAGTCAATTTTACATCCACATTGCTACTGTCATTTTTCCACCGACCTATAATTTCATCACAAGTCTCTTGTGTGGCACTGTATCAACTGCCTTCTGAAAGTTCATGTATGCATCACCAGCATTATCTTTGTCAAGCCCTTCTGTAACCTCTTCAAAAAAAAACTCCAGTAAGTTAGTGAAACACTGTTTCCCCTTAAGAAATCCATGGATACTTTCTCTTAATCAACCTACCTCTTTCGATGGGACTACTAATTCTATCCTGAATAATTGTTTCTAGAAGCTTCTCACCACTGAAGTTAAACTGGCTGGTTTGTAATTCCTGGCATTATCTTTACAACCTTTCTTGAACAAGGCTACAACACTTGCAATTCTCCAGTCCTCTGGCATCTCTTTTACACAGTGCCATGATTAAGGAAAAATGATTTTCAAAATATCTGAACATATCTGGATCAAAACAGGAATGAACGGAGTTAGCAGTGGGGAAAAGCAGAGTAAAACTGTGTTATTAAGTCCTAGTGATGAGATTAAATGACAATCTGGCTGAGATACTTAAAATAAGGAAGGAGATCAATCTGCAATCACGCTCCCTTCTCACAACAGATATACACTGAGCTTGGAAATGTTATAGGAAACGTGAATCAGGGAGAACATCCACTACCCCAAAATATCACAGCCGTAGTTAAGAGAAGCTTACAATAAGGTAGATAGGAATTAAATTTAGAAGGAAGGGTATGAAAAAACATATGGAGAGGAGAGGTTTATGATTAGAAAGGCTGAATTGCATAAAATGAAGGAGCAGATTCAGGAAGTTTCGTCCTTTTTGTAAACAATTTGAAAGCAGACTCAGAAGGTCAAGAGCTTTCAGCCATATATTAGTAAACTGAAATGACTGTGCCCAGTTCTGCAAGCATTTTAACAAGTTTGAGTAATAAGCACCAAAAACAGGAATCGCTAGAGAAATCCAGCAGGTCTGGCAGTATCTGTGGAGAGAAGATGAGATAATGTTAGGGGTCTAGTGACCCTTCTTCAGAACACCAAAGTTCTGAAGAAGGGTCACTGGACACAGAATATTAACTTTGCTTTCTCTCCACAAATGCTGCCAGACATGTTGAATTTCTTCAGCAATTTGTTTTTGTTTCAGATCTTCAGCATCTGCAGTTTTATTTTGTATGACAAGTACTGCCTAAATGAGATGGCTACAGAGTAAGACAAAAGCTGAAGTGATCTTTTCCATTGAATACAATTAGAGCCTTCTGGTTTAGATTAAATTATAAAACTGTTAAGAGATTCAATCAGCGTCTGGAAAATAAACAACAAACTTTCATTTAAAAACATTTTACTTTCCTCAGGATATGCCAAAGTACTTCATAGCCAACGGAAATGGCAATGAAAAAATGGACCATTTGAGCTCCTTATTCTGCTTCAAATAACATCATGGGATCTTTTACCAACATCTGAAGTAGACAGGAGCTTGGTTTAAAATCTCATTGGAGATATGATGCCCCTAAAAAAATGCAACAGTGTCTCTGTACTGCAATGATATACAAGCTGGGATTAAGTTCTTTAGCTCTGCTTCAGCACTTCTAGCTTAGGTGAGTGCCTTACCAAGGAGGGCAACTAATACCTTTGTCTTTTTTTCATTTTGGATACTATGTAACAATTACATATTTTCAAGTTTTCCCATTTTTATTCCAGTTATTTTAAAAATAAATTTCTCTCTATAGTTTATATCCTCCTTGGAGCGCTCTATAGAATCCCAGGCTCAGGTCATCTGTGTATTGGAACAAGTATTGCCGATTGCAAATCGTGATTGCAGCCCTTGATTAAAAAAGTAAGATATCATCATATTATTCAAAATGTTATTGAAAACTTTTCGTTCATGCTAAAGTAATCTCTTAGATGCTTTACACTGACCTGAAATCAATGGAAGTTAATTTCATCCCCTCTGAATTCTTACATATATTTTAATCATCCCCAGCTTTGTAATTCAAATAGGATTACCAATCATAACATTTTAATTTTGTGTACCCAGGTCTACTGAGAACTACTTTTTTTGAGTAAGATTGTGTTGTTTTGCTGCACTAAATATTGCTACATTGCAACATTTCTACATTCAGAATATTTAGTAAGTGAAAAACCAAGGCCCAGATATTTACACAGCTAATAGTCAGCATTCAGACATCTGCAGATAAATAATTCAATTATTTTACCAACAACATATTTGGAGTAATAAGCTACATGAATCAGAAAAGATTTCTGTTTCTTTTGGAGTCTGTGCTGGATGAACTGATATGTCCCAGAAATGACAATGCATTTATCCTCAGTATTGCTAGGCTGGAATGGGAAAACCAGCTTTCACTCATCAACACCAAATAATTCATGCTGCAAGATGCTGGTTTATAGATAATATTAGGTAGTGGCTGGATTGAGACAAACTGTAGTGCCTGCTTTCCCAGTAAATGCATGTTAGGGAACTCCTACAGACTTCACAAATCAGCTTCAGAAGTTGGAATGGGTATTCAGCATCTGCAGTCAGACATTAAAAATGACTTCTTGATGCACCTGATTGTTTAGTGCATTCAAACTGCAGTACACTAGAATGAGTCAATGTAAGGAAAGAGAGAAGGATAAAAAGGATGGAACAATGGAAAATATCTGTTACAGAAGAATGTCTTCTTGACTGTTTGATGATATTTGTCACTCAAAGGATCAATGCCTATAACAATGGAATGAAGATCACTCTAAATACATACCATAATGCCTAGTTCCAGGATCACTTCATTCCCATTTTGGCCATAGATGTGAGAAAAGATCCTGTAAATGGAGGGAAAAAAATCATGAATATGAATATATTATGAAGACACCAAAAGCCAGAATGAAATAATAACTCTTAGAAAACAGACAAGCCTTAAACAATCACTAGACAAAATGCTAGAAAAAAGGACATTGTTTAGAGTGAATTTATTCTGATTCAATATCAAACATTAAGCATTTGAGGCTAACTATACACAATTATAGACAAAGGTTATGTGGTTTTTACACTTGTTTAACAGGATAGAATTTAAGAGATCAGCTACTGCTTACTTTGCAGTTATATAGTTTAGTCTCTACAGAATTACAAGATTGATTTATAATTGTTAGGAGTTTAGAAGTACTTGAACCTTTTCTACAGTAAGTTTTTTTACTCTAACAGCTTTACAACCTTGCTTTCTTTTAGCGTTTACTGGTTTTAAATGTTAAAGGTAAATTAAGTGATATTAAAATCTACTTGATTCATTTACCTTTGCAACTGAAGACCTTTTAAGGGTTACACATCCACTGCCTCTGACGAATGCCACATTAGTCAAGTCTGTTTGCCTCTAAAAAGCTTTAATTGCTTCCAGCGGAGGGTTCATTTAGGTAATTCTCATAAAAATTCCAAAGTGCACTAGTGAAAAAATGCTTAGACAAGATGAAATGCTGATCACATTCTTCATATATTCACTGCTCAGTCGTGTATTTTCAAAGGCCAACAATATGGACTTTTTTGATTTTTTTTGAAAACATCATTCAGGTATATTTCTGTATCAACCTCAAGACAAACTGACTTTTTTTAAAAAGAAAATTTTAAAAAGACAAAAGTATATTTTCCCTGTTTAAAAGATTTTTGTGGATTTATTTGGTGTTATAAGAAAATGTATCAAAGTTACTGATATGTCACACACAGCAAGCTTGTTTTTTCCTCAAAACTTTATTTGTATCAAGCAAGAATAGTCAATGTCTTTGATCTCAACACTACAGAATATCTGGAGACTTCAGTTACAAAAGAATACAACTTTACTTGGCATTTGGAGTTTACTTTGTTTAAGTAAAAGTTTACAAGGGATAATGCTCTAACACAAGCTAAACTTAAAAGTTCAAACCAAAAAAACTTAAAACTAGGTTAAACTAAAAGCAAAACAAAAAAAAAACATTGATGTTAACTGAATTTGTGTTTACATTTTAAGTGATCTACATTATCAAACCTAGTTTGGTAATAGATTTTTAAAGGCTAGTTAAAATTAAAAAACGTGTTAATCCTGTTTACTTGTTTCCAACAGAGCATATAAGATCAAAGTCTTTCTTTCCACCCATTTCCTTCCAGAGATCAAATAATCTCTCCATTCAAAGATTAAATGACTTCATACAAGAATTCAGAACTGTTTAAGCAGATCTGTTGTATTTAAGAAGAAAAAAACTTTTATATAAAATAACCAATTACTTTTAACAGCGTACATCACTGCAGAAACAGCTAACTGATGATTGTATTTCACAGAATAGATGGAAGAATCAGTATCGGGGTGCATAGGGGTGTTCCCTGTATGCTCCTTTAGGTGCTCTTGCTGGAGGAGCTTTCATCCGTGAGTTGGAGTTCGTCCACTCTTCCTGACCTATTGTGGTTATTACAGAAAAACAAATCTCCATTAGAGCAGTCAAGCAGCCCACAATAATACCTACTGGAAATTCAGATGGCAAAGTATAAGTTTTCAATTGAATTTCCATATGACAGACTAACATTGTAAAACAGAATTTTTAAAAAAAATGCTATCTATAAGAAAACACAATGACCGAAAGATTAATTCTCCAAGTAACTGCTTTAATGTTGTAGAACAATATTTTTATTTTCTGCATTTTATATTAACTCTTTCATCACAAAAGTTAAACCAGCGAATAATGTCTCTAGGCAGATGCTATATTAAAGTCAAATAAATCTTTCATGAAGTTTCCGTTCACAAGTATTTATCTTGTGGAAGCTGTTTCTGATTCTGAAAACGATTAATTGGATTGTCAGAATTTTGCATATAATTCTACACAGTTCTGTATAAACCAGAACTGAGATGGAACTAGATTTCAGGGACAGCTCTGGAGACAATTTGGCTGAGTGATCAAACCAGCATACCTGACTGATAAAGTAATTACACATTTTGTTCCACATTCAAATCAAATTGCATAGATAAAGCATGACCTGAAAAGATGGGAATATCTACGCAAGACAAGTCATTTTAGTAACACATGCTTAATTTAGACCTTGATGGTCAGTTATCATTTGCTGATTAAAAAAAGACAGTTTGCACTTCATAAAGCCTTTGACTGGGATGTAGAGGTTTCATACGCAAAACCGAATTCAGATAAGTCTGATGCAGGAATAGTATCACTCGCATTTGACATTGCCTAGAAATATATACAAGAACTTTCAATCATGCGATCTAAAAAGAAAGTTTTAAATGCTTCTGAGACCATGTTTATATTGTTTAGTACTTGTTAAGTTCAGTATCTTATTGCACGTTATTTTGAAAGGGAGATGTCAAAATAAAGCTATTATGAATATAGACATAGACGTAGGGCATTCTCAAATCTGTTTAGTAATTAATAAATTGATCATAATGGCTGATCTGTTCTTCAATTTTATTACTCACCTGGTTCCTCATTATCTTCACCTAACAAACTATAAAACTCAGTTTTAATATTTTTAATTATCTAATCTCAATAGTTAGATTTCCAATAAAACCCTAAGAAATAGGAAAAGGAGTAGACGGTTTGGCTCCTTCAGCCTGCTCTGCCATTCAACAGGATCCTGGCTGATTGGACATTGCTATCATCCACTATCCTGTATTATCCCCCTAGCACTGGATTCCCATACTGATCAAGAATTTATCTATCTCAGCCTTAGGTATTGACAAGGACTCTGCCCCACAGCTCTCTGTGGCAAGGAGTTCTAAAGACTCACAACCCTCAGAGAACAAATTCCTTTTTGTCTCGGTTTTAAACTGACACCCTTATTCTGAGCCTGGACTCTCCCATGAAGGCAACCATCCTTTCAGCATTTAATCTGTCAAGCCCCTTAAGAATCCAGTATGGTTCAATGAGATAAATACCTGGATGTGAAGAAAACCTCCTGATTCTACTTCAATATTGTAACATTTTGGGGGAAACTTGGAATATGGTGAGAATTTAATTTAATCTTTAGTGCATTATATTCCCATTCAGTGTTAACTGTTGGTTCTGCGACACACTCACTCACTCGCAAATAATAAGAGTTTATTCAAGAGTTTATTTCCTTAACTAACTACTTCTTTGTCAGGTGCACAAGTATTTGATAGAAGCCTCAACAATAACATAAGAGTCTCCAATAACTTTCTCCCTTAGTTGTACATTGATTTGATGAGCTGGATTTTGACTAATAAGTTGATATGGTCAATTTGGAAGATTTCCCGATCCTATAAACCTGTTTTTTTTGATATCGTTCTAGCCATACTTCCATCTATTTCAGTCAGATCAAAGTCATTTAATCCTTTGGTAACTTCTTTAAACTGTCAACCAAAATGTCTGTAAGACCCATGACTGAGATAATTGGTTCTGGACCTTTGGAAACTTAGCCAAGCATTGATAATGGGCTCAGTTAAAATACAAATACTTAGCAATATAAACTCTAGAATCCATTAAAAATTATAATAACACATAGCTAATATTTTCTTTTTCTCAGCTAAACCTAATAGCCTGTCAATCAATACACTCCAGTACAGGAATATTTGTTGGTTTATAAGTGAAAGCTGTAGATACTTTCTTCTAATGTTAAAGGCCTTTTATATTTCAGATTGTGAGACTCAAACAGACCTTAAGTCCTTCCTTCACAAGTACTTGCATCTCAAACATAAAACTATGGTTCTAACACTGAACCTCAAAGCTCTTTGGACGGTGAAAACTAAATCTATTTGAACTCAGCACTAATTTCAAAAGGTCCAGCTGATTAGTGTTCCTGCTTTCATGATTCACCCTGATCTCTTTGTCATATTACTGCTTTCACTCACACCTCTTGATGCCATTAAGCCCAAAATTTTAGGTTTAATCTCCTTCTTCAATATATTCAATGACTTGGCCTCTATTACCTTCTGCAGTACAGAACTTCACCTAATCATTACCCATGGAGTGAAAAAAAATGTTTCAGTTCCAAATGGTCTATCCCATATTCTGAGACTATGTCCCTTACTTCTAGACTTCCCAACCAGGGAAAACATCTTCCCTGCATGCAGTCTATGTAGCCCTGTTAGGGTTGTACTCCGTCCAGCCCTTATTACATCTTTTGCCACTGTCTTCAATCTGCATCAAATAAACAATAAGTCAGAATTTCTATATTGATGATACTGACAACACAAAGTCTGCAAAGAAAATCACAAGCATTTACTTTTTAAGTTAACAATCCTACATTTTCTTCAAAGTAGGTTTACGAACTTCACTATTGTAATGGGCTGCTTCCTGATGAGTTTTAACAAGGTTGGCAGAAGGTGGTTGCTCATCAAATTGAGACCTTTGAAATGTAGATGACCAGTAACTTCTCAGTTCTTAACCTAGAGTCTCTGGCTATAGATTGCTGCATTTATGTGTTGCTGGGAAGTCTGGTCCAATTAATCCGCTGGCACCATGGGACTATTAACAATAACAGTATCTAAATAGTCATTATGTTGACATCTTAAGAAAAATGGAAATCTTGCATTTTTATATTGCCTTAAATGACCACCAAGCATTTCAAGTTATTTTATAATCATTTGAAGAGCAGTCACTGTTGTAATGTAGGAAATATGGTAGTCAATTTGCACCAAAGCAACTTTCCACCGCAATGTGATAACGACTACAGACTCAGTGTTTTGTGATAGTTGATTGAAATATAAATATTGACCAAAACACTGAGGATTACTCACCTGCATTGCTTAAAATATCATTCGTGGGATCTGGGCTGGATTAGAATTTATAAACCATTCTGAATTGCCTTTGAGAAGGTGGTGGTGAACTGTCTTCTTGAAATACTGCAATCCACGTGGCATAGGTACAAACCACAATGCTGTCAGGTTCCAAGTCAATGACTGGAGAGGTACTTGCCGTTGGTGGCGTTCCCATGTATCTGCTGTCCTCGTCTTTCAAGATGATAGTTGTAGTGGTTTGCAAGTTGCTGTCTAAGGAGCCTAGGTAAATTTCTGCAGCACTTCTAGTAGACGGCACATATTGCTGCCACTGTAAGTCTGCTATAGAGGTAGTGCATTTTGAAGGCATTAGATTGGGTGGCAAACAAGAGGCTTGCTCTGACCAGGAAAAGCTGAGTGTTGTTGGAGCTGCACACATTCAGGCAAGTGAAGATTATTCCTCCTGACCTGTGCTTCATAGATACTGGAAAAGACTTTGGGGTATCAGGCAGAGCTCACAGCCCCTAACCTGTTATTGTAGTCATGATATTCATATCACTACTAAGTTTAGTTTCTGGTCAATGGCTTACCCCAGGATATCGTGAATGGGGGATTCAGCAATGGTGATGCCATTAAACATCAAGAAGCAATGATTGGATTGTCTCATGGAACGTGATCATTGCCTGGCATTTAGGTAGAAAAAAAACTTCAACTTATCAGCCTAAACCTGAAATATTCTCCAGGTCTTTTAGGCATATATCTGAAAGAGTCATGAATAATGCTAACCATTTGTGCAATCATCAGCAAACCATTAAGACAGAGGGAAAATCAAATGATGAAGAAGCTGAAGATGGGTGAAAAGCAAAAACAAAAGAACAGTGGATGCTGAAAATCAGAAACTGCTAGAGTTCTGAAGAAGGGTCATTGAACCCGACAGTCTTGTGCAGTCTTGTGTCAGCCATGACTCAGTTAGAAGCATTCTTACCTTGTGAGTTTTAAGATTTGGGTTAAAGTTGCACAAAAATTAAGCCTGATACTCAAGTGCAATACCGAAAGAGCGCTATCTGTCGAAGCTGCAGTTTTTCAAAAGGAGATATTAATTTAAGGCTCCATGTGTCCGCACGGATGAATGTTAAATATCACATATATGCTATGATTAGGACAGTGGCCTAAGAAAAGGATACAGCATTTGCAAGCAGCTTCAGCTAGAAGTGCTGAACAGACAGTCTATCTTCTGACATGCCTGGCATCGCAGATGTCAGCCTTCAACCACTTTGATTCACTCCACTTGATGTCAAGAAACAATTGAAGACCCTAGATACTGCAAAGGCTATGGGCCCTGGCAAAATTCTGGCAATGGTATTCAAGATACGTGTTCCAGAAGTAGCCACATCTCTAGCAAAGCTGATCCAGTACGGTTAGAGCATCTGCTTTCTCCGCATGCTGTCAGATCTGCTGAGATTTTCCAGTAATTTCTGATTTTGTTTCTGAAGATGGGGAAGTCTAGGATATTACTTCGATGTACTTCTGCAATCATGATCTGTGACCACTGCTCTCGACCAACGACAACCATCATTTTTTGTGTTTGTAATGACTCCAATCAATAGTGAGCTTTCCTCCTAATTTCTATTGATTCTAGCTTTGTTAGGGATCCTTGATTGTAGGCACAGTCAAATGCTGCCTTGATATCAAGGGTAGTCACCGTGACATTCCTTTTTGAATTCTGTCCTATTGTCCACATTTGGATCAAGGCTGTAATTAGGCCATGGAGCCGAGTGGCCCTGATATAACCCAAACAGAGCATTCATCAGCAAGACGTTGTTGACTAAGTGTCACTTGATAGCATTATCGAGAACACCTTCCATAATTTTGTTGCTGACTGAGAACAGAAACTGATGAGGCAGTAATTGACGCAGTTTGATTTAGCCTGCTTTTTATAGACATGACATATATGGGCAATTTTCTATATGCTGGACAGATGCTCTAACCGTACTGGATCAGCTTTGCTAGAGATGTGGCTACTTCTGGAACACGTATCTTGAATACCATTGCCAGAATTTTGCCAGGGCCCATAGCCTTTGCAGTATCTAGGGTCTTCAATTGTTTCTTGACATCAAGTGGAGTGAATCAAAGTGGTTGAAGGCTGACATCTGCGATGCCAGGCATGTCAGAAGATAGACTGTCTGTTCAGCACTTCTAGCTGAAGCTGCTTGCAAATGCTGTATCCTTTTCTTAGGCCACTGTCCTAATCATAGCATATATGTGATATTTAACATTCATCCGTGCGGACACATGGAGCCTTAAATTAATATCTCCTTTTGAAAAACTGCAGCTTCGACAGATAGCGCTCTTTCGGTATTGCACTTGAGTATCAGGCTTAATTTTTGTGCAACTTTAACCCAAATCTTAAAACTCACAAGGTAAGAATGCTTCTAACTGAGTCATGGCTGACACAAGACTGCACATCCACATCCAGTATCCCAACACTACTGCGCTGTGGAGTGAAGGCTCATCATTTCTCAAAGTCATGTCCTGTTTCAACCAGTCTGACTCTCCAAGGTGGATCCTAAAGTGCATATATAGCCTTCTGAGATTCCATAAAAATTACATGGCGTGTTATAGATTCCTTCTGGGAGAGCCCCATTACTGGTGGAATGCAAATTTCTGATGCCAAAGGAGATGGCACCAGACAACCTAGCAATGACTCCAGTCATAGTACTGAAACCCATCATTTTAAAACCTCATCAGAGATAGTGAGAACTGCCAATGCTGGAGTCAGAGATAACACAGTGTGAAGCTGGAAGAACACAGCAGGCCAGGCAGCTTCAGAGGAACAGGAAAGCTGACGTTTCAGGTCAGGAACCTTCTTCAGAAAGGTTCCTCTGAAGAAGGGTGCCGACCCGAAACGTCAGCTTTCCTGTTCCTCTGAAGCTGCCTGGCCTGCTGTGTTCTTCCAGCTTCACACTGTGTTATCTCCTATTTTAAAACCTCACACTGTTTGTCAGAAGCCAGTGGTTTACTTTTCATGGTTAGGCTCTTGAAGTCCTTATCAATCCTTACTTAGCAGTTTGAGGGGGTAGAGGATGATGAAAAAGAGACAGTATGAAAGAGAAAAAGATGACAGAGAGAGAAAGAGAGAGAGAGGGGTAGAGAAAACCAAATGAGATGTCTTCTGAATTATCCTAGCAACTGCATTTTCACTATGTGCAGACCTCTGTGCTTCATTATCTAACCCAAGAGGAGAGTCATTCAGGAACCTGGGAGCGATGCAGCACAGGATACTGCATATTCAAGTGGGATTATCCTCCTCCACCAAGTCTTCAAGAATCTCACTGTTGGAACATACCTACAATAGAGAGGAAAAGAGCACGGATTAGAATGGCAAATAAAAGTCAAACATGTAAACTATTGGCAATGCAGGTGAGTGAAGGGTTGTTAGCACCATATTCAGGCAGGTCATTAACCTCGTCTTACCCATTGTTCATTGCAGATCAGTGTTCGATATGCTTGGGTGAAAGGTATAATTCTGAATTCCTCACTGAAGTCACTTGGCTTTTTCACTAGCATTATATATTGCCTTTTCCTACAATAGAGATAGTGAATACATGTTGAAAATGTAAATAAACACAGATTGAGTTTATGAATCTACAGCATTCACTGCAAGATAGAGAAGAAGCGAGGTTGAATGAAGGTGGAGAGGTAATGAATTTAAAGCCAAATAACTGGCATGTACAAGTGGCGGCATGGTGGCTCAGCGGTTAGCAATGCTGCCTCACAGTGCCAAGGACCCAAGTTTGATTCCAGCCTTGCCGGACTGTGTGGAGTTTGGACATTCTCCCAGTGGCTGTGTGGATATCCTCTGGGTACTCCAGTTTTCACCTACAGTCCAAAGATGTGCAAGTTAGGTGGACTGGCCATGCTAAATTGCCCAGTGTCCAGGATTGTGCCAGCAACGTGGATTAGCCATGGGAAATTCAGAGTTTCAAGGATACAGTAGTATGTAAAGTCTGGGTTGGATGCTGTTTGGAGGGTTCGTGTGGACGTGATGGGCCAAATGGCCTTCTTCCATACTGTAGGACTTCTATAACACTGAGTGAGCTGCTAAGACAAGGTGATGATTATTTAAGTGTTAGGATAGGAAATGTGAATGGTCATATGTAACGTAGGGAGTAAAGAAAGATGCAAGTATACCTGGGCTGAGAACGACACATGTTGCTGTATGCTCTTGTGGCTGTACATTTATTTATGCGATAGAGAGGATGGAATTCTTGACATAGTCAGGTGAGAGAATGAAAGAAGTGGTTGAAAGGATTACAACATGAAGAGCTGTACTTACCCTTCCTGAGATGACAATTTTTTCTACATGATTGCATCCGCATTTTCCTGGTGATCCACTTCTGTCCAGACAAACTTAATAAACGGTCATGGGATGCTCCTGCAGTTGCTTGAGAACAATATATTGTCTCCTTGGTCTCACTTTCTCTTCTTCAAAATTGAAACATTAAGATGCTGGTAGCCCTGCAACTCATTTGTGCTCCCATTATATGCACAAACTTTTCATACAAGAAAGCAGTTTTCCTTTGAGTGAAGAATCCACCTTTAAGCAACCACTGGCAGCCCTGTGAGTAAGGTGTGTGCAGTATAAATACAGGCACAGATTTCCTGCAGTTTGGGTGTACCTACACCAAATAGATTGCAGTATTTCAAGGCAGCAGCTCACCATCACCTTCTCAAGGGCAATTAGGGATGGGCAATAAGTGCTCACCTAGTCAGTGGGCTCACTTCTGATGAATACATTTTCTAAAAAGAAGTCTGTTTTTATGACATAATTTTTGTAAAAAAACAAAATCCTTTATATTAAATTGCTAATGCAAGTTTTTTTCATCTGGTAGAAATTAAATCCAATACTCTGCTATGAAAACAATGTGAGAGTCTTATGATAATGAATTTGTATTATACGCTACTAACCATATGATTCATATGTCTCCTGGCTGGTTCCATGGCCATAATCATAGTAATCAGAAGCACTGTGAAAGAGAGCTTAGAATCAGACTTGCAGGCAGACAACACATGGTAAGGTCTTAGTAATCATTTACACTGTGTACTTCATATTCTCCTGAACAGCAGAATTAAACACAATGGTTTATATTTTAACATAAATACACCTCAATAGAAATACATAAAGGGGGGAGTAGTATTCGCTCCACTCAAAGTGTTACCCTATACAAAAATAATTCAGCTTTGAATACGCACTATGAAGATTGAAAGAATCAGAACATTTAAACAAAACATTTTAAATTATTAATGCCTGATTATTTCAGCTATATTTGACAGATTTATTTCTACACTGGGTGAAAAGAGAAGTTGGTAACATTTTTTCATTCATAAAACAGAATCTGAAGGCAACATCACACTGCATATGTGAACATTTCTGCAAAACAACTTCTGACAGCCACACGATTCTCAACCTTCCACAAACTATACTCATTTTAACCTGAAACTATTTGGCATCCTGCAAAGCTGCAAGGCATTTTCTACTTGGAATTACATTGATTTTAGTCTATTTCTTTACTTGAGACTTGGAGTAAATAGATTATACCAAAGAAATTGTTCCTTTTATTTGGACATGAGGACAACTAGAGGAAGAGGAGAAGGGCTGATCCCTTCTTATTTGTAAGATGGTAAATGATGGGATGCCAAAAGCATGAAAGTGTCCAAGTTACCAAAGTCATAAGGTTAATTGCAAAAATTGGATCTGGACAAAGGGTTTTTCATCTTTACAACGGTATAATTACTTGGAAAAAGGTTGAAATAATCAAAGTGTATGTATCCGGTCACATAGTATTTCCTTGACAATCTCCAATTGTGCATATAGATGGCGTGATGATACTATGGTTTTAAGAGGTGAATTTTGCCCTTTTCTTTAAAAAATAGGTGAGACAGAGATGCCGAGCAGTCTACTCAGAGACGCTAGAGTAAACAGTTTGTGAGGCCTTGGATTTTTTTTTTAACCAGTTGAAACAATAAAGGTAGCCTGAATGGGTAGGGTCAAGCTCCCAGGATTTTTGGTTTTACTTTTCATTAGCAGTTGCTGGTGTCTTGAAGCGGAGTTTGGAAGCCAGTACATCTCTCTCTGCTATTCGCTCGATGATTTTTCCCTCCTGGACTGGAGAATTGCATGAGAGACAATCCATTTTACTGAGTTTGCCTTTGAAAAGGTGGATTTATGGGATGTTACTATATTGGAACAGCTACTGTTTAGTAATTAAATAATCTATTATTCCGTTATGTTTTCCAATAGAGTTAGTTATTCCAATTTCTGTTTTCTTTTGTTCTATTTTAATTGTAGTATATGTATATAAAAGTGTGTTTTGCTTCAAGTCTGGTAGTCTGACCAATCAAATTGTACCCAGAGTGCAACGCCTGGCACTTGCCTTTAAAATAAGAAAAATTAGGGTTTAGGCTTTCTTACCAATATATTTTGAGGGGTTTTGGTCTGGTGCATAACAATGGGAACACATGGTAAGAATGAGGAAGATGAAAACAAAAGAAAAAAATGTTGGAGCTGCAAATATTGATCATGTCAAGCAGCAGCACTGAACAGTGTAGCAGAGTTAACATTCCAGGTCAATGATCCTTCATCAGAAGTTCTGATGAAAGGCCACTGCCTGAAATCTTAAATTTTTTTTGTTTTTAAACAGGTACTGCTCATCTTGCTGATTATTTGCATTTTCTATTTCTATTTTTTTTATTTCAAATGTCTAGTTTCCACAGTAGTTTGCTTTTCCAAGAGTGAAGAGGAGTCAACTGCAGGGCATGGGCAAGAATAAAGCAAGACCAGACAGAACTGAACAGGAAGGCATAAAATACCTTACTAACTCCTTGTCAATAATTGAGACAGCCACAAATGTACAGCTGACAGGTGAGAACACATATTTTAGCCTAATGGTTCATCTCAACTAGGAATCCATTGGGGCAGTATGCGCTTTGTGCCAGCGAAGGAAAGCTATGAAGGAGAACAGAGGTGCCAGTAGTGGCAGGTGGTTAAAATGCATACTTTCGACTCTCTCTTCACACCAGACAAGCTCTCTAATCTCTTAACCCCAAATTAATTATGTCGATGCACTTAATATCTTTGTAACCCTCAAAACTCCTAGCTGACAATGATTTGGTTCCACTTTAATGCTTCACAGGCCAATTTAACTTGTTTCTGGTTGTTGATTCCATATAATTATCTTTAAACAGTTTTGAAGCTTGTCAAATTTTAAGTATATCCTGAGATATAAAAGTCTAGACATTCAGCTGTAACATGCTCAGTGTGAGCTGGAAGTGTGCGGAGCAGAACAGAACGCAGTATGCAGTGTCCTCGGCTTCTAGAAACTAGGCCTCTGCTCCCTAGCCTTGCTGATTTCTTGCAATGCTTTCTTCCCTGCCCAAACACAACTAATTGGTTCCACCCTTACAAATACAAAACATCATGGCATCTGGACATTTGAAATAAAAGAAAATGGTTCTTAAGCTTTGTATTTATCAGCTGCACACAAGAACTTAATAGGCAGTTAGGGGACTAATCTAGGTAAAAACCAGGAAGGAAACATTTCTTAAAATATATTTACTAAATGTAGAATCAGGAGGATGGCAGCAGCATCCCTACTGACTCACATTCAAAGAACCTAGACTGTTAATGGCTGTTTTCACCCGACACCCTCCCAACAGTGAAACAGACTTCTTAGTCCCAAATGTTATTGATACTTCCCCACAATCTTCCAATTCCCTTCCCAATTCACTCCCAATTTGCCTCAACTACCTTCTCCTCGTCTTCCTTACACCCCACATACTGAATCACCAATTCCCCACCCTTCTTCACTTAATTGAGATTCATTTGCCAACAATAAGCTGTCAAATTGCATTTCAACTGAAAGCTACGTGCTGTTCTCAGCAGCTGGATAATCAAGATTATTGTACTTGTGATGCAACATCAGGAACTCATCAAACTCACTATTCAGGTGAAAAGGAGTATTTCCTTCGTTCCTCAAACTCCAAAATATAAAGCACTATTGGTTTGATTTATTTTGTGCCAGTTGTCACAAATGCCTGAACTACTCCACACATTTGAATGTGAAAACATTTGAATTTATTTAGCTTAAACATTGAGAAAAAATTGGGGCAAGTATCCTCAGCCCTCGAAGTTACGGGTTTCCAGGTCTTGTTGGAAATCCCGATTCCATATAGACTGGTAACACTCCAAAGTATCCTACATGGGAGGAAGTCAAGAACTCGCAGTGTTGAATAATGGATAACTTGGATACTGTGAAGCTCGGATATTCAGGGTAACCTAAAGAAAAGACTTGTGGCAGAGGCTTTCAAGCAGCCTATTATTTGAATTCACCAATGTGCTATAAACAGACTTTATTAAAATTTGGTCACTCTTTCTGCAGCTGTTCGAGTTGTTAACATGTTTTGCTCGCCCTTGGCAGCCGTCAAAACCACTGACAAGCTCAAACAGTAATGTAGAATTCCTCATTGTCACTGACACAAGGTGACTGGCTGACAGCCTGTCATACAGTTAAGCATCTGGTAAGGTTATCAATCGAGTCTAGCCAGACCTCAGTACAGCTTACGTATATAGAGTGCAGAAAATCAGAACAATAGATTTGCAAGATACAGATACTTCAAAAATGACGATGCTGACTCTGAATGAAAGATATAGAACTTAACTGCTACTTTAAAACAAAAAACTAGCTACTATGGATATCAGAACATTGGATCCATATCATTGTACTTGTATGTAAATACAACAAACAGAAAACAGGAGCAAGAGTAAGCCATTTGGCCCTTAGAGCCTGCTCCACCACTCAATATGATCACGACTGACCATCCAAAGCAGTATCCTGTTACTGGACTCAAGAAATACATCTAACTCCTCGAAAATATTGAGTGTTTTGGCTTCAAGTGCTTTTTGTGGTCGAGAATTCCACAGGCTTGCCACTCTCTGGGTGAAGAAAATTCTCCTCACCTCAGTTCTAAGTGACACACCCAGTAACCCTGGTCTGGACTCCCTCGGTTATCAGCAACATCCTTCTTACATTTACCTTTTCTGGTTTTATGAGATTCCTCCTCCGCCCCCATCTCGCCACCTCCCTTGTTCTTCTAAGCTCCAATGAATACAGTCTTAACTGATCCAGTCCAGCATCTCTTTAACAACATACTCTCATACTGGATGTAGATATAGAGCAAAAACTGTAATCTTATATTCAAATGGTTGAATCAATTAGTTGTTTCAGGAATAGTACAATCTATTTCTTGATGCCTCCTTTACACTGCTAAATCGAGCAGTTGTTATATGTCCCAAGTGACCATAGTTGCACACTGGAGAGTCTAAAACTTCTCATTTGCTCATGAGCTTCTCAAAAGATCAAAGATCAGAAATTTCCTGTATTGGGTCGTTCATGAGTGTTTTGAGAGTCAGAACAGTGAGAGACGATTTGATTGAAATATAAGCTGATGAGAGGGACCTAACAGCTTGGAGGTCCAGAGAATGTTTCCACTTGCAGGTTGCCCATTTAAGACAAAGATAATGCAATATTTTCTCTCTTGAAGAATCTTAAGTTTTTTGACTTATTCTCAAAGCGTGCTGGAGGCAGCTTTCTTGAATATTTTTAAGGCAGAGGTGGACAATTTCTTGGTAAGCAAGGGACTGAAGAGTTAAATTGGCATAGACAGGAATGTGGAGTTGCAGTTACAATAAGGTCCACTCTGATCTTATAAATGGTGGAGTTGGCTGCAGGGACCCAACTTGGCTACTATTGTTTCTAACGTGTGTTTGTTTGCTTGCAACGTCTTGTGAAACTCCCCAAGCTGTCAAGGGGACACTGTCAAAAGGTTAGGTCCCTGGGTCCAAATGTGCAACTTCAAGCAGTAATCAACTGTTTCTAATGTCCGAGTAGATGAGAAGGCAATTGATTCCTTGACTTACTAGACTTCCTAGAAGGTTGTGCCATTGTACTCAATGTGTGGGGGAACGCTGAGCTACAGACAGCCAGGTTGTTAGGA
Source organism: Rhincodon typus (assembly GCF_021869965.1). NCBI lineage: Eukaryota > Metazoa > Chordata > Chondrichthyes > Orectolobiformes > Rhincodontidae > Rhincodon > Rhincodon typus. The sequence continues at coordinate 96,963,910 of NC_063335.1, read as the reverse complement.
TCTGCTCGACAGTTCCAGTGATACACCACTGTGCAATGTTCAGTTGGTCATCAAACAGTCAAATGTGGGTATTTCCTATCCATAATAGTGCTGCAAAGTATTCGGCTTTAAATTATTCAAGGACTATATCTGATATCTGAAGCACTGACTGCCTGTCCTAGTTGTCCTTGGGAAGGTGGTGGTCAGCTGCCTTCTCGAACTGCTGCAGACCTATAACTGTAGGTAGATCCACAATGGCATTAGGGAGGGAATTCCAGTATTTTGACCCAATGACAGTGAAGTAACGGCAATATTTCCAAGCCAAGATGGTGACTGGCTTGGACTGGATCTTTGGATTGGTGGTAAAAGTTCCCTTGTATCTACTGTCTTTGTCCTTCTGGATTGGGGGTGGTCATGGGCTTGGAAGGTGCTGACTAAGGAGCTTTGGCAAATTTCTGCAGTACCTCTTGTTGATAGCACAAACTGCTGCTACTAAGTGTCGGTGTAGGAAGGAGTGGATGTTTAGGGATATGGTGCCAATCAAGTTTCTGGACCACATTGTCCTCTCCCTTGGCAGCTGCCTTCTTCACATAGCTATGTAAGGTTAACATATTCTAGTTTCGTTCCAAGAGGGGTATGTGGGATCACGTAGCATAGTACTGCCACAGAAGGGTGCCCTTTGTGCTCCTGTTTTAAGATGGAATCCAGTGACTGTTGCTTTGATGGAGTTTGACTTCCAACTGCTAAAAATATCCCTACACAGTCTCTAAGATGGATTTGTATCAATGGAAGGTTGTTGCTGGGAAAATAAATGTATGTAAGTAAATCTGCCCAACTTCAATTGTGACATTCCACTTCTACAGACATTGAACAGCATCAGCTAGAGTGCTGAGCTTTGTGGCAGTCCACTATTGAAGTACTGAGACAAACTGACTTTATCATTCAAATGGACATTTAACTGACTTTGCCTTATTCTTAGAGGATGCACAGGAATGATGTTTGAGAGCTTCACAATTAGTCCTTTAGATCAGACTGTACCAAAGACCAATGACAGGACCAGCCTTAGATTTCCTTTGATATCCTGTCATAAAGTCATACAGGACTAAAACTGACCTTTCAGTCTAACTTATCTGCGCTTACCAGACATCCTAGTTTGACCTAGTTTCATTTGCCAGGATTTGGTCCCTATGTCCTGACAGACAAAACTTGTTGCATTTGCAAGTTCGCAGGAGAGCCATTTTTCCTGAAGATAGGTTTCAGGAGTCAATAAATAACACACAGGATTGTCATCACTTTTTTGGTTGCCAGTTGGCTTGCTTCATTTGAGCATGGCAACAGTCACCCACCATACACCAGAATTCCATTGTATCAAATCAGCAATGGGAGTCCTTTCGGTCTAGTTGAAGAAGATATTCGAGTTGGAAGGAGATTCCATCTCCTCTGGTCACCTTCCCTTTTTTCATTGCAGCTAAAAACCTCCTTCACTTCAGACAGATAGATTCTTCATCAGTAGGGGAAATCAAGGGTTACGGAGAAAGTTCAGGAAAGTGCTGCTGGAATGTCAGATCACCCATGATCCTATTTAATGGCAGAGCACATTTGAGGGGTCTACTTCTGAACAGTCTACTTCTGTTCCTATTCCTTCTGGTCTTATCTGGGCAGATGATGGTGGTATCTTTTAGAGCGATTCAAGTCATTATCTGGCATAGTAGATGATGATGTCTTACTCTGTGTTTTATCAATTGGCTCTTTTGTGCTCTCAGCAATTTGGGGGTGCATTTATGTGAAAAGACACAATCTACCACTATCACAGAGCCTTTGTAATCTGCCAACTGCTCAGATGGTTATATTGCCATTGCGGGACCTATGTCGTAGTTGTCCAACAAGGGATCTTTCTTCGTGGAAGTGCCAGGAGGTGCTCAAATTAGTGATAGCAATGAGAATGCCAACAAGTGGTGATAGCATTCTGTTACAGAGATTCAAATCACCCCTTTTTAGACAGCTTCACTATATTAGTCCCAGTCATTTTGGCTAGGTTCCAGCATGGGATTTGTTTTGGCAGAATCACAGGAATTTCAATGGCAACATGACAGGCCTTTGTTAGCTGTTGGAGAGGTTGTGGAGTATTTTAAGGGGTTCTTGAAAGGTCTCCTGTAGTGATTTTTGGAAACAATGGTTTGTTTTGTGCTGATTTTGCATTGTTAGCGATGTACTACATAAACTTACAGGAAGGATATCCAAAAGGTTCATACCTCACCTTTTGTCATCTGAATTATTCACCTAATACTGCTTGTTGTTAATGGTTTTCTCTTGTTCAAGCTACTCAAAAACTGATTCCCATTCCAATAAATAATCAATTTCATTTTAAATCACTGGTCTTCAATTTTACTAACTTCATACAAACTAACTAACTAACTTCATTTTTCCCCACATCTTGCATAATTAAGATACTAGGAAAATCCTTCATAATAAGGAAAGCTGTTTCATAAATTAGAAAATGGTATTACACTAGATCAGAGGTTAATTAATTATTATGCCAAGACAAAAGTGAACATTGGCAGTATTTAAATGTTGCAAGTGCCTATCAGAATGTGTTTTAAAGTCTTTGAGCTGCAAAGCTCCAGCAACTGCTGCAAGGGCAGTAACAAGTATTGTTTTATATTGTAAATTATCTATGTATAACACCACCCATTGAGAGGAGCAATCAGGAAATGGCAAAATTCCCTGTTTACAAACATAGGTCAAACACAAACAAAATCCTGTATCAAAAGAAAACTACATTCAAGTTTTAGATAAAGGGAACACTTAGGACTTTTGCAATAGAGATCGTTGAACTGACAACAGCTCCATCTCTAATAATTTATTGGAGGTATATCATAAAGCCTGGAGGCCTGCTGCAGCTGAGCCCAATTTCAATTTTGTCAAACTTGTTTCTATCATTTCATTTATATGACTGTAGTGCCTAATAAACAAAATATCAAAAAAAAACATCTTGTCACTGACTGCCAAGTGATCCAAGGCATTGGGTTTTTAAAAAAAGTAGAAAGATCTTCTAAATTCTTATTCTGCCAGTGGTAAAATTAAAATTTAAGCTTCTAAAAGTGTTTATTTTGCATACAGAGTAAACGTGCAGATATCTGAAGTATTGTATTAATTCTAGAACTCAAGTTAAAGATTTAGATAGATTTAGTTCTAATAGCACTTAAAACATGTAAATAAGTCATATTGATTTACTACATAAAATCTGAATATGTCTTGGGCCACCACATAAAGAACACAGCTCAAGTGTTCAGTATTTAAAATTAGCTTTACACTGTTTCCTTTCTGGTGATCAGTAAAACTTGAGAGGATTTGGGGCAACAGACAACTTCAAAGCACTATTCTCAATCAAGTTTCTATTATAACCCTGATTCAAATTAAACTTAGAAACTGATTATAAAAGATTGATCAATTCTAAAGAACCCCACAGATATCGATAGATTTGGACTGGGGGCAGGAGTGGGTGTGAGTCTGGGTGGGATGCTTTTCCAAGAGTGGGTGTGGATTTGTTGGGCCAAATTGCCTGTTTCCGCATTGTAGGGATTCAATGAAAAAAATCTGTCTCTGAATTTACCTTTTTGCCAAGGGATGTGGTGATTGGATGTTACTAAATTGGAACAGTTAATTAGTAATAGGTACTGTATCTATTATTCGCTTAAGTTTTCTAGTAGTTAAGATATTCTAAATTCCTCTTTCTTTTGTTTGTATTTTAAGTATAGTGTTTAAATAAATTGTGTTTTGCTTAATGTCAAGTGGTTTGACCAGTTGCATCACATCTGGAACACCCACTTCTAATCTACCTTGAAAACAAAAAGTTAGGGTCTAGGCTACCTTCTTAAAATATTTTGAAGGGGTCTGGTCTGGTCCGGTCCATAACAAATTGGGGCTACTTGTCGGGTTACAGTTCTACAATTCCAACGTGGGTTTAGGGTTGTTGGACTCAAAGGCAGCGAGTGGTAGGAGTTAGTGTCTTTTGTTTTGGGTGTTGAATTAGGTTGGTTTAAACAGGGCATGCTTTGTGTAGTAGTGGCTCTTTCAGTCACTATGAGTTTTCTGGGGGTGTAAGAAGTGACTTAGGGAGTTTTACAAAAACTGAGCAAGGCAAAGCTGTTCGAATTGGCAGACAAGCTGGAGCATGGGTTGCCTTTATCTGTGAGAAAAGGGGATGTAAATTGCAGCAATAGCTCGGCATTTAAATTTGCTGAAAATGCCATCGAAATCTTTGGAAATGGCTAGAATTCAACTGCAGATGAAGCAGCCTGAACATGCAAAGGACCTGAAACAGTTTGAATTATGATTAAAAGCAGAGGAAAGAGAAAAGGAAAGAATAGCCCTGGCAGAACAAGACAGAGAAGGAAAGCAGAAAGAGAGAGTTCAAAGTTTAGCAATTAGTGAGTAAAGTCGACTTAAAAAAAATGGAGATGAAGGTAGACGGTAGGCTTAATGAAGAGGATAGTGATGATGAGCAAATACATTGTAGCCAAAGTGCTGGTGGGGATCTGTTTAAATTTGTTCAAATATTGCCTAAATTTGACAAGGATGTAGAAGCCTTTTACATTTCATTTGAGGAAGTGGCTAAACAAATGAAATGATCGGTGACCATGTGAGCTTTGCTGATCCAAACAAAGGTATTGGTATCACTATCAGAGCATGGGGTGGTGAAGAAAGCCATCTTAAGTGCGCATGAGCTTGTGCCAGAAGCCTTCAGACAACATTTTAGGAATCTAAGAAGAGGCCCTGGTTAAACGTTCATTGAGTTTGATCCTTTCAAAGTGCGAGGAATAGAAATTAGGGAAAAGAGAAATCCTCAGGTGCTAGGGGGAAAAGGTAAATCTCATTGAAGGTAATAAAGATAGTTTACCACAGGGTAAAACAGAAAACCCATGAAGGGGAAAGAGCAGTTAAAAAGGTCAGGTATTTTCACTGCAATAAAAGTAGGCCACAAATAGTCACAGTGTTGGCGATTTAGAAAAAGCACAGGGAAGATGGATGTAGAAAAACAAGACAAACCAGTGAATTTTGTTGAAGTGGTAAAGGAAAGCACAGTGGAGTCTAAAAAGCTGCAAAATGTACAACTTGGTCGGAGGTTGGTTGAGAAGAAAGCACCATATATCTTCTTAAACCATTTACTTAAGAGGGTAAGGTTTACTCACGTATGCCAGGAGTAGGAGGTAAAGAAATTGCAGTTTTAAGAGATACGGGATCATGTCAATCTTTAACATGGAGAGATAAGGAGACGTAATTCAGAAGGACTATTGTCAGAAAAAGTGCTAATACATGGAATTGATGGTGAGACAAGAAGTGCTCCATTACGTAAAGTGATTTTGGAGTGTCGGCTGAAAAGTGGAGAAGTGGTGGTACAAGTACTGGAGAAACTCCTGGCTCCAGGAATACAATTTGTCCTTGGTAACGAAATGGCTGGATCACAGATAGAAGTGCTGCCTACTGTGGTTGAAAAGCCAGTGGAAAATAAGTCAACTGAGGTATTGCAGGAAGCATATCCTGGGAATTGTTCTGACTGTGATAACAAGGTCACAAAGCTACAGGTTGAAGCAAGAGGAGAAATTAAACAAGATAAGGAAGTTGAAGTGGAATTATCAGAAACCATGTGTGATCAAATAGTTGAGACAAAACAAGAACAGGGGGAGGACAAAATGGATATTTTCAATTCAGAGAAATTAACAGAGTTACAACAGAAAGATGAAAAACTGAAGCAATTGTATCAAAAAACATACACAGAAGAAAAATCTGTACGTATTCCCTAATGTTACTATCTTAAAAATGATATCTTGATGAGGAAATGGAGACCATTGCATATTCAGGCAGATGATAAATGATCAGAAGTTCATCAAGTTGGGAAAGCAATGGCCTAGTGATATTTAAAAACCAAAAGAACTGCAGATGCTGTAAATCAGAAACAAAAACAAAGTTGCTGGAAAAGCTCAGCAGGTCTGGCAGCATCTGTGGAGGAGAAAACAGAGTTAACGTTTCGGGTCTGCTGACCCTTCCTCAGAACTGATGGTGGCTGGGAAAACGTCAGTTTATATGCAGAAAATAGGGAGGTGGGTGGAAGAGGGAGTAAACGATAGGATAGAGCCCAAACAGAGAGAAAGACAGTTGGACAGACAAAGGAGTTGCTAACGATCAGGCTGGGAGGGTGAATAGTTGTTAATGGGGACTGTTAGTGACTAACAACAGAGGGTGTGTAGTGGCAGGCTATGTGGTAACAAGACCTGGTGTGTGGGGTGGGGGGCTGGGTCATGGGACAGTTTAGGCCCTAAAATTATTGAACTCAATATGGAGTCCGGAGGGCTGTAGGGTCCCCAAGCGGAAAATGAGGTGTTGTTCCTCCAGTTTGTGTTGGGCTTCACTGGAACACTGTAGCAAGCCAGAGACAGAGATGTTGGCCAGAGAGCAGGGTGGTTCATTGAAGTGGCAGGCAACAGGTAGTTCAGGGTCTTTTTTGCGAGCAGAACGTAGATGTTCTGCGAAGCAGTCGCCAAGTCTACGCTTCGTTTCCCCAATGTAGAGGGGACCACATTGTGAGCAGCGAATGCAGTAGACTAGATTCTTGGAAGTGCAAGTGAAGTGTTGCTTCATTTGGAAGGTATGTTTGGGCCCTTGGATAGTGGGGAGGGAAGAGGTAAATGGGCAGGTGTTGCATCTTCGCCGGTTACAGGGGAAGGTGCCGTAGGGCTGTGGGGAGGTTTTGGGGGTGAAGGAAGTTTGGACCAGGGTGTCCCGGAGGGAATGGTCCCTGCGGAAGGCAGACAAGGGAGTGGAGGGGAATGTGGGTCTGGTGGTGGCATCTTGCTGGAGGTGGCGGAAATGGCGTCTGATGATCTTCTGGATGTGGATGCTGGTGGGATGGTAGGTGAGGACAAGGGGAACCCTATCGCTGTTGCGGGAGGGAAGAGAAGAGGTGAGGGCAGAAGTGCGGGAGATGGGTTGGACCCGATTGAGGGCCCTGTCGACAGCGGAGCTGGGGAATCCTCGGTTGAGGAAGAATGTGGACATTTCGGAGGCTCCCTTGTCAAAGTTGGCCTCATCTGAACATATGCGACGGAAACGGAGGTACTGAGAAAATGGGATGGAGTCTTTACAGGAAAGGGGGTGTGAGGATGTATAGTCCAGGTAGCTGTGGGAGTTGGTGGGTTTGTAATGGATATTAGTGGCCAGTCTATCCCCAGAAACGGAAACAGAAATGTCGAGGAAGGGAAGGGAGGAGTCAGAGATAGACCAGGTGAAAGTGAGGGCAGGATGAAAATTGGAGGCGAAATTGATGAAGTTTTCCAATTCTAGACGGGAGAGGGAAGCAGTACCGATGATATCATCGATGTATCGGAGAAAGAGTTGTGGGTGGGGGCCGGAATAGGACTGGAACAAGGAATGTTCCACTTACCCCACGAAGAGACAGACATAACTAGGGCCCATGCGGGTACCCATGGCAACCCCTCTTACCTGAAGAAAATGAGAGGAGTTGAAAGAGAAGTTGTTGAGGGGGAGGACAAGCTCAGCCAAGCGGAGGAGGGTGGTGGTGGGTGGCTGGGGATGGTTCAGGTCTTTGCTCCAGGAACAAGTGGAGAGCCCTATGACCCTCCTGGTGGGGAATGGATGTGTAAAGGGATTGCACATCCATGGTAAAGAGGATGTGGCTCGGGCTGGTAAACTGGAAGCTTTGAAACCGGCATAAGGTGTCAGATGAATCATGGATATATGTGGGTAGGGATTGGACCAGAGGGGAGAAGACTGAGTCAAGGCAAGAAGAGATGAGTTCTGTGGGGCATGAGCAGGCTGAAACAATGGGTCTACCTGGACAGTCCTGTTTGTGGATTTTTGGCAGGAGGTAGAAACGAGCTGTGCGGGGTTGGGGGACTATTAGCTTGGAAGCAGATGGCGGGGGAGATCACCGGATGAAATGAGATCCGTAACTGTAGTGGATACAATGGCGTGATGTGCCATGGTGGGGTCATGGTTCAGGGGAAGGTATCTGAGAGCTGGTGCTCAGCCTCTGCAAGGTAGAGGTCAGTACACCAGACAACAACAGCACCACCCTTATCGGCAGGCTTGACGACTAAGTCAGGGTTAGATCTGAGTGCACGGAGTGCAGTCAGTTCGGAGCGAGATAGGTTGGATTTGTTGAGGGGGCAGTGAAATTGAGGCGACTGATGTCATGTTGACGGTTCTCAATGAAAAGATCGAGTGCAGGTAAAAGGCCGAAGGAAGGGGTCCAGGTGGAGGGAGAGTGTTGGAGTTGGGCAAAGGGGTCTGTGGGACGGGGAGAGGAATCTTGTCCAAAGAAATGAGCACGGAGGTGAAGACGGCAGAAGAACAGTTCGGTGTCATGTCGTGCCTGAAATTCGTTAAGGTGGGGACGCAGAGGGATAAAGCTGAGGCCTTTGCTGTGTACAGAGCGTTCAGCATCGGACAGCTTAGGAGGGATGGTGAATACACGACAGGAGGTGGGGGGGTTGGGGGAGGGGATAGAGTCAGAGGGAAGGATAGGAGAGGTAGGTTCCAGAGGGCCTGGTGACCGCTTCGCAGAACATCTACATTCTGCTCGCAAAAAAGACCCTGAACTACCTGTTGCCTGCTACTTCAATGCACCACCCTGCTCTCTGGCCAACATCTGTCTCTGGCTTGCTGCAGTGTTCCAGTGAAGCCCAACGCAAGCTGGAGAAACAACACCTCATTTTCCGCTTGGGGACCCTGCAGCCCTCCAGACTCAATATTGAGTTCAATGATTTTAGAGCCTAAACTGTCCCATGTCCCAGCCCCCAACCCCACACATCAGGCCTTGTTACCACATAGCCTGCCACTACACACTCCCTGTTGTTAGTCACTAACAGTCCCCATTAACAACTATCCACCCTCCCAGCCTGATCGTTAGCAACCTTTGTCTGTCCAACTGTCTTTCTCACTCTTTGGGCTCTATCCTATCGTTTACTCCCTACCACACCCACCTCCCTATTTTCTGCATATAAACTGTTGTTTTCCCAGCCACCATCAGTTCTGAGGAAGGGTCACCGGACCCGAAACGCTAACTGTTTTCTCCTTCACAGATGCTGCCAGACCTGCTGAGCTTTTCCAGCAACTTTGCCTAGTGATATTTATCGCTCAACTTTTAATCCAGAGATCCAGATAACGTTCTGGAGACTTGAGTTCGAATCCCGCCATGGCAGATGGTGGAATTTGGATTCGATGAATATCTGGAATTAAGAGTCTAATGATGACCGTGAATCCATTGTTGATTGTTGGGGAAAAACCCATCTGGTTAAACTAATGTCTTTCAGGGAAGAAAACTGCCATCCTTACCTGGTCTGGCCTACATGTGACTCCAGACCCAAAGCAATGTGGTTGACTCTGAACTGCCCTCTGGGCAATTAGGGATGGGAAATAAATGCTGCCCAGCCATCAATGCTGCATCCCATCAATGAATTAAGAAAAAAAAATTCATCAAGTTGTATTACCATTGGGTGATAGAAAGGAAGTTTTGTGGGTAGCATATGAATTACCAGTAGGTCATTTAGGTGTAAGAAAAACTCGAGCCAAAATACAAAAACATTTTTACTGGCCTGGACTGCACAGGGATGTAGTTAAATTTTGCCAGACCTGTCATACATATCATGTAATTGGAAAACGTCAGGCAATGATAAAACAAGCACTTTTAATATCCATTCCTGCATTTGAGGAACCTTTTACGAGGGTCTTAATTGATTGCATAGGACCTATACCTAAAGCAAAAAGTGGGAATCAGTATTCGTTGACAATAAGTGATGTGTCCACTAGATTCCCAGAGGCCATTCTATTATGTAATATCACAGATCAAAGGATTGTAGAAGAGTTACTTTTTTTTTTACTAGATACGGACTACCTACAGAAATACAAATCAGATCAAGGGTCAAACTTTACATCAAAATTATTCAGGCAAGTTATGGATAGCTTAGGAATAAAACAATTCAAATCCACTACATATCATTCAGAATCGCAGGGAGCATTAGAATGGTGGCATCAACCTTAGAAGACCATGTTGAGGGCTTATAGTCAAGACTATCCAGATGATTGGGATAAAGGCATTCTGTTTGTACTGTTTGCAATTAGGGATGCACCAAATGAATTGACCAAATTCAGTCCATGCGAATTAGATTTTTAGGCATGAAGTGAGAGGACCACTGAAATTAATTAAGGAGAAATTTGAGAGTCAGCGTTCAAAAGACCACATATTTGGAAAATATTTCGGGGAAGATTAAATAGAGCGGGGGAGTTGGCTAGACAGTATTTGACAATAGCAAAGCACATGATGGAACAGGAAGAAGACAAGAAATCGAAAATTTGCAATTTTGCTAGTGGAGGTAAAGTGCTGGTGTTACTTTCAGTGAAAGGTGAACCTTTAAAAGCAATGTTTAGTGGACCTATCAACTCGAGAGCAGACTGAGTGAAGTGAATTATTTGTTAAGGATTCCAGATAGAAGGAAATCTCTCAGTGTGTCACATGAATATACTCAAAAGGTATTTTGTGTTACTGGTTACAACAGAGTGAAGAATCAAGTTCAGAGGATTCTGGATTGGACACTCCTCAAATTATACTGGACAATGAGGAAGTTCTCAAAAATTGGGACAAATTATTAAGTTACCTTCCAGAGGAAAATTGAAATGACCTGTAAAAGAGTTATTTCTATCGCATGGGGATATATGTGGGAATAAGCTGCTAGGTAGTAAGCTAATGATGCATGTTGTAGATATAGAAAATGCTGTTCCAATTAAGCAACATCCTTATAGACTTAACCCTCAAAAGTTGGCACAGGTTCAAAAAGAGATTGAACGCATTCTCAAAGATAACATATTCAAAGTCAAAGTCAGTCGTGGTGACTGGAGCTCACCCATAGTAATAGTGCCAAAACCAGATGGTACCTAACGATTGTGTTGACTACTGTGAAGCCAATGCAGTTACAAAGTCTGATTCATAGCCTATTCCACATTTGGGAGACTTTTTTGAGAAGGTGGGATAAGCAGCTTATATTTCCAAATTGGACTTACTCAGAGAATACTAGCAGGTACCTTTATCAGAGAGCAAAGATAATTCCAGCTGTTGTAACACCGAATATACTATACCAATTTAAAGTCATGCCATTTGGTATGAAAAATGCACCAGTCACATTTCAAAGACTAACTAATAAAGTCATTTCTGAATTTCCCAATTGTGTGGTATACATCAACGACCTGATGATTTTTAGTCATGCTTGGAAGGAACATGTGCAGCATTTAATCGGAATTATTTGATCAACTTTGGGGAGGGGTGGGGGTGGGGGGCAAGCTTGGTGATAAACCTGGCTAAGAGTGAATTCACAAAAGCCCAAGTCATGTTCCTGGGCCATGTTATCAGACCTGGACAGATGTACCCATGGAATGTGAAAAGAAAGGTTACCAATGAAGAGAGCAGTGCTACAATTCCTGGTATTGAGCGGGTTTTATCGGAAGTTCACACCGAATTTTAGCAGCATGGTTGTTCCACTGACTGACTTATTGAAGAAGTGCAGGAAATGTCAGTGGACAGCAGACTGTCAAGCTTTCAGGTTGTCAAATGCCTTCTGTGTAAACCACTGCCCCAGGGTTAGCCACATCTAAATCACACACAGCCATTTAAGGTGGCTATCGATGTGAGTGATATAGGTTACAAGAAGATGACAAGACAGAAAGACCTATTGGGTATTTTTCAAGAAAGTTGTATATTCATCAACAGAAATATTCCACAGTTAAGGAGGAGACCTTGAGCTTGGTGTTGGCGTTACAACATTTCAACATTTATATTGACAGTAATGTGAGAGACAATTGCATATATTGATCCTAACCCATTAAAGTTTTTGGAGAAATTTAAGGAGAAAAATTCGACTGTTTAGACAGAGCTTATTAATGCAGCATTCGATTTTAAAATTATACACGGTGCAGGAAGAGAAAACGTAATTGCCAACTCGTTGCTGCGACTTGGATGAAGAAAGATGGAGGTGTTCGGCAGCAGGAGTATATGGACTGAAATAGAATGCAGTAGTGAATGTTGGCCTGCTTAGAGTCAATCAATCAATGTAATGTATATGTATTCTAGCGTACTAACAGAGTAAGACCTGGGCTTTCAAAATGAAGCCATCTTTGTATTTTGCTTTTTGTTAAAAGAAAGGGGGAGGCGTGACGATAATGTCACTTTGGAAGGGTTATTTTGTCCTTGGCCTTTTTTTTGAAAGGGAGGCCGTAAAGGCAGAGGTACCAAAGTGTCTGCTGGATCTGGCTTAAGTCAATAGGTTAAGGAGGTCTTTAGGTATCTTTTGAAAGCAGCTTAACAATGGAAAGGGAGTGGCCAGTTCTCCCAGATCGTGGTTTCTAGTTTTTTAGCAGTGTCAGCTGGACGTTGTTTGGGTCCCAGAAGGGTTGCAAGTTTCAGTAAATGATTCCTAACTGTGACTTTCTCCAAAATCTCGCTCGATTTTGAATGGCATGTAAGAATTGAACTCGTCCCTACCCTTAACAACTTCTCCTTCAGCTCCTCCCACTTCCTACTAAGGGGGTGGTCATGGGAACCCACATGGGCCCAAGCTATGCCTGCCGCTTTGGAAGATACGTGGAACAGTCTCTCTTCCACACCCACAGTGGCGCTATCCCCCACCTTTTGCTCTGCTACATCGATGACTGTATCAGTGCCACCTCGAGCTCGAACAGTTCATCAACTTTACTAACACCTTTCACCCCAACCTTAAGTTCACCTGGACCATCTCTGATACATCTCTCTCCTTCCTGGACCTCTCTGTCTCCATCTCTGGTGACCACCTCAAAACGGATATCGATTTCAAACCCACCGACTCCCACAGCTACCTAGAATACACCTCCTCTCACCCACCTTCCTGCAAGAATGTGCTCCCCTACTCCTCCAACTCCACACTGTGTTCTCTGACTCCAGCATCAGCAGTTCTTACTATCTCTATGTAAGAACCTGTGTCTGAATTTACCAAGGGATGTGTTAATTGGATGTTACTCTATTGGAACAGTTAATAATAGATACTGTATCTATTTTTTGGTTAAGTTTTCTAATAGTTATTCTAAATTCCCCCTTCTTTTGTCTATATTTTAACTTTAGTGCTTAAATAAATCATGTTTTGCTTAACGTTGAGTGGTTTGACCAGTTGCATCACATCCGGGACACCCACTTCACACTGAATTTGAAAACAAGTTGTAGTTAGGGTCTAGGCTACCTTCTAAAATATTTTGATGGGGTCTGGTGTGGTCTGGTCCATTACACAACTTATTATAAATTTAAAATCTATCTTCTTCTTAAATTTACTCAATGTCCCAGCTTCCATTGCCCTCTGAGATAGTGAATTCCAGAGATTCACAACTCTTTGAGAAGCAATTTCTCATCTATTTTAAATCTGTTACATCTTAACGCAAAATTATAGCTCTGCCTTCTACATTACCCTACATAGGAAACACTTCCTTTCTTTGTCAAATTTGTCAACTCCCTTTAGCATCTTAAATATGCAATTAGATAAAATTATAGAAACCTTACAGTGCGGATGGAGGACATTCGGCCCTTTGAATCTGCACTGATCCTCTGAACAGCACTGCATCCAGACCCTGTCCCTTACCTTATCCTGTTACCCTACATTTACTATGGCTAATCCATCTAGCCTAACACATACCTGAACAGCACGGATAATTTCAGTACGGCCAATCCACCTAACCTGCATATCTTTGGACTGTGGGAGGAAACCACAGCACCCAGAGGAAACTCATGCAGACATGGGGAGAATGTGCAAACTCCACACAGACAGCCACGCAAGGCTGGAATCGAACCCTGGCGCTGAGAGTCAACAGTGCTAACCACTGAGCTACTGTGTCACCCAAGCCTCAAACATATGACCTCAGAACAGAAGGCAACTATTCGATCCCTCAAGCCTGCTCTGCCGTTTAATAAGATCACGGCTGGTCAGTTTGTATTTTGAATTCCACATTCCAATCTACTATGTTAGCTTTTGATTCCCTTACCAAACAAGAATTTATGTGCAAAAACAGAAATTGCAGGAGAAATTCAGAAGATCTGGCAGCATCTCTAGAGAAAAAGCAGAGTTAACGTTTCATGTCATGTCCAGTGACCCTCCTTCAGAACAGTTCTGAAGAAAGGTCTTTGGACTCCATATGTTAATTCTGCTTTTGTTTTTAATATCAAAAATTGCATGATTTGTACTTTTGCACTTTGGTACTACACGTTATTTTCTATGTTTCATGTACTGTTAGGTTCTAAGAGCTGATGGCAATGGTGAGTCAGTTTGGAAAATTTGGCAAGAGATTGATAAAATGAAATACCTTACACTGAGAAAAAAAAGTATGATTTTCCACTGAAGATTTGAACAGACATTGATGAGAACCTCCCTCGTGAGCAGCATAAGGCATATTTTTAGGCATATATATCTCATTTGTACCCAATCTCAACTCATTTATATGCAGTATGTTTCTCCCAGACAGTGGAAAAAAATAAGACAGGGACAATTCCCGACATGAAAGTCAGAGCTGGTAATTTATTTCAGCAAACTGCTTGCTCTTCCAAGCTAGCATTTTGGCGATCAGCCACCATATTTCAGATTATGCTCCATGGCAATGACCACCTGCAATGTCCTCCTGCTGCCCCCTTACCCACTGGTGTAAGTTGGCATCAGACACCCATGAATTTCATCCATATCTACATAGCGTATCTCTGATTCACTTAAAACAGTTCTCCACCCAATACTGCACAGTGGAGCAAGCCAACACCTTGGACTATAATTTTGTTGCCACTTTGTGCACAGGAAAAGGCTCACTTCAGGGCTCTTCACATATTATCTTACTACTCACTCACTTTGCACTGTCTGGGATACTAACCGCACCTCTGCCTTGCCTTTTAGTGCACGTACAAACCCGGGCAGCTTGTCACAGTCATAAACAGTAATCAACTGCACCTACAGCAGGCTATGCTGTAAACATATTGAGATACTGAACATGCTGCAACGAAGGTAGTTCTGCTATAAAACGTGTTTCATTAACACGAATTGGCTGTAACGCAAATTGATGAATAGTGGATGCTGTTTGGATCACGCAAACTTTCTGCTGTACAGTGATTTTCTACAGTGATTTCCCTATAACACCATCTTCCATAGCACAAGGCTACGCAAAAATGCAACTATGGCATTATAGGAGAACTACATGTAATCCTCAGTCAAGTCAAGAAGCACTGTCTTTAGTTAGGGGGTTCCAGCATAGTCAGTCAAGAGCATTGTTTGTAATCAATTTACAGTTAGGGGTGATAATTGGGGCACTTGAGTCAGTCAGTCAGGTGGTTTGTATCACTATTGTCTGGGGAGTGGACAGTGGCCAGTCGCCAGTCCTACATGTCCACGACAACTACTTTGTGTAGGTCAGTCAGGGAGCTATGTAGAAATCACATATGGGTCTGGTCATCAGTCAGGAGCTGCTCAGTCAGGGGTTTGGGCCACTGTCAGTCCATAGTAGTTTGTCTACTGGAAGTTAAGAAGGGGATTAACAAGGCCAGTGCTGTGCTGGGGAGCTAGGCAAGTCAATTGTGGGAACTGGAGGCAGCATGCCAGGATGCAAACTTGATGATAACTGTGAAGGGATGGGGGAAGCTCAACGTGAAGGTTCAGGGGTCACCTGAATTGAGAAGATGTGCTTCAGTACATGAATTGCTACCTGTCATGCCTTTAATCTCAGTCAAAATGCAATGCACAATCTGTATGAAAAATGACTGCCGCCACCACATCCAGAGTGGGTGGAGTAAGTTTGTTATATCTCTGAGGGAGTGGGTTCTACATGTGCGTGATGTGCAACTCTTCACTGGGCAATAGCATTAAAGAAACAACACAGTACAGGGGTCAAGACATTTGCTATATAATTCTGTATATGGACCTCATGCATTGACTTGCTGTGTGGGCTAAATATTCTAGCCACATTATTCAATATTTCACATGGATCTTACTACTGGCTATGAAGCACAGGTCAGATGAGCTGCAAAGATTCACCCCTTAGTTGCAAATGTCACAACCACCATCCAAATGTCACGTAGCCTGTACAAGATGCAGGGGCAGCAGCACCTTGGACTATAAAATATCCACAACATCTTCCTTTAGTTCTGCAAATAGGACAATGTGAAGTGTGATTGGTTAATAACATTAAAAGGTGACAGGAGGAGAAAGAAAGAAGTGTAGCAAGTTGGAAAATTAAATGAGAACTATATGGATAAAACGAATGTCCATTGTTGTAGTAAAGAAACAAAAATATTTGGTTGCCTCCTCAAAAATTGCTCCCTGGGCCTGACATGGAAATATTTGAGTTTCTGATCCATATCTCCTCCTTTCAGCTTTTCTCTTAAACTCAGAGGATATAGACCAGCCATTTAACTTTGGAACTCAGTCCGTACATCAAAACAGAAAATTAAAGGAGTAGGCTTTTTGAGCCTGCTCCGCCATTAAACTCACCATGGCTTATCACGCTGTACTCAGTACCTTTTTCCTACTTTCTTCCCATACACTTTGATCCCTTTTGACTTCAGAACCATATCTAACTCTTTCTTGAAAGCATTCGAAGTTTTGGCTTCAACTTTTCTGTGGCAGGGAATGCCATAGACTAATCACTCTCTGGGAGAAGAAATTTTGCCATATATCAGTTCTAAACGCACAATTAAACAGTGATCCCTGGTTCCGTACTCCCTAGTCATCGGAAACAAACTTCCTGCATTTACCTTGCCTAGTCCTGTTATAATTTTATAGCTTTCAATGAGATTCCCTTCTCCCTGATTCTTCTAAACTCCAGTGAATATAATCCTAAACAATCCAGTCTCTCTTCATAGGTCAATCCTACCATCCTAGGAATCAGTCTGGTAAACCTTTGCTTCACACCTCCATAGCCAGAACATTTTTCCCTCAATAAAGGTAATGAAATCAGCACACAATACTTCAAGTGCAGTCTTACAAGGCCTGTACAATTGCAGCAAGACATCCCTGTTCCCGTACTTGAATCCTCTCACAGATGGCCAACATACCATTTGGCTTCTTCATCGCATGCTACACTTGCATGCTTACTTTTAGCGATTAGAGTGCAAGGATACCCAGGTCTCACTGCACTACCCGCTTTCCCAATCCATCACCATTCTGACAATAATCTGCCTTCCCGCCTAATCTCACATTTACCCACATTACACTTCACCTGCCACGCATCTGCTCACTCACTCAACTTGACCAAATCATAATAAAGCATTTCTGCATCCTCCTGACGGATCACCTCCCACTCAATTCTGTATCATTTGCAAACTTGAAGGTACTACTCTTAGTTCCCACATCCAAATTATGAATATACAGCTTAACTCACATTGCTCAGGATACTTCTTATTTGAGCCACCTTTTCGGTTTTAACCTTTTAATGCTTATAAAAATAATAACATTCATACAAAAAAAAGTTGGAACTTCCGGCAAAGGATCACCAATCTGAGATGTAACTCTGTTTCTAGCATCTTCTATTTTAATTTCAGATTTCTG
Organism: Rhincodon typus; assembly: GCF_021869965.1. Classification (NCBI taxonomy): domain Eukaryota; kingdom Metazoa; phylum Chordata; class Chondrichthyes; order Orectolobiformes; family Rhincodontidae; genus Rhincodon; species Rhincodon typus. The sequence continues at coordinate 96,946,325 of NC_063335.1, read as the reverse complement.
CCATTTGTACTGTATTAGTCCAGTATTTTTTGTAGTGTGGTTACTGTTACCTGAATAAAGCAGGTCTTAATTGCAGAGAAAATTTTAACCACATTCATGGTTCTGCAATATCTGACAAAAAATTACAAGTTATTTTTCCACAATCATTGGTCATCTGTTTTCATTTGAAATAATATTCAATGGTCTTAAATGGCTGCATAACAACAGCAACAATGCAGCCAACACAAATTACTGAAAAAAGACAATGGAACCAATAGGATTACCAATTATACTTTACACAGTACTTGCCATGCATTTGTCTCAAAAGAGACAAAAGGGAGACTGAACTGAAAATGCTTTAATCTTTCTGATAATGTCTTCAGTCCTGCAATGGATGAGTCAGGACAATGCACGTTCAACTATACAAATTACATGAAATCTTCATTTATTACCAAGAATTACAATGCATTTCAATTTCTAAATTAGCAGAACTTTTAATTAATATTGCAATTAATCTTGTCAGGAAAGGAAAATTGGGTCAGCTGTAATGGGCTACTTTTAATTACACAACAAGCACAATGTCAATGTCTAAAATGTACACTGTACGACTAATGTTTGAGATTTGAACCTATATCAAAAATTTTGCATATTAGAGTAGACACAGTTAAATTTGCTGCAAAATGCTAATGCAAACTTAGCAGAGCAGAAATTTCTAGAAGATAAAAGTCAGTTTTAACCTGCTGATATATAAATTATTTAAATTATGTATTAATATTGCTGGCCTAACATCCAGTCCAAATTAAATGCTAGATATCTTATGAGGTCCTGTCAACCTACTCAAAATATAAAACAACTCTTTTTGTCACATGGATTTTTCGCAGCATCTGTTACTAACATGAATGGGTGATTTTAAGTGCCTCACTATCAGCCCAGTACTATTTAGCAGATGGTGCTGCTAAACCCAAATTATGTACGACATCTCCCAAGTGCCCTGTGTTTTTATACAAGTATTCTCCGATTCCTCTGTGATAGATGATTCACCTTTGCTCTGCTGAGCATATAGAAAAGTTTGTGTGCTAGGCACTAAACACATTCTGCTTTCCTCTACATATAGCTACAGGAAAACATAGAATTAATCTGCCATTGTTTTGCTAATGTATTAAAGTAACATTCGTGATGTTTTCATTAATTTTGTAATTGTACATCTGAAACAAATGTCAGAATTTTGCCTCCAGTAGAATGGATCATTTTCACCTAGTTCTGATTTAGAAATGCAAATCACAAGATTATAACAGATACCTCTGGTGTTTTTGCAAACTTTGAAGTTAACTAACATAGCATACTTCTTACTCAACAGGGTAGTTTCAATGGAGACTTTTATCTAGTGAATTGAACTCATTAATGACCATCAGTTAAAATATCAGATTTGACTAAATTATTTAGGAAAATAATTCTGATTCTCATACAATATTAGGCCTTACACTGCAATAGCTCAAATAGTACAATTTCAGTAGGAATGAAAGCAGGGACAGTACTATAGTAGTAGTGACATCATGACGAATAATCCACATGTATTTAGCACAATTATGGAAAAAGACAAAAAATAAGTGTGGAGGCTCTAAGTTGGAGGAAGGCTAATTTTACTACGCTGAGAAGTGACTTAGCTAAATTGGATTGAAATAGCTTCTTGAAGGTTAATCATTGTCAGAGCAATGAGGCTTATTCAAGGAGGAGATTTAATGGGCTTGATGAAACATCTTCTATACAGAGAACATAAATGAGTTTGTCACATCTAGAACCCTCTTCATAACAAGGTATATAGAGGGCAAGAGAAAGCAAACAAAAATAAATCTTATGTCAGCCACTGACAGTTTAATACTGCAAAATACCATGAAGAACATAGAAAATACAGAAAAGGGGTGAATTTGACTTCGAGTAGATCGATCACCAGCTCCATATTAAATATATCAAAAGATTATTGAAAGAAATGAAATGGAGGTTCTAGTATTTAGTTATAGGTGTGGTATCCGAGGATTGATACATTGCTAATGCTGTTCCATTGTTTATCATTTTTTTAATATTATACAGCTGTGGGGGACTCAGTTATAGTTGATGTTGATGATGACGTCAAGTACCTATTCATGATGTGGAGGTGCCAGCGTTCAACCGGGGTGGACAAGGTCAGAAATCACATGACACCACGTTATAGTCCAACAGGATTATCAGGTGAAGGAGCAGCGCTCGAAAGCTTGTGATTTCAAACAAACCTGTTGGACTATAACTTGGTATTAAGTATTTATTCAATAACTTCAGCTGATGCAGCATGAACAATTTTGATTCTGTCAAGAACAGATCACTTAGGACAGGTGTTCAGCTGTGTTTAAAAGGTAAGCAAAGTAATTACATACCATTTTGCTTAACTTTTGATGTGAAAAATCAATTCCAAGGGACAGTATCAATTTTCATTTAGAAAGGCACAGATTAATTAACGAAAGTCAGCATGAATTTGGTAGAAAATGGTCAAAACAACATACTATGAATGCTGAAAAAACTCAGATCAGATAACATTTGTACAGAGAAACAGTTAACATTTTGGGTCAAATATCTTTCAACAGACAGCAATATGAGTTTTGAAGCCAGTGGTAGGGCAAAGGGGCAAGGAGAATAAAATGGAAGCTCTCTTTGGTAAAGGCCAAGGGAGATTAAATTACAAAGGACTGCATGATCCAACACCTAAAAGAAGAGTGGTAAGCGATTATGTAAAGAAACAAAGTGTGCGTTCACGTAAGGTTTGCATGACTGTATAAAAATTTGAATTCAATAAGAGGTAAAAGGGAGAAAGGAAATAGGACCAACCCAGCAAAACAACAAAAGAAACATGAAACAAAATGAAGGCAGTGGTTACGATATAAATGTGTTGAAGCTTAATTTGGAAGTTATTGGAGTATGAATTCTAAAGTGCAGTTCCTCAAGTTTGCACTGAGTGCCAATGGAACATTGCAGCAGGTCATGGATGGACAGATCTGCAAAGAGCAAGGTGGTGAATTAAACCACGTTTTCTTTTACACAGACAGGAGTAGTGCCCAGCTAATAATGCATTCTGCAGTCTGGATGAGGAAGTGGTAAGGCATAATAGCTGACTCAGCCTCCCAGCTCCTGGAAGGGCACCACACCAGCTGGAGAGGGCCAACCAGTGAGGTCCTGATTCTTGCAATGATGAGGGTTTGACATGGCAGTTGACTTCAATTTAAGTCTTATCTTTCCTGATCCACACACTCTTCAGTCAGAGACCTCCAGTCCTGGGTCACCACATTGAATTGTTTGGCAATGCCAATTTGCAGACTAGCTCTGCTGCTTCCACCATTTCAAAATTATCTTTGTGTATGTGAACTCTTTAAACCACCTAGAGATGGCATTTAAAGCATTCACAGCCAAAATTAAATGTATCTACAATTTATTAATTGTGTACAAGTTTTAATTAACTGCATGCAAGCATTGGACATTGACTGGAGATTCATTTGTGTGTTTATGAATCAACAGATACAAACAAACAGTGACCATTAGGTGGTACATGCCTTTTATGCATAATTCTGTAAATAACTGCTTACCAAAATGTGTAAAAAACAGCACCAGTTCTGTTCACTAACTAGTTTTTTGAAATGTAATAAAGGACAAAAAAATACTGCAAATAGCAGCAGCCTAGGTATGATGAGGGTGAGGAACACAAAAGTGAAGAAAAAATCCTGGGGAAATTAACTGGGTCTAAAAGTTGGCAAATTTCTCTGATAGCTTACGTTTTAGGATTTTAAAAAGATGGGTGCAGAGCCAGTGCCTGCGCAGGTTCTTATCCTACGAAATTCAACTAGATTCACTGTGGCCTTTCAGAAGGCAAGGAATAAATGTAACATTGCTATTTAAGGCAAAAGGTGAAACATAATTACACAGTGAAAAATACTAAAATCTCTGATTAGGGACTTAGAAACCTAGAAAATCATAAATTATGTTCGCTCTACCTAATAACATTATGCAAGTGCAATCATATTTGACAAACGGTTAGGAATATGCAGCATGGTTTGTGAAAGGAAAATCATGTTTTGCAAATGTATCAAGTGTTTAAGAGTACGACCCGAAGGTTAGATAATGGGGAACCTGTGGATGTAGTATTTGTGGATGTTCAAAAGGGCATGAAAACAAGGGATTTTTTAAATAAGAAATTGAGAAAACCACTGAAATATTCTCTAGAGTTAATTACACTTGCTGACATAACTGTTTTTATAATAGCATAATACTAGATGTGGGATATGCAAGCTGAAAAAAATTGATGAATTACCAGTTTGCTAACTCTATTTGCAAAACATACAAATTTTATGAAGTCAATTTTTGCATAATCAACCTACAGCTTTAAAGTTAATACTTAATATGCTAGTGCATCCTACACAAAGAAGTTTACGGTCAACACAGGAATTTTCATTACTAAATACTTTTTATAACTGCATAGCAGCAAAAGCCATTTAGAACACAAGTTCTTGAGAAGGTTATCTGGTTGGTTATACTCCAGACCTCTTTTCAGACCCCAATTTCTTTCATACTATTGAACCTGCTTCCACAATCCTAAATCAAGAGTTTCAAGAAAAACACACCTTAGCTTTTTCTCTTACTTACACAACCACAAACTGGCTCATTGCAGCTTGCCTAAAATATTATCTAGTGTAAAAAAGCAGAGAGGAGTTAAACAGAAGCATATATGGGTTAGCAGTTACATCCTTACTGACTAGCTGAATATCATGCATATATGGCCTGAAAAAAAAATCTTTTCATAATATTAGAGGTACAGAACGTCCACCCTAGAGAGATACTTGATTAGTAAAATTGCTGTCTTCTGTTGTATTGGCTATCTGATTGAATTGATTGATTTTAATATCTGATAAGTACATTAAAAAGGATAGCAGAAATAAAAATGATAATAAAATGGCACATCACAAACTTTCAATCTACTTTCTGGTGGATGCACGTTTTGAGTGTAACAAATTGCTAAGTTACCTACAGTACTCTTGCAAGAATTAAGAATTACTCATGGCAGTTTAGTTGATGGTTTTTATTATTAAGGACAACCAACATTATGATATTGCTGTCTTGATGTTTCAGTCAAATAGCTTTGTGTTTCTTGAACGCATACAAGAAAATCTCTTTAAAAGTAACAATTACAATCTCCACTTGCAAAACAGCAAAATATTGGTGGCACATGCTTAATCCAATTGATGTTTCCTACATCCCTTGACCTACAAGCAGCTCAGGAGGGTGTGTACGCATTATGCTCTTCCTACCATTATTAGTCAGAATCTTGTCTGAAATCTTGCTAGTCATAATTTTACTGGTACTTGCAGCATGGCAACATGTAGCTTTTCACTCTATTGAAATTTACTAGGAAGAAAATGCAATAGGTGATATCTCCTAAAAATAGGACTTAACAATTTAGAAGTAGACCATTTAGTCCCATGGGTCTGCTTTGCGATTCATTGATCGGACTGTAATCACAAATCCACATTCCTACTGACGCCTGATAACTCCTTTGCTTAACAAGCACCTATCCAACTGTGTGTTAAATCTACTCAAAGGACACTGCTTTCACCACCTTTTCATGAAGAAAGTTCAAAAGATTCACGACTTTTGAAGAGAAAAGATTTTGCCTCATCTGTTTTAAATGAGTGAATACTGATTTTTAAAAAGTGACCCCCAGTTCTAGATCTAGATCTAGATCTAGATAGGGGAATCACTTTTCCACATCTACCCAGTTAAGATCCCTCAGGATCAAGTTGCCTCTTACTTTTCTAAACTCCAGCGGATACAAGCCTAACCTGTCTACTCTTTACTCATTAGACAATTTGCTCATTCCAAGTCTTAGTCCAGTAATCCTTCTCTGAACTGCTTACAACGCATTCGCATCTTTTCAAATCACCAATAAAATACACAGCACTGCAGATGTGGTTTCACCAGTGCCCTGTATTAATTGAAGCTTTCAATTCCCTTTGCAATAAATGACAACATTCTATTTGCTTTCCTAACTATTTACTATTTCAGAAAGCCAAACTGAATGATGTCCCAGTCTTCCATAAATTAAAAATCAATGTTTGTGGCTATGCAGAATAAGTACCTCTGGCCTTGACTGCTGTAGTTGTTATCGTAAGAGTCATAACCTTGGTCTTCATAGGTTGCTCCATAGCCATCACCATATGCCTAAAGTTTCAAAGAAGGAGAATTGTGACTTTACAGTATACTAAAGTTATGATTGAAGGCATTCAAAAAGAAAGAAAATTCACTTTCAATAAAATGAAATTGGCTTTACTAGCAAATATCCCATCAAATCCAACTACAACTGTAATTATTAATTATCAATTATCATTGTACCAGAACAGACTCAGAAGTATAATTAAAGCACACGTTTCTGTCAAACTTTCTTTCATCCTTCTCAGTGGGCACCAGCAACCTTTGGTGCCTTGACCTTGGTCAGATGTCAGTTTAGACAGGAAGGTTTGTTGTTTGTTCAGCTGTATAGCTCAACAGAACAAAGCCTTGATAATTGCAGACATTGATTACTGCATAGGGATGATAAATAGGAGCGCACAGTCATCTCCCACTCCTGCTCATTTGCACTGTGTCTAGTATATCATGGCTGACAGCTAACTGAATAGATCGAGAAATCAAAAATTGTTACATTATGGTTTGCATAGTTCAGCGACACAGTAAATGCTAGGTTGACTTATTGGATCATTTGCACAGTCAAATGATAAACTACTCAAACTTATAATAAAATTCAGCATATAGGAGTTTCACTGGCATTTCTGCCAATTCCTAATTGTCTTTGAGAAGGTGGTGGTTGAACTGCCTTCTTAAATGGGTGCAGTCCATTTGGTGTAGATATACCCACAATGCTGTTTGGGAGCGTCGTCTAGAAGTTTTAACCCTAGCACTGTGAAGGAACAGCAAGATATTTCCAAGTCAGGATGGAGAATGCAAAAGGGGAGAATCACAAGTAGTGATATTCTCAAACATTTGTTACTCTCATCCTTGTAGATGATAGTGGTCATGAGTTTGGAAAGTGTTATTTGAAGAGCTTTGGTGAATTTCGGCAGTACATTCTTGTAAGTAGTATGCACTTGTTAATACCCATTGGTAATGGTGGGAAATGGATGTTTGTGGTTGCGATGCCAATCAAGGGGGCTGTTTTGTCCTGTACGATGTCAAGATTCGTGTGTGCTGATGGAGGGATTCATCCAGACATTGGGGAATATTCTATCAGATTGCTGACTTGTGACTCCCAGATGTTGGACAAGTGTGAGGAGTCAGCAAGTGGGTTGCTTGTTGCTGTTGTATCCCATGCCTGCTATTGTAGCCATGGTATCTATGCGGTTTGTCCGGTTCAGTTTCTGCTTTAATGGTAACCCTCGGGATACTGAAAGGAATTCAGCAAAAGTAATGCTAATGAACATCAAGGGGGACAATTAGATTCCCTCTTGTTGGCAATAGTTATTGCCTAGCACTTATATGGCACAAATGTCAATTTTTAAAATTTATTCATGGGATGAGAGAATCACTGGCTAGGTCAGCATTTATTGCCCATTCCTAATTGCCCAGACGGCGGTTAAGAATCAACCACATTGCTGTGTGTCTAGAGACACATGTGGGTCAGAGCAGGTATGGATGGCATTTTCCTTCCCTAAAGCACATTAGTGACCACATGGGTTTTTCTTGACAATCGGCAATGGATTCATGGTTATCATTAAAAACTTTTAATCCCAGATTTTTTTAAAAATTGAATTCAAATTCCACCATCTGCAGTGGCAGAATTTGAGCCCGGGTTCCCAGAACATTACCTGAGTCTCTCGATTAACAGTCCACTGATAACACCACTGGCCATCAACCCTCCAAATTGTCACTTGTCAGTCAAATCTGGAGATTGTCCTTGTCTTGCTGTATTTGGCTTTGGACTGTTTCAGGTTGAGGTTTAGCAAATGGTGAAGAAAACTGCAATCATCAAACATTGGAGTTTTGAAGAAGCAGCTGATGAACATTTGGCCTAGGGCACTACCCTGAAGAATTCCTGTAGTGGTGATGCTCTGGATTTGCGACGACTGATCTTCAACAAAAACCTCTGTGCTTAGTATGAATCCAAACAGCAGAAAAACTTCCCCCTAATTCCCAATGACTACAGTGCCTTGATAACAAAGGCAGTCACTCTCATCTCTGAAGTTCAGCTTATTTTGTCCATGGCTGCGAATATGCCAGGCCACGAGGTTGCAGATTTCTGATAAATACAAATGCTGAAGCTGCTGACAGCCAACAGCATCTCAAACATGCCCAGTCTTGATTTATTATGTGTCCAAAATCAGCCCCACTTAAAATAGCGCTTGTATCTGACAACACAATGAAGGGTATCCTCAGTGTGAAGATGCAACTTTGTCTCTGCATGGATTGCATGATGGCCACTCTCATCAATACTGTCTTAGACAGATACATTTAGGACATAACCAGCTTGGTCAGTAGTTATATTACTCATCTACTCTCTGATGTAGACAGGGCACACTCTACATTAGCACTCCGTATGTTCTACACCATTACCACTCTCATTGCTTCCTCCAAGTGATGTTCAACATGAATATGTACTGATTCATCAGCTGAGGGGGATGCAGTACCTAGTAGACAGCAGGAGATTTCCTTGCTCATGTTTGACCCGATGGCAGGAAACCTCATGGGGGTGGAGTTAGTACTGAGGGAATTGCAGGGCAACTCTCCTGACTGTACATCACTGTGCCCTCACTTGCTGGATTAACCTGCCAATGAGACAAAACATAAATGGATGGTGATGGCAGGATCTGCAGCAATTTTTTTAAAAAAAAGTAGTTCTGAAAAAAAAAACTGAAAGGAATGAAACAACAGAGTGGCTTGCTAAGCCATTCCAGAAGGTAATTATGAATGCTGTGGGTCTGAGTTGCATGGAGGAGAAACCAGGTCAGGATGGCAGATCTCCTGCCCTAAAGCACACAAAAGCGAATCAGATGGGTTTTAAATAGCAAATCAACAATGTTTCATGGTTATTGTTAGACTTCTAGTTCCAGATTTCATTTTACAGAATTTAAATTCCACTGACTGCTATGGAGGAATTCAAACCCAGGGCTTCAGCACATTAACTAGGTCTCTGAATTACCATCCAACGACAATGCCACTATACCACCACTTTCCCCGATTTGTACCTTCCTAGAGCATTCAGTTTAACCTTATTCTTGTAAAAGAAGTTCACATCAGTGCTAGTGAAAGAGTATCACGTTTATACCAACTATAACATAACATGCATATTTGAATTGATTCGATGCAGCAGTTCAAATTCAAGTGCAAAGCATTTATTTTTTTAAAACAGTGGTCTAATTGAAGGTCGCACATTAGGCGGCTGTAGCAGCATTTTAAACAGACAAGAATAGAGAATGTTTCTATTTATACAAACACAGCAGAATGACATGTCTTTGCTGTGGCAACATTATTGAAGTGGGAGGCACAGGCAATTACCAAAGCTTCTGTGCAAGTTTCTGAAGTGTATATAGCCACAGCTGAAAATAATAATTCACATTAAGAACATGAACTATTGAATCAGAAATTAAAATTATGTAGCTCCTCTATGCAACTGTATAGTGTTTACTAGAGTTAACAATACTTTTCTCTCAAAACAGACGCTAAAATCCTCCCATAAAAATGTTCAATTAAAAGTTCAATAGAACAATGACAAGTAAAATCTAAAAGTGTAATTTTCAATAAAAGGGACAAGTCTTTTTTTAAACAGCAATAAATGAGGTTATAAATTATAAATTTGGAAACAAGTGGAAAAATTAATGTTAAGAAGAAAACAGAAAATAAACCATTGTTGCAAGTGTGTCACCCCACCAACCTCCAGATCCAACGCATCATCCTCCGACACTTCCGCCATCTGCAATCCGACCCCACCACCAAAGACATCTTTCCCTCCCCACCCTTATCTGCTTTCCGGAGGGAC
>NC_063335.1:96913862-96935907 GCF_021869965.1 Rhincodon typus | reverse complement strand
ACTAACCTCATCCCGCCCCCTTGACCTGTCTATCCTCCCTGGACTGACCTATCCCTTCCCTAACTCCCCACCTACACTCACCTTTACTGGCCCCATCCCAGTCCCTTCGACCTGTTTGTTTCCTCTCCACCTATCCTCTCCTCTATCCGCCTCCCACTCTCTCCCTATTTATTTCAGAACCCCCGTCCCCTCCCCCATTTCTGATGAAGGGTCTAGGCCCGAAACGTCAGCCTCTCTGCTCCTATGATGCTGCTTGGCCTGCTGTGTTCATCCAGCCCTGCACCTTGTTGTCTCCAATAAACCATTGTTGTTATCTTATACACTTCTAACTTTAAATGCAAAGCCAGTAGATAGCTGTGTAGTTGCTCACAGGCATTATGCATTTATAAAGAATCTTTCCGCTTGTGGGTCGCTATTTGTCACTGTAGGGGTGACCTGTATCTGGCTATGTAAGGTGGCTTGTATTGGAACACACAAAGTGGCCCATGCCTGCTTACAAGATGGCAGACAGAAGCTAAGCAAAACTAAGCAGCCTGCTCACACAGTAAAATACAATGGTACCTTTGAACAGAATGGCTAGAAGGTCAGTAAAGGAATGCTGTATGTTCCCATCTGAGACAGTTCTGATAAAAAGGGTGCCTTAGGACAGATAAGTGACCAATTCCAGCTTTATTAATGAAAGGGTGACTGTCCCAGTAAATGAGTAACGTCAGGTGCTAGATTAGGTCCTCAAACAGCTGCAAGGATAACAGCTAAAGTTATTTTGTGGTAAACAGTTGCCTCTTTGAAGCTACCAGCAATATTAAATAGCTAAAAATGCTCCAATCAAAGAAGTTGGTTTCAATACATAACCAGGATACAACACAAGCCTTTAAAAAAACCATTTACGCTTAGATGTAAAGATTAACTAGCCTTAGAAGACACCTTCTCTTATGCCCTGAACCAGATAGATTGATCACAACACAAATTATAAAATGCTGACAGAAGAAGTAGTTTTATAACTTTACACTTGTAATTAACTTTATAGCAATTACTTAAAACTAATTGACTTTTTATTTTTACATTATGTAATTGGGACATTGGGAAAATAAGAGTAGTAACTGAATGTGATAAAAGACAACACCGAAACACAATGGGTAATAGAATTTGAGCTGTCCTTACAGGTAAGCAAGCTTGAGGAAGACCTGAAGGAGTATAGCCATTAAATTTCTGGAATGCGAATGAATAGGATGCATAGGAAGATCTCAAGGACTAGAGATTACAATGTCTAGCTTATACCATAAGAACATGGGAGCCTGGGGCTGTCCAAAGAAGTGCCCATCACTGATTAGGTGTCCCACAGGATTGGGTGTTTGAATTAAGGGGAAGGATGATGACTACATTGTATTTGATTACTGTAACACAAAATGTATAAAAATGTTGTATTTCTTTGTAAAAGCAGAGGGTGTGTCATTGATCTATCTTCCGAAGCCAGATTCAGGCAAGATCCTTTGGCCCTCTCCCTGCTTAAACTGGTTTCTGCTTGAATAAACGTCTTCCACTTGCTTGAATCCTGCCTGCCTCCTGAATCTTTGTCCCGAGTTGGGAAAAGCGCTCCTACAGTCATGTTCAGGAGTTACTAAACTGGATGGCCATTGTCAAATTATCAATAAATCACTGCCACTATCTGGGGTATAGATCTTTCCACTTCAGAGAAATGATGTATGAAAACCATTACAGAAGTTACAGTTTTGAAAAGCTAAATTAGAACCAAAACCATATAATAACTTTTTTTTATTCAAATCTGTTGAATGTACTGCTATTTCTGCTATTTCATTTAAATTAATACCAGGGTTATTTTCAGGTTAATAATGTATGAAATTTGTTCTGTCTAGGAACAGGAGCTTCATCAATCTTCAACTACCTATAAGGTGAAGGCTTCTGTCAAAAATAATCGGAAAAGAATTGTAACACTAAGTTCTACTTCCATTAAATTAGATTTTTGTGACCAGAGAGCCAGAAGCAGGAGGAACTTATAAACAGTTCTGCTAACTGCAATGATTTTAATCATTGCTCAAGGTCTCTAAAATGTCTCGGACTGGTAATAGGTGTAGCCAGTTTGTCAACTGAATATCATTTATATGTGGTAAAGTTTGTACTGGCGGAGTACATCCTAATTGATACTGAACTTGCTTTCATAATACCTCCTGATGACTATAAGTTGTTTTAGTCTTCATTTTATGATTTTTTGCACCATTATTTTCATTGTCCCTAATTGTTCAAACTTTTAATACATGCTGGTTCATTTTTACAGTTAATATGAATCCATAATGGCTTGAAAAACAAGACAACTATGACCACTGACGTTATTTACCTACAGTCATCACTAAATTTATTGCAGTATAATTTGTGACAGTAATCATACCACAGCGAGCCTCTATACATGTGAAAAGGGGAATGACTAGATAATCAAAAGCTTGGTCAAAGTGTTAGATGTAAGGAGTCAGCGAACTTAACAAACTAGGACACTTAAAAAGGACAATGCCGCTCAATTCAGAACTTTTTTCTGTAAAGTTATATTAAAGTAAAATGCAGCAGCCAAATCAAACTCTAAAGGTCGCACAAAATGCATTGAGATAAAAGGTCCTATAGTCAACTTTAATAACGTTGGTTGAGGGATAGAGATTGGCCTGGAGACCAGGTTAATTTGCTTCACTTCAACTATTTCATGGAATAATTTACATCCTTCACAAGGAAGGATTGGACCCAATGCTAATGTTTTCATACTGTAACGTTTTCTCCAAATGATGGAATTTCTGAAAGTACAACACTCCATTGAAGTGTCAGCCTAAGATTTTTTTCAATAGATTGGGATTTGAGTCGACAACCTCAACCCTAATGAAGACTGACACTATCAGTAGAGCAGTAACGAAATGTGCCTAATGTACAGAATTTTATTTTGGCAAAAGAAAAGGTGGCAGATAGGCATCTGTAGACCAGGAAAGAACAGTGAAGAGGCTATAAACTAGAAGCAGATGGATTTGTAACTGAATCATTTCCTTAGCTAGTGTTTGAGGGGGTCTGTGTAAGCTGCTCCATGAAACCTTCAGGAACAATTGCTGTGTGTAACAAACATTACTGGTAGTCAAGGTGACAAATATGCTCAATTTTAAAGACCTCAGATCCTCCAGCCCCTAAAAATGGTGAGTTTTGTTTTTATGCACCTATCCTTATCATACCAAGTAATGGTATCACAGGTTCTGAGAGATGCTGTCAACAAAGCCTTTAGAAGGCAACACATCCATATTAAATACATGCAGCAGCTATGATGCATTGGTTACGGATTGAGCAATGTTTAAAACAATGTTTGGACTGTCAATTAGGTAGGTTTCTTTGCCCTGAGTGGTGTTAAAGGTTCAGATGTTCTCGTAACTTCACCAGTTCAGATGGGTTTAATTCAGTAGTTGAGTACTTTCGCTTAAGTTGGTTGGTTAGTGACTCAGCATTCAATCTGTACAAGCAGTGTTTATCTACTCCTCTGCGCATGTGGTGACGTCATTCATAAATATGTCCTTGCAAATCTCCATTCTGGGATTCATAAATCATGTACTGCCTGACAGCCAAATTTCTCAGTTGGGGAGTCTAGCAATTCTCTAAAAAAGATACATACTGTAGAGCTGAATTAATACTTTTCAATTGATGGAATTTATTATGCCGATTAGATACATTCTTAATTGTTGAAGAAATGCCTGAAAGTTCATCAGAGAGTTATTATTTAATTGTATGCACAAGTAAGAAAGAGAAGGAGAATAACTGTAAAGTGGGACTTTAATTAAACTGCTCACTGCAATGGTTTCAATTTTGTGAGAACACTTTCTTTAAAAGATCTCAAGCACCTCAACCAGGAACTAGCCAGTGCTGCGGTAATCCTCCAGTCGTTAATCACCTTGACAAAATTAGAATTCATAGAACCTCTACAATGTGGAAACAGACCATTCGGCCTATCAAGTCCACACCAACCCCTCTGAACAGCATCCCACCCAAACCCATTCCCAAGCCCTCATCCCTGTAACCCTGAATTTCCTATGGCTAATCCACTTAGCTTGCACATCCCTGGACACCATTTAGCACGGCCAATCCACCTCGCCAGCACATCTTTGGACTGTGGGAAGAAACCAGAGCACTTGGAGGAAACCCATGCAGACATGGAAAATGTGCCAACTCCACACAGTGCCCCGAGGCTAAAATTGAACTTCGGTTTCTGGCACTGAGAAGCAGCAGTGCTAACCACTTACTCACCATGCTGCCTTAATTGTTCTACTATCCAAGGTGAAACATGCACAAAATCAGTTCAGTTCCAAATTTAAAAATCAGTGGGGGCTGTGAATTTTATTTAACTGATGGACCTTTGAAAGAAAAGCATAAAGAAATATAAAATCTGCATTGTCAAAATAAGTGTTTTTTTCTTAAACTACATTACAGTAACTGGAGTTTCTCTCAAATAAGTAATGCTTAAAAATAGACTGACAGGAACAGTGTCAATGCACAAACAAGAAATTGGTGCTGCTGATGCTGTTAAACTATTGTTTGCTGCCCTGTTGTACGGTCATTGTTGTTGCCATCCTCTCAGAACCTTTTCTCTGCTTCACTCACTGCCCTGTTCTCTATTCCACTTGCTGCTCTGCTTGATGTTCTCTCCTGGTGCCCTTTTATCAGTTTTACTCACTGCCTCACTTAAAGAGGTGCACGGAAGTATGGTACATGGTGCAGTGATGGCTCTTTCCAAGATCTCTTCGAGGTCAATAGCATACACTCCATAAATTGGAGATTTAAACAAAACATCTTTAAAGGTAAATTTATTAAACTTTTCAATACAAAAATTCTGACAAAAACAGGCTCTCATTAAAACCAAAATTAATAGAGTCAATTTAAGGTAGTCTATTCTCACATTAAGCAAATGTTGTTAGTTATCAAAATACATATTTCTTTGCTTTTCCTAATAGAGGGTGTGATGGGTCATTCAAATAGAGTAAACATCGTAAAAGAAAGGAGACGTAGTCT
Organism: Rhincodon typus; assembly: GCF_021869965.1. Lineage (NCBI taxonomy): Eukaryota > Metazoa > Chordata > Chondrichthyes > Orectolobiformes > Rhincodontidae > Rhincodon > Rhincodon typus. The sequence continues at coordinate 96,930,867 of NC_063335.1, read as the reverse complement.
CAGCAAAACAGTCCAAATCCCTTTTAACAATGCCACTCCTTTTCTCCTGAAAATAAAGGTTGAGATATAATCTAATAGGAGGTCTTTAAAGATACGAAAGGATTAGATGGAGCAGATGCAGACAGAATATTTCTTATCGTGAGGAAGAGTACAAGTAAAGAACATTGATATTAGATAGGTACCAAAAAATTAAACAGAGATTTCAGAAAAGAAGTACTGCATTCAAAGAACGGTGAGAACTTAAAACTCACTACCAGAATGATTGGCTGAACTGAGTGGTACAGGATGTTTTTAAGGGGAAGCTGGAGAAGCAAATTACATAGAAAGGAACAGTGGGTTACAGTGATGGATTTAGAAAAGAAAAGATGGAGGTGATTTTTGTGTTTGAGAGTCAATGCAGTTCAGTGAAGAATGAAGAGGGCAGTACGAATTTCATAGCTAACCATCTAAACGGGCTGTATGATACTAAGATACGTGATGCAATGCTATGGCAGATACCAAAGGTTTTATCAAATAGATACCCTCAAGAAGTTATAGTCGAGGTGTTAGGGGAAAAGAAATGTCAAAGCTTAGGGGAGAGCTTTAAACTATTTTCCCCCTATTTTGAGACTTGAACACTTCAACACAACATGACACCATGGTTGGAAACAGTCTGGAGCTGCTTTCGATAGTTATCAGGAGGAGGGCTGGTGACAGTGGCAACAGATTGATTTTCAGGTCGGGAGGAAAGGTGATGGTTTCTGACTTCCTAGTACTTCGTTGGAGGAAATTTCTGTTCATCAAATACTGGCTGTTGGACATTAGAAATCAGAGCAGGAGTAGGCCACTCATCCCCCAAACATTTTGTTTCAACTTTTCAAAGGTCTCAACTTTCCGAGATTTCAAAAATCTACCTCCTCTTTAAAGAATTGCAGTGTCAAACCATCTGAAAATTTTAAAGATAATGAACAAGCTGACAGGGGTGTTAGCGAGGTAGAGCTGAGTGTTCGTGTACATGCAAAAACTGGCTGTTTTCAGATGTTGTTGAGAGTCAGCATGCAGATAAGAAATAAGAGAGGGCCAACTACAGATCTGGTCTCCGTCAAGACTCTAATTTTTCCCATTCCGAAAACTGTCAGTGGAAGAGATCCCCTGACTATCTCTAGTAAGATAGCCAAATATATTTCCTTCAGTTTCACGCCTGATAGACACAGAAGATGTCTATCAGGATGCAAGCCTGTAGCAGAAGGAAGCTACGTGGATCTTGTTGTAGGGGGTAGGAGTTAAAAATCAGGTGCAGTCCAATGGCTGTCAGGGAAAAGCAGACAAATTGTTGGTGGGCGGTTTACTGGGACACTGCTTCTCTTGGCTTTCAGGCAATTCCATAATTGCACTTGCTTCATGGAACTAAATTTTATGGGTTACCAGCCGACAGGAACAGCAAAATAGTGGGCCCATAGTGTAGGACAAGTGTCATCTGCCCGCTCCTGCCACAACAATGCACATATTGTGTGGGCTGCCCACCCATGGACAAATTGAATCCCTTAAATGGGAAATTATTGCCCAATTAGAGGTCTCTGCTCACCAGTAGGCTACTGGTTAATGAAAGAGGAGATGGGGGTTTATCCTTTCAGAATCCAAAGTTCTCCATGATCTGTCCATCCTCATTTCTCACCTATCTTGTTATGGGGTGCCAGCACAGTCCTGGCAAGATCCTGAAATTACTTGGAGGTCCGACATTACCAATTTCCTCCTAGATATCCTCAGTGTAATACCACTGCTCCTGCTGATGCGGACGGTTGTATAGAGGGCAACAAAAGAAGAAATAAGGAGGGAGAAGATTAAATATGAGGGTAAGCTAGCCAGTAATATAACTGAAGACTGTAAGAGTTTCTTTAGATATAAAAAGGGCAAAAGAGAAGCAAAAGTGGACATTGGACCACTGGAAAATGACAGTGAAGAGATAGTAGCGGGGAACAAGGAAATGGCTGAGGAACTGAATAATTACTTCGCGTCAGTCTTCACGGTGGAAGACACAAGTAATCTCCCAAAAATTCATGAGAGTCAGGGGGCATAGCTGAGTATGGTGGCCATCACCAAGGAAAAAGGTGCTAGTAAAACTGATTGGTCTGAAGGTGGATAAAATCACCTGGACCAGATGAACGACACCCCAGGTTTCTAAAGGAGATAGCTGAAGAGATAGCGGAAGCATTAGTGGTGATCTTTCAGGAATCGCTCGAGACAGGGAGGGTCCCAGAGGACTGGAAAATTGCTAACGTGGCATCCCTGTTTAAAAAGGGAGTAAGGCAAAAGACGCAAAATTACAGGCCTATTAGCCTAACCTCGGTCGTGGGTAAGATTTTGGAGTCCATTGTAAAGGATAAGATTTCTGAATATTTGGAAGTGTATGGTAAAGTAGGGCAAAGTCAGCATGGTTTCATCAAGGGGAGGTCATGCCTGACAAATCTGCTAGAATGCTTTGAGGAAGTAATGAGCAGGGTAGACCAAGGAGAACCAATGGATGTTATCTACCTGGACTTTATGAAGGCCTTTGACAAGGTACCGCACAGGAAGCTGCTGAGTAAGGTAAGGGCCCATGGTGTTAGAGGCAAGGTGCTAGCATGAATAGAAGATTGGCTGTCTGGCAGAAAGCAGAGAGTGGGGATAAAAGGGTCTTTCTCAGGATAGCAGCCAGTGACAAGTGGTGTTCCATAAGGGTCAGTACTGGGACCACAGGGCTCAGTGGTTAGCATTGCAGCCTCGCAGTGCCAGGGAGCCGGGTTCGATTCCAGCCTCGGGTGACTGTCTGTGCAGAGTCTGCACATTCTCCCCGTGTCTGCGTGGGTTTCCTCCGGGTGCTCCGGTTTCCTCCCACAATCCAAAGATGTGCAGGCTTTGCAGACGATACAAACATAAGGGGAGGGACAGGTAGTATTGAGGAGGAGGGGAGGCTGCAGAAGGATTCGGACAGGTTAGGAGAGTGGGCAAAGAAGAAGTGGCAGATGGAGTACAACGTGGGAAAGTGTGAGGTCATGCCCTTTGGTAAGAATAAAAAAAGCATGGACTATTTTTTAAAATGGGGAGAAAATTCACAAGTCTGAAGTGCAAAGAGACTTGGGAGTTCTAGTCCAGGATTCTCTCAAGGTAAACTCGCAGGTGGAGTCAGTAGTCAGGAAGGCAAATGCAATGTTGGCATTTATTTTGAGAAGATTTGAATATAAAAGCAGGGATGTACTCCTGAGGCTTTAGAAAGCTCTGGTCATTTGGAGTATTGTGTGCAATTCTGAGGCCCATATCTCAGGAAGGATGCACTGTCCCTGGAGCGGGTTCAGAGGAGGTTCACGAGAATGGTCCCAGGAATGGAAAGCTTAACATATGGAGGAATGTTTGAGGACTCTGGGACCATACTCATTGGAGTTTAGAAGGATGAGGAGGGATCTAATTGAAAGTTACAGAATACTAAATAGCCTGGACAGAGTGGATGTTGGGAAGATGCTTCCATTGGTAGGAGGAGTCTAGGGCCCGAAGGCACAGCCTTAAAGTAAAGGGAAGACCTTTTAGAACAGAGATAAGGAGAAACTTGTTCAGCCAGAGAGTGGTGAATCTATGGAATTCACTGCCACAGAAGGCTGTGGAGGCCAGGTCATTGAGTATATTTGAGACTGAGATAGATAAGTTCTTGATTATCAAGGGGATCAAGGGTTATGGGGAGAAAGCAGGAGAATGGGGTTGAGGAACTTATCAGTCATGATTGAATGGCAGAGCAGCCTCGATGGGCCGAATGGCCTAATTTCTGCTCCTATGTCTTATCGTCTTGTTGTCTTATGGTCTTATGTATAAATGTGCTTCTTGGAATGGAGGAAAGCCTCACCAAACTGCAATTGCTGGGCTATAAAATTAAAACAGGTTGAGTTAGCCAAGTGGAGGCAGGCTCAACCCTGAGATGTACATTGGGTTATGGGGAGTCCACCCTTTGAGTATAAATCTACCCCATGGATTTTTTTTCCTCCTTGCACCAGCTAGATTTTTCATGGCTTAAAAAACACATCAACACGGTTGAAAAGACCGACTGGTAAAATTAGAACAGGCAGTGTCATTTAACATTTAAATGATCAACCGGCTTCATGCATAGTTTGGTCACCTACTTATCCTCTGTTAAAATTATCAGTTCACCAGCTGAATTACTGCTTTACAATTATTACATTTTGTCCTTTGGTATAGCAATGAACTATAACAGCTTAGAAGAAAGAAATCAACTCATCAAATGCTGTATTGCAGTCTTGTGTCATCGAATGGTATTCCTAATTTCAGTTCTTTCAGTTTGTACCACCATCCCTGGGAACGTGCAATCCCACTTGCTATACCTCACTGGAGTAGCATGCTGGAAATCAAGCCATGCTATCCCCAGAGTCATTACAAATGTTAAATGTTTTGTAAAATACACGGAATTCCATAATTTACCCAATTTTCAGACCCAGGCTAACAAAAAGCACAGACCAGATTTCTGTAATTGCCAGAATGACCAATTACGAGAATTAATTTGACCCTAGCTACAGAAAAAACAATTATAGACTGTTGACATATAATTTCACTATTTAAACCTCTAACTCCTTGTATGTAAGGTGACATTTACAGAGACAGGCATGCAGGTGGGAGGGGAAGCAAAAAAACCATGCATAGTATGAACAGACAGAAAACTGGGAATACAGTTGTCTCTGTTCAGAGGATCTGCTGAGATAGTTTTTGTGCTGATCAGAACATTGTGCCTCCTGAAAACCAGTAAAAGCATCTAGAAAAGGATGACCAAGAAACAGAATGGCTACGTGACAATTGTAAAATGGCTCAAGTATTAAGAGGCATTGCCTTTATCAACTGATAGAAGATAAAAGTTGGCTTTCTTTGGGCTTAAATTGTTTTTACTGCAGAAAACAGAGAAAGCTCCTCAGCTGGTGAGGAGTGGATGGCTTCTCACTATCTTGTTCACAGCCCCAAGCTGCATAGCTTCCTGGAACGAGGTCTCATGGTATCAGGTCAAACATGGGCAATGAAACGTCCTGCTGATTACCCACTACAACCTCCTCAGCTGATGAACCAATTTTCTTCCATGTTGAATGACAACTGGAAGAAGCACTGAGTGGGGTAAGGGTAGTGAGGGTGTTGAGTGCACAGAAGTACTTGGAGTGATGGACATCAATATCAATCACCAACGGCTCATCAGTAGTGCCACTCACTGTATGTCAATTTCATGAGCCAGCTTGAGAAGACCTGCATCCATCTCCCTTATTGAATTCTTCAATTCAGAATTCATAGAGTCACATGCTATTTTCAGATCCTCCAGATAACATTTCTGTTTCTTTTCTAAAAAGGAATCCATGTAGCTTAACTTGCTTTTCTTAGTTGTAGAAGAAGTTTTGATTTATTTTCCTGCTAATGGCAATCCGTTCTAATAATAATGAACTTCTTCAAAGACTACCTTAACCTGGCTACGTTTTAACACTGCTTCAAAAATACAAAAGCATGTCAAGCTATTTTGAACTCCACTTTATTATCTTGTTATTACCATTCAAAATCACAAAAATTTGAGTAACAGAAATTTACTTACATATTCACCATATGATGTGTCTTGTACTGGGGGTGGCGGAGGTCTATAACCTGGTGCTCCTCTTGCTCTTGGTGCTGGAACCCCACGTCCCCTAGCTCCCGGACCTCGACCAGGTGGCGCTCCTCTGGGAACAGGTCCTGCACGTGGAACTGTGGATGCTGGGGGAGGAACTCCACCACGACCTCTGTAGAGCACAAAAGGAAAGAGAGAAACATCAAGTCAGCCAAGACAATAAAGCATAGAGAAAAGGCCATGAAATCATAGACCATCATAAATCATTCAATGTAATCTGTCTTACGTTCATGAAAGAATCCTCAAAGAAATTCTTTTGTTATACTCTTCCTTATTATACGCTTATTTAAAGAAGTGCAATTTTAGTAAAATTCAAAACATGAGGTTTTGTTTGCATTGGACATGTTTTAAAAATTCACTCATGGGACGTGGGTGCCGCTGGCTGGCCAGTATTTATTGCCCATCATAGTTGCCCTTGAGAATATGGTGGTGAGCTGCCTTCTTGAACTGCGACAGTCCATGTGCTGTAGGTTGACCCAAAATGCTGTTAGGTAGGGAATTCTAGGATTTTGACCCAATGGCAGTGAAGGAACGGTGGTATATGTCCAAGTCAGGATGGTGAGTGGCTCAGAGGAAAACTTGCAGGTGGTGGTGCTCCCATGTACCTGCTGCCTTTGTCCTTCTAGATGGAAGTGGTTGTGGATTTGTAAGTTGCTACCTAATGACCTTGAATGAATTTTTGCAGTGCATCTTATACATAGGACATACTGCTGCTACTGAGCATCAGTGATGGAGGGAGTGGATGTTTGAAAATGTGGTGCCAATCATGCAGGCTGCTTTGTCCTGGATGGCGTCAAGCTTCTGGCATGTTGTTGGAGATGCAGTCATCCAGGCAAGTGGGGAGTATTCCATCACATTCTTGACTTATGCCTTGTAAATGATAGACAAGATTTGCAGAGTCAGGAGGTGAGTTACTCACCACAATATTCCCAGCCTCTGACCTGCTCTTATAGTCACTACGTTTATGTGGCGAGACTGCTGGTTCTTAAACATGTCATGCTAAGAAGCAGAACATTTCCACATCAACAACCAACAGGATCAGCAATACTAGGTCTTTTCCTCTCTTTGGGGTCATTTTAACTTCTACAGATAATGTCAAATGCATCATATTGATTTGGCCGCACATTGAAAACTCCCAATCTTTAACATTTATTCAACAGACAGGTGTGTATGGCCTGCCTCACAATAATCTTTACGTAAATAGAAAATATTTACCATGTTCCCTCCCATCATAATCTGCCTTCTTACAAAGAAACACAAAAATTAGGATCTGGAATAGGTCATTCGACCCTTCTAGCCTATGCTGCAATTCCGCAAGATCACAGCTTATCATCCAACTCAGTACCTGGAACCCAATTTTTGCCCATACCTTTTGATTGTTTTAGCCCCAGGAACTACTGATCTGTTTCTTGAAAGCATTCATTCAATGTATTGGCCCTAACTGCATTTGTGGCAGAGAATTCCATACGGTCACCGTTCCCAGGGTGAAGAAATTTCATATCTCAGTCCTTAGACTGTGACCCCTAGGTCTGGACTCCCCAGTTTTTTGGGAAAACATCCTTCTTGCACTTATCCTGTCTAGTTTAGTTGCAATTATACAGGTTTCTGTGAGATCCATCTTTGCCTGTCCCCACCGCCCCCCCACCAACTCTTATAAATTCCAGTGGATATAGTCCTAACTGATCCAGTCCCACTTCACATCAAACAAATCAATCTGATAAACATTCTTTGCACTCCCTCCATAGTCACAGCATCCTTCCTCACAAGGAGGACAGAACTGCATGCCATATTCCAGGTGTGGTGTCACCAAGGCCCTATGCAATTGTGAGGCATCCTGGCTCCTGTATTCAAATCCTCTTGCTACAATGGCCAACATACCATTTGCCTTCTTTACTGCCTGCTGCACTTGCAATTTATTTTCATCAAGTGCTGTACAAGGACACCAGCCAATTCTCAATGCAGCTTTCCCAAACTATCGCCATTCAGGTAATGAATGATAGCAAAGACAGAAGGCAGATCAAAGTGGATAACCTCTTATTTATCTAGAGTATATTTCATATGCCAAGCATTTGGCCAGTCAACTTGCCCAAAAATCACACTGAAGCATCTCTGTATCCTCCTCTCACCCAGATTTGTCTCATCTGCAAACCTGGAATTCCCTCATCTAAATCATTAGCGTATATTGTGATCAGCTGGGGTCCAAGTGGTGATCCCTATAAAGCTGGTAACCGATCCCCTAAGGCTTTCTCTGTACAGTTTTCAATATGCCTTTGCTCTGACAAACAAAGCTAACAGAGCACTGAATACGACCAGTGAATTTCAGCATACACTAAATCTTGGCACTTTTAATTCATTCAGGTCTTCGGGGGCAAGTTAGAGTCTGTAATTACTGTATCTTAACTTGCCATTGCTACATATGCCAATAATGCAAATATCACATTTTGAATTTTTGTAGTATTATGTAACTACAAGCACTCACTCCATTATTCAGTGTTAAAGATAAAGCTGACTGCTACACCGGTGGGTGAATAGGAACAAGAAGAGTAGACACTTTGTAGGAAATTGCTTTCACCCAATACTTTAGCAAAGGAGTTGACCTATTTATTCCAAATACTTGCAAACTTGACTTTGGCCAAATTGTATATTAGATGGAATTTTCTCCACAATTATATTCATAGGGAAACACATCTGGCAATGCAAAAATGATTTTGAAATCAAGTCAAAAAGCTTACCAGCCTGCACCATAAAAATAAAAATGCTTTCACCTGCTTAGAGCTGGCGCAAGTGTCCCTCGCCCCCTTACTGGCTTCCCTCGAACTGCTGGAGTTTCTGGACTCTCTGGTGTACCATTTAAGTAGGACAATTCTTGAAGCTGTTGTTGTCTAATTTCATCATTGTAATCCTGCAAACACATATGTATACACAACAAATTTGACTGCAATCCAGTTGTGTACTATGGGGCGGGGGCAGTGTTTCCACTCGTACAGTCATTATTAAACTTGTTCTCTTACCTGTGGTTTATTTTAGATATTCAACAGTCATTTGTTACAACTTCTATACTACCTGCAATCAAAATGTTTTACACTCATGGAAATAAAACTGGATAAGAAATTAAGGTTTAACTGTAAAGAGAATCATTTTAATATTAGGAAATCCTTTAAAAGAAGTATCACCACAGTTACCTTAAGTCTGTTGCTATTGGGTTTAAAGATTTTTATTTTAAAAAACAGGCACAAAAAAAATACTGCCTGCAGCAATGTAGCTCATTTAGTATTAGTTAAGGCATTTCTAATATTAGCCCTTATTACTTGATGCCAGTCAACTGAACAATTTAGATCAATTTCTAAAGGTGCCTCACACCTACATGCTTGAATTTTACATGAAGCGTGCGCACACCATTGCAAACTGCTACAGCATTTCTACCTGGCTGTTAAATTGATACTTCTTCCTCCTCGAAAGAAAATTTGTTTTACAAAAGATATTCTCCCTTTACTCTCCAAGCCCTTTCCATTTAATGTATTATCTTTTGAAAGCTGAACCAATTGTCAATGGAGAAATGGAGTACTGTGCTTGTGGTTCATCGCTCAACATGGTCTTCTCTGTATGTGGGAGACAAAATGCAGACTGAGTGACTGTTTTGCCAAACACTTCCACTCCATCCATAACAATAACCCCGAATTTCCAATTACCTGCCACTTCAAATACAGCATGTTCAATTGCTCTGTATGTTAGATGTAAATTATGCCATCATATTTTCAATCCCCTCATCTAATCATTGATATGAATTCTAAAATGTTGGGTGCTTGTGGTTCAGTGGTCATAACCCTACCTCTGTGCCAAGAGGTCAGGGTAATAAAATCTCTGAACAGGGTGATTCAGAAAATATCTTTAAAAAAACACGAGGGGCCAGCACAGATCCCGATGGATTCCACCTGTCACAAACTGCCAATCTGAAACAGCCACGTTCCTGCAGTCTTTTGCTGGCCAGCCAGCCACCTGATCCTCTATCTTTGCTTGCACGTTACTCCCTATACCATCAGGTTGAACTTTGCACAATAATCTTTTGTTGCGGCACTTTGTTAAAATCTCCTGGAAATCCAAATATAGTACATCAACAGACCTCCCTTTACTAACAGTATGTTACTTTTTCAAACGATTCCAACAAATTGTGTAAACAGGATTTCCCTTCCACAGAACCAAGCTGGCTCTTCTTGATTCCTTGAGATTTTTGAGTGCCCAGTTGTTACCTCCTTGAAGAGTGGTACCAATAGCTTTCCCAATGTAAATGTCAAGCTAACAAGTCTACAGTTTCCAATTTTCTGCCTGGCTCCATTCTTGAATGGCCGAGTTACATTTTATACTTTCTAGTGTTAAGGAACTTTTTCTGAAACTTATAAATTTTGAAAAATTAACACCAGTGTACATATTATCTCACTTGTCACCACATTTAACACCCTAGGGATGAAGTCCAACAGGACCCTGAAACTTATGAACCTGCAAATCCATCAGTTTGCTCAGTATCATTTCCCCAGCGATTATAATTTCACCAAGTTTCTCCATTTCTTCAACCTCCAAAATTATAACTATTACTAGGTTGTTTTTGTATCATCTACAGTGAAGGCAGAAGCAAAACGTTTATTCATTACATCTGCCATTCATTTATTATCTACCATTAAATCCCCTTAATCAACCTTAAGAGGACCAACACCACTTACTCCTTTCCTTTTTAAGATACCTATGCAAACCCTTGCTAACTCCCTTTCAAGGCTCTAATATATTTAATCCAGATTCACCTTTTAGTCATTCTCTGCCATTCTTTGTATTCTGACTAGTTATCTGACCTGCCATTCATATTTGCTCATTTATATACTTGTTCCTCGAGTTTGACATTCTACTCAACTTCTTTAGTTAATCAAGATGATCCTTGGAATCTTTTGTTTAAATATAGTAGGAATGTACTTATTTAGATTATTCTAAAATGTCCCTTTATTTGTGTGACACCGCTGAGGGCAATAGCTGTGTGTTTATAAGCTTGAATTTTCATTGCAGTAATTAATTAACATTAAAGTTGCTTCAATTTCTTATATCGAATCCAAACTAAAATGAAACTAGTAAGCCTCAAGGCACCAAAAAGACTTCCTGCAGGCTTCCCTAATGCTGAAACTATTTGCTAATAAGTTCACTTCCCTCATTCAATCGGTCTCACTCTCTTCTTCCAAACGATCCAAGAATATTTTTTATGCAACAGCAACCTGCACTTCCATAAAACGTTTAGTGCAAGAAATCTTCCTCAATCACTTGATATGAGGAAGGGAGAATTAAGGCAAGTGTTGCTGAAGGGAGTGAACAAAGTCATTTTTAAAAGACCAAAAAGCAGCAAGACAAACAGGTGTAAGGAAGCAAATCCAAATGACATTATGATCAATAAACTAATTATTTTCAACTTAAGGAAAAATAGAATGAGATCTGATACAGCAAGAACTACAGATGCTGGAGTCAGAGATAACAAAGTGTGGAGCTGGAGGAACACAGCAGGCCAGGCAGCAGAGGAACAGCAAGGCTGATGTTTCGGGCCAGGACCCTTCTTCAGAAATGGGAGGGGGGAGGGGAGCTCAGAAATAAATAGAGAGGAGGGAGGGATGGTGATAGGTGAGTGCATGTAGACAGTGGTCGGGATTGGTCAGTGAGGTGGGAGAGAAGATGGACAGGTTGTGTCAGGTCAAGGAGGTGGGGATGAGAGGGAGGGTTGGTCATGGTATGAGGCTGGGGGTGGGGAGATTCTGAAACTGGTAACATCCACGTTTAGGTCATTGGGCTGTGGGCTGCTGAGGTGGAATAGGAGGTGCTGCTCCTCCAGTTTGCAGGTGGCATTATTGCAATGCTGGAGAAGGCCCAGAATGGACAAGTCACCCAGGGAGTGGGAGGGGGAGTTAAAATGGTTCGCGGCCAGAAGGTGTTGTTTGTCGCATACAGAGCGCAGATGCTTTCCAAAACGGTCTCAGTCTCCCGATGTAGAGGAGGCCTCATTCGGTGCAGCAGATGCAGCCAACCAAGTTGATGGATGTGCAAGTGAACCCATGTCTGATGTCGAAGGTTTGTTTGGTGCCTTGAATGAAAGTGAGGGGGGAGGTGAAGGGGCAGATGTAGCACTTCCTGCGGTTGCAAGGAAAGGTACCGGGGAGTGTGGAGTGGACAAGGGAGTCGCAGAGAGACCGGTCCCTACAAAAGGTAGATAGGGGTCAGGAGAGAAATATATCTTTGATTGTGGGGTTGGATTGCAGGTGGCGGAAGTGAGGCAGAATGATACATTGGATGTGGAGGTTGGTGAGGTGATGTGTGAGGACAAGGGGGATTCTGTCTTTATTCTTGTTTTTGCTGATGGGAGGGGAGAGGTGTGGGAAACGCAACAGATGCATTTGAGGGCATTTTCAATCACCGGAGGGGGCAAGTTACAGTCCTTGAAATAGGAAGACATTTTCACGGCAGTTGGAGATGAAGAGGTCGAGGGAGGGTTGGAAGCCTTGTTTTGACAGCAGTTCAAGGACTGTAACCTCCCCCGCTCCGGTGATTGAAAATACCCTCAAATGCATCTCTTGCATTTCCCACATCAGTGCCCTTCACATCACCTCCCCTCAACAAAAACAAAAGCAAAAACGACAGAATCCCTCTTGTCCCCACATATCACCCCACTAACCTCCACATCCAACGTATCATTCTCCGCCACCTATAATCTGACCCCACAACCAAAGATGTACTTCCCTCCCCACCCCTATCTGCCTTTCATTGGGATCGCTCTCTCCGCAACTACCTCGTCCACTCCACACTCCCCACTAACCCCGCCACCTTTCCCTGCAACTGCAGGAAGTGCTACACCTGCCCCTACACCTCCCCCCTCATCTTCATTCCAGGTGCCAAACAAACCTTTGACATCAGACAGGGGTTCACTTGCACATCCATCAACTTGGTCTGCTGTACCCAATGTGGCCTCCTCTGCATCGGTGAGACCAAGTGGAGACTCGGAGACAGTTTTGTAGAGCATCTGCACTCTGTACACGACAAACGCCACCACCTTCCGGTCGCGAAACATTTTAACTCCCCCTCCCATTCCCTGGGTGACATGTCCATTCTGGGCCTCCTCCAGTGTCACAATGATGCCACCCACAAACTGGAGGAGCAGCACCTCATATTCCGTCTTGGCAGCCTACAGCCCGATGGCCTAAATGTGGACTTTACCAGTTTCAAGATCTCCCCACACCTGGCCTCATACCATGACCAACCCTCCCTATCACTCCTGCCTCCTTGACCTGGCACAACTTGTCCATCTTCTCTCCCACCTCACTGACCAATCCTGACCACAGCCGACATGCACTCATCACCATCCCACCTACCTTCTTCAACCCCACCGCTCCTCTGTTTATTTCCGAGCTCCCCTCCCCCTCCCCATTTCTGAAGAAGGGTCCCAAACCGAAATGTCAGCTTTCCTGTTCCTCTGATGCTGCCTGGCCTGCTGTGTTCCTCCAGTTCCACACTATGAGATCTGATTTGTTCAATGTGCACTTAGAGTTACAAAGCACGGAAACAGGGCCTTCAGTCCAACCAGTCCATGCCAAACATAATCCCAAACTAAACTAGTCCTATCTGCCTGCTCCTGACCCATACCCCTCCAAACCTTTCCCATTCATGTACTTACCCAAATGTGTTTTAAACATTATAATTGTACTCGCATCCACCACCTCCTCAATGTTCATTTCACACTCAACTACACTGTGTAAAAACATTTGCCACATATCTTTTTTAAAATCTCTCTCCTCTCACCTTAAAAAATGTGCCCCCTAGTCTCGAAATCTCCATCCTAGGGAAAAGAACTATCAACTCTATTTATACCTCTCATTATTTTATAAACCTCTATTAGGTCACCTCTCAACCTCCTACGCTTGAGTGTAAAAAGGTCCCAGCCTATTCAGCATTTCCTTATTAACTCCAACCTTCCATACCCAATTTAGTAAATCCATTTTTTCACTTGGCTGTTTAACTGTGAACTGACTGCAGGATTGAATATAAACTAGCATTCAACCTAGTGACATGGTTGAGATGATTAGAAATCAGTGTTGTCATTCCCGGAAAAAATGGCAGTATAATTGTGGAAGTTACCAACAACAACGTCAATGAATAACAAATGGGTTTCATTTGATTGTATGAACTTATGGAGAGAAAGCACAGCAGAGGCATACAGTTAAGAACTATACTACAGGACACACTAGTTTGTTTGGGTTATATTTGCTTCTAAATATTCTATCGTATGTATTCTTAGAATTATTTATTCAAATTATAATTCAAACAAATGAAAACAGTGTTCCTATATGAAACCTTGGGATGGGTGAAGAATGATTTGAACACTGACCGGTATGAGAAACTTCTTCACTTCCTCTAGAGCATGTCCCATTCTTGCATATGCCTCTGATGGTGGAGCAAATACTTCAATAAGTACATGCAGATCTTCATTAAGATGTGCATATTTTGATTCTCCACTTTTTCTTAGCTCTTCTTCCTTAAGATATATGATGGAGAGAAAAAAAAATAGCTGACTTGTTAAGTACATCACAATATTAACATCAGACCCGAAGCTTCAAATTAACTGCTGTTTGTACTTTCACATATTTTATCCATACCTTTTTTCAACATGTCTGGTATGGTGTAAAAAACTTTAGTTAATATCATGTATTCTGTACTGCAGAAGTCTTCCAAAGCACAGCATAAAACTTCCCAAAAGCCAAAAGCAAATCTTGCTGCATTAATTTGCTAACTTATTTAAATGATATTTTCATGCAGTCAGCACCAAGTGCTTGCTGAGTGACCATAACACATTGGAGCAGAGACAGATCATTCAGCCCATCAGGTCTTTTTCACCACTGAATTAGATCGCAGCTGGTCTGGTAATCTCTTACTCTAGTTTCCTGCTTTGTCCATTACCTGGATTCCCTTACTTAATGACCCAGCCTCTACAGTAAAGAATTCCACAAATTCATTATCTTCAGAGAAGAGATTCCACATCTCTGTCCAAAGGGGTAATTCTTTACACAGGTTAAGGCTACTGATCCTAGACTCTGAGACTCTCCTAGACTCTCTGATCCTATTCTCTGTGACTACCCTGTTAATTCTGCAAAGTATCTTGTACGTTTCAATAAAGCTACTTCTCATTCATCTAAACTCCAATGGGCACAGAACCCAATCTACACAATCACTTCATAAGGAAACCCCTGCACAACCAGGATCAATCTAGATGAGCCCATTCTGGACTGCCTCCAATGGCAGTATACTTTTCATCAGATAAAGGGGACCAAAATTGTTCATGGCATTCCAAGTCTGGTCTGACAAGTACCTTGCATAGGTTTACCAAGGCTTCCTTATTTTTATACTCCATTCCCTTTGAAACATAGGTCAACATTCCATTTTCCTTCCCAATTACCAAATGAACTTGGATGTTAGGTTTTTTGGAATTATGTATGAACGTGCCCAAATCCCTCAGAGCTGCAGCTTTCTGTAGTCTTGCTCTAATTTAAATAATATTTATCTCCTCAACGCTTCCTGCCAAAGTGTGTAACTAAATATATTCCATCTGACAAGTTTTTGCCTACACACTTAACCTGTCTTTATCCCATTATAGACTCCCGAGTCACCCTCATCATGTGTCTTCACGTCGATTCCATGTTAGGGATGTCAGAGACCAGATCAGTCTCCCCAAAAATATATAGTGGAGGTAGCTTAGACCCTAACTTTTATTTTATTTTATTTTTAAGGCAAGTTTCAGGTGCTGTGTTCCAAATACGATTCAATTGGTCCACCACTAAAAACTTTAATCAAAACACACTTTGATCTTACATTGCACTTAAAATCTAACAAAAATAAGAATCACATAACTTTACTGTATAACACACTTCACAAGACAATGTTTTATTTAACTACTAATCATCAACTGTTCCAACATAGGCAGCATCCTGTAAACACATCCTCTGGCAAAATGCAATGTAGCCAAACAGTTAGGATTCCCGTGTGCTGCTCTCTCCAGTCCAGTAGGAAGAACCAATCTGCCCCTTTTGTTTTCTAAGAGGAAACTCTCTAAGTCTTCAATCTAACATCAGAGGGAATTCTAGCTGTGCATTCCAGCAGCTAACTATGAAAAAAGTCCACTGAAAGCAAAACCAAACTCCTCGGGGTCTGTGTGAGATTGACTCTGCCCACTCGTGATTCTTTTGTCTTACTCCGAAAAAACACAAGAGAAACCCAAAGCTATTTACAAGCTGTCTATCGGGCATCACTGTGACAAAACCCTTCTGCAAGAGAAGCAGGGCTGAACACATCTCTTAAAAGGCACAGTAAGGTCACAGGGAGCAGAGTTGGAAAAATTCACAGCATCGTGATCCTGACCTCTAAGAAGCAGCCTTCGTTTTGAATTTTGGGCCGAAGGAGGCAAGCTAGATTGGGAATTGGACCAAGCAACAAAGGAAGGCCCGCAGAGGAAGCCTCATTCCCAAGGCTGGCTAGGCAGAAATCACTGTATACAATATTAAGCTCCCATGTCTTCACAGTGTCCCATGCCTGACTATGCCTCTGCAGCCAAGCAGATGCCCTCTTGCTGATCGAGGTCCATCGACCCATGATCCCTCATACACCTCTGCCTAGCTACTCATTCCCAAGACCACTCATACCTCATGTCTCCAATCATACTCATAACCTTTTTCAGTACTACTATGCCAAGTTGTGCTGACTCATCTGCCACCCACCATCCTTAGTACTTCTCTCCCCATGCAAATTCAACTATTACTGAGCATGGGCACCAATCAGGAGGCATTATGATAGGAAAGAATGCTACTAGTCTCTTAGTTGTATCGCACTGAGAAAGTACATGATACAAAACTAGCATGCAATACAGTGAAATTTCAAGAACAAATGCTTCTGAAAGCAAACATCTCATTTAAGTTTTGACTTGCATAAGCAGACAAAACAGATATTTCATTTGTGGTTGATAACTTGCATCAATAAACATCTCACTCAAGTACTCATAAACCTCATGTCAACAAACATATCCATTCAATGTGCATGCAAGGCTATCCAGCAATGGGCACCCCATTATGAAATTTGTATTTTGGAGGAAAAATATCATGCAATTTCTATAATTGTTTTATGTAGCCAAACATACACTAACGCTAGAGATAGTAGGAACTGCAGATGCTGGAGAATCCGAGACAACAAGGTGCAGAGCTGGATGAACACAGCAGGCCAAGCAGCATCATAGGAGCAGGATGGCTGACGTTTCAGGCCTAGACCCTTCATCAGAAATGGGGGAGGGGAAGG
>NC_063335.1:96901361-96913462 GCF_021869965.1 Rhincodon typus | reverse complement strand
GAGTTCGGCTAAGCGGATGGGGGTGTCAGTGGAGGGGGACTGGTGGGGCCTGCGGGACAGGAAGAAGCGGAGGGCCTTTAGGCCATTTGTATGGGGAATGCAGGTGTATAGGGACTGGACGTCCATGGTAAAGATGAGGTGTTGGGGACCGGGGAATTGGAAGTTCTGGAGGAGGTGGAAGGCGTGGGTGGTGTCACGGACGTAGGTAGGGAGTTCCTGGACCAAGGGGGAGAAAACGGAGTCCAGATAGTTGGAGATAAGTTCGGTGGGGCAGGAGCAGGCGGAGACAATGGGTCGACCAGGGCATTCAGGTTTGTGGATTTTGGGAAGGATATAGAAGCGGGTGGTGCAGGGTTGGGGAACGATGAGGTTGGACACCGTGGGTGGGAGGTCACCTGAGGTGATGAGGTTGTGGATGGTTTGGGAGATGATGGTTTGGTGCTCGGGGGTGGGGTCATGATCAAGGGGGCGGTAGGAGGTGGTGTAGGATAGTTGGCGTCTGGCCTCGGCGATGTAGAGGTCATTGCGCCATACTACAACTGCGCCTCTGTTGTCCGCGGGTTTTATGGTGAGGCTGCGATTGAAGCGGAGGGACCGGAGGGGGAGAGGTTGGAGTGGGCGAGAGGGGTGGAGAGGTTGAGGCGATTGATGTCTCGACGGCAGTTGGAGATGTAGAGGTCGAGGGAGGGTAGGAGGCCTTGGGGTGGTGTCCAGGAGGAGGGGGTGTGTTGGAGGCAGGTGAAGGGGTCCAGTAGAGGGAGGGTTAGGTTCATGGTTGAAGTAGTAAGCGTGGAGGCAGCAGAAAAACTGCTCTATGTCCAAACGTGACCGATATTCGCTGATGTGTGGGTGGAGGGGGACAAAAGTAAGCCCTTTACTGAGGGCTGACCGTTCGTCCTCAGTAAGGGGGAGGTCTGGGGGGATGGTGAAGACTTGGCAGGGTTGGGTGCTATTGTCCCCTCTGGAGCTGCTGGCTGTGGAGGCTGTGGGTGGAGCGGCGTCAGCGTCGGCGGTGGGCGGAGTTGCATCGGCGGTGGGCGTAGCGGTGACGGTCGGCGCGTCTTCAGTGTCTATGGTATTGGTCTTGGTCTCGGAAATGGAGGGGGTGGCATCAGCAGCGATGGCGTTCGCTGTCCCGGAAGTGGGGTACCCGGCTGTGGCGGATGTGACGTCATCTGTGGGTTCTCAGACAGTGGCCTCATGGCCAATGGCAGTGGGCACATTGTGGGGAAGGTCCTGGGTACGGCTGGGGATTTGGGGGGTGGAAGAAGTCCGTTTTGGGTGGTAGATACCAGTAAGTTTACTGCACTTACGATTTTTAGTGTCCAATAAAGCCGAGTAGAATTGGGAGTTCAGGTTGTGGATGCTACGAAGAATAAAAAAACAGGAGAGGACCTTTGCAGGTCTGGGAGAGGGAGGCTCTGAGCTGGGGTAGGCTTGATTGTAGTGCCCGGAGATGCTGGCGCATTGCTGTGAGTGTGTGTTTCAGGAGTCGCAGGGAGAAACACTTCTGAAGGATCTCAATGCTATGAATGTAGATATTGTCACGGTTGGGGCCAAATTGGGAAGGCCTGAGTGTGGACTGTAGTCCATTGGGGATGATCTGGTTCTTTAGGCAGGTACTAAGAAAGGTGATGTGGCTGTAGTACCTGGTTTGCTTCAGGACATGGTCGAGCAGTTTCAAGGCCGAAGAGATTACGAGAGAGTTGCAGTGGGAGAGAGATCCCCTGAGGTTTGTCCAGAGGGAGGAGGATAACTTCTTCAGGCTAGGCATCCTTAGAAGAGGCTTCGCAGTGGGGTTAAAATTGAATCAGAGATAGTAGGAACTGCAGACGCTGGAGAATCCGAGACAACAAGGTGCAGAGCTGGATGAACACAGCAGGCCAAGCAGCATCATAGGAGCAGGAAGGCTGACGTTTCGGGCCTAGACCCTTCATCAGAAAAGGGGGAGGGGAAGGGAGTTCTGAAATAAATAAGGAGAGAGGGGGAGGCGGATAGAGGAGAAGATAGGTGGAGAGGAGACAGACAGGTCGAAGAGGCGGGGATGGAGCCAGTAAAGGTGAGTGTAGGCGGGGAGTTAGGGAGGGGATAGTATTGTTTTGTTAACCACTTTTTTCAGATGGTTTCTTGACAACTATCGAAGTCCGAATGGGTAATACACAAACACATCTTTGCTCCATTAAACGGATCCAAAAAGGAAGTAATACAAAATATTCCACTAGTACTTGCCCTTTACTCCCACGGTGTCTCATGCTCCCCCTATATCAACATGTACAACTTAATGCCCTCAGCCCACTCATCACAGCCCCTCAATCTGTCAACTTAGTGCCTACTTCCATTCACTACCCTTTCCTTCTTTAATCAACCACGTTACCTCATTGTGTATCCTCAGTGAATGCAGCTCCAACTGTCAAAGAGGTTTGATATCTTCCAGGATAAAGCAGCTGCTTTACTAGCATCCCATCTAACACCTTCAACATTTACTCCCTTCACCAGCAACTCATACAAGGACACGTTCCTCCTCACATGCACACATCAGGAGGCAATCCAAAGTTCTTAGCACAAGCAGCATGCCAATTTCAGCACTGACTTCTGGTTCCAGAGCTCGGAGGCCTGTGCAGTGGGAAGAAAATTAGGAGGGAATGCTGGCAATGTGCAACATTTACAAGATGCTTTGCAACAACTCTAAAGCTGCTTGTAACAGCATTTTCAAAACCCATGATTGCCATCACCAAGGAGGATAAGGTAGCAGTTATATGGGATTATCACCACCTGCAAGTTCCCCACTAAGCCACTTGTCATCCTAACGTCAAACTGCAATCATCATTCCCTCGCTGTAGCAGTAAAAATCCTAGAACTCTCTCCTCTCTCTTTCTGCTCACCGCAGCCCACTCACCACCACCTCCACCCCTGACTGCATTGTGGGTTCCATACTCTGGAGATTCCAAAATCCCATTTCAGTGGAGGCAGCTGATCAATTCAGTAGCCAGCTACCACCAGGAGCCACACATGCATTAACTACAGTCCACTCCTGTGAAGTGAGAAGCCGGTTCAGGGTGGGACTCATGATTCCCAGCAAACTCCAACATTTTTCGCCATGGTGAAGATGCTCTCTGTTCTAGCAAAATTTGGGCGACAACCTGTTCTGATTTACAATGTGCTGATAGTTTTAAGCATTCACTTCTTACTTCACCCCTCCATCCAATCCTAATCTCCTCACGTAACAAGGAAGGGAGGCAGAAGAACCTTAAACTGGATGGACAACACAGTCAGAAGGAAGTGGAAGGCCAGAAATAGAGTGGTAAGAGATTCTAAAGCCACTTGTAGATGTTAACCTGTTCACTTAAAAGCTTAAGAGAAAGAATCTATGCACAGCAGGACACCAGACTGAAGTGGTCTGTGGTCAATGTATCCATAGCACGGGTGCTGGATCTCTATAGGGTGAAGTCATACAAGAATTCTGACTTCGAGGTCTCAGATCAGAATGTCAATGAAACAATGTCGAGAATGGAGTTGACAGGCATATGTACCAAATGCTTGTTGCACTGGCAAACTGTCAGATAGCCTTTGGTCTACAGCAAGGAGATTATGTGCAATCTTTAGGAACACAATTTAATAAGCAGGAGCCTCTTGCAAAACGGAGGAGGAAAAACAAGTTCTTCCCCCTTCCCCCCCAATGGTCAGGAGTCTTAGGAATTTTCTCTCCGAGCAGCGGAGTCAAGGTCGTTGAGTATTTTTGAGGCAGAGATAGGAGGATTCTTGACTAAACAAGACAACCAATTGTTATCTGAAGCAAGCAAGGACAAGGAGTTGAGATCAAAATCAAATTAGCCTTGATTTTACTGGATGATGAAGCTGGCTAAAGCCGAATGGCCTCCTCCGGATCCCAAAACGTGTCCTCATATCTCCCATATTGAAAGTTAGCAGTCTTCTGTCAGCCTTGTTGTAGTACCTCTAGCGCAAAAGCATTTGAAGACTGGCAGGAAAAGGAATGTATAAGGTACACTTCTGTTGGACAGCTTAATTTATGAAGTTGATTTCATATGTTTACATAGTAGTGAATTTCATTTTGTTGTTAACAAGCTAGAATCACCAACAAGACAGAAAGGAAGGTGTGGGAATGTTTTTTTAAAATTCATTCAAGGGGCATGACTGTCACTGGCTGGTCAGCATTTATATGCTAGCACAAATGACAAATTGATGTTGATTATATTGGTACTGCAGTTTGATAAACTAATGAGTGAGCCAGTTGGAAAGGAGATATGCATGTTGCTGCCTTCCTTCCTCTTTTCTGTACTCAAGAGCTGTGTCCTCATGATAGCAAAGGCTCACGTAGCAGATCTACTGTGACACAAATTGTGATACAAACTATGCCAAGTACTGCAGGGTTCTTGTAGAAGTGGCTACTAATGCAAGCCCTGCTTAAAAGATCCCAATAGTTTACTCAATTGTATTTTGTACAGAAATTTAATTTTCTTTATTTGGGCCCTGGCCATTAGTGGGTTGTTCAGTGAAGTAATGAGTCACATAGTTAGCAGAGCCTCTTTCTTGCTCTGTAACCAGATTCTGGTTTGTTTTGATGGTCAAGTGCAAATGGTATAACACAATGACACATTACAAAAAAATGCCAAGATACAAGACATGTTGAATAGACTACAGTCGCACATCGGTTAGAGTTTGAGGGAATATAATCCCTTCTAGTTGCAATACATTTCAGAATTTACAATATCCACAAAGAAATGTGCACATAGTTAATGACACTTTGGAGTAGCTTCAAACCTGGCAAAGCCATATGCTCATTCCAATACCTTCTCTGCATTCAATTTTCCTTACATAGATTCTCTGCAGCCCTCCCCTATAAAACAACAGATGGCAACTGGGCAATATTCCAAACATTGACTACTCCAGCCTGAAAGAAGTCAGACACATATTGGTTAAATGCCATGGGTCCCATTCAGTCAGTGGTAATGTCATCCCAGCCCTACTGCGGCTGCAAATCTTCTTCCCATAAGCGGCACATTTCTGTGAATTTGTCCTTAATGAAATAGAGTTACATGACACAGTGTTCCTGGACCAAACACAGGTTTAGGTTAAAACAAATTCTCCCTGAAAACCTGGGCTCATATGAAGTCCTGCAAGAAGGCTTATTCCCCTTAGACTCCTTTTTAAAGCAGTTGGTCCTCCTGCATGTCACCTCTGTGCTACACTCAAGTGGGAAAGAAATTACTGCAACCAGGTCTGATGCAAGTAAAAATCTTAAAAAGTCAGAATCATATTACAGAATTATTATAGCTCAGAAAGCCATTTGACGTGCTGTATCCATACTGGCCCTCAATCAGCGATTCCGGGACTGCTGCTCCCCCACCTTCTCTTCACACCACTATACATACTTCCTTTCCAAGTGCTTGGAATATTTAGGAAATGTAGCAAAAAAAAAACAAAAAAAAAAACTTGTGGGACAGAATCAGACCACCCTATCCATAATGTCTGCTAAAAAAAACAAATGACTAATCATATTTTCCAGCATTTGGCCTGTATTCCAAGAAGCTAGGAGACTTTAGGTGCAATCCAGACACCTTTTAAACCAGTTGAGTGTGTCCACTTCCTTTTGGGCAGCAAGTTCCAGACATCTATCAATCCTATGGGTATAAGGTTTTAGAGTAGATTTGTAGCTTGGGTTATGAATGTTGTGAAATCTACTCTAAAAATCTTAGAGACCTACGGGTGAATCACGCCCAAAATCGGCACGAAAATTGGAGAACTACGCCAAACGACAGAGCACTACCCAGAAACGACTCTACTTCCTACAAAGGAAGATACTGCAAGCCCTGACACGCTCATCACACCACCTTACATCAAGAACACATCTGAACTGACCACAAGACTCCTACGACCACTGGGCAACAGAGTAGCACACAAACCCGCATCAACCCTACGACAACTGCTCATCCGAACCAAAGACCCACTCCCCACTATGGACAGGACCAATGTCATATACAAGATTCCCGCAGAGACTGTGACAAACACTATGTTGGACAAACAGGAAGTAAATTAACAACAAGGGTGCACGAACATCAACTGGCAACAAAAAGACACAACCAATACTCACTCATCTCTATCCACATGGATAAGGAGAACCACCAATTCGACCGAGACAACACCAAGATCCTGGGACAAGCAAAGCAGACACAAGGACAGAAATTCCTAGGAGCCTGGTACTCCATGAGGAAAACCATCAACAAACACATAGAACTCGACCCCATATCTTCTCCACTGCGAAGGAAAACTGGAAATGAGGTAATCCAGCTCAACGGACTCCAGAGTTTAAATAACAGGCAGGAAGACACAACGGCGCTTCATCGGAGGCTGCACTGATGTTACGCAGCACGGTAATGAAACGTCCGCGGAACAACAAACCAGCTCAGCGAGCCAACTAACCACAACACCTATGGGTATAATCTTTCTCCTCATCTCTCTAGGAAATGCTGTAAACCTATGCGTCCTGACTTCTCTAACACAGGACCTCTTATATCCTCTCTACTCAGGCCTCTCAGAACTTTGTACACGTCAATCAAGTTTCCCTTCAGCTTCTCCTGTTCCAACGAAAACAACTGTCACTTATTCAATCTTTCCTAATTGCTGCAAAATACGGCAAGAATCCAGAACCAAGGTCTTCTCCACACATCAACCAATTTGCTGTAGACAGAGGGAGGCGACGACTTAAATGGTTGTTACTGGACTACTAATTCAGAGGCCAGGTAATGTCCAGTGGACAAAAACAAAAAGTTGCTGGAAAAGCTCAGCAGGTCTGGCAGCATCTGTGAAGGAATAAACAAAGTTAACATTTCGGGTCCGGTGAGCCTTCTTCAGAATTGATGGTAGCTGGGAAAACGTCAGTTTATATGGAGAAAAAAGGGGAGGGGGATGGGCTAGGGAGTAAACGATAGGATAGAGCCTAAAGAGAGAGAAGAGCAGTTGGACAGACAAAGAGTTGATAACAATCAGGCTGGGAGGGTGAATAGTTGTTAATGGGGACTGTTTTGTAAAGACAGGCTACGTGGTACCAAAGCCTGGTGTATGGGGTAGGGGACTGGGACATGGGAGATTTAGGCCCCAAATTTATTGAACTCAATACCGAGTCCGGAGGGCTGCAGGGTCCCCAAGCGGAAAATGAAATGTTGTTCTTCCAGCTTGCATTGAGCTTCGCTGGAACACTGCAGCAAGCCAGAAACAGACATGTTGGCCAGGGAACAGGATGGTGTGTTAAAGTAGCAGGCAACAGGTAGTTCAGGGTCTTTTTTTTTTTACGAGCAGAACGTAGATGTTCTGCGAAGCGGTCACCCAGTCTACGCTTTGTTTCCCCAGTGTAGAGGAGACCACAGTTGAATGCAGTCAACTACGATTCTGGGAAGTGCAGGTGAAGTGTTACTTCACCTGGAAAGTATGTTTGGGCCCTTAGATATTGGGGAGGGAGGAGGTAAATGCACAGGTGTTGCTGCTTTGCCGGTTACAGGGGAAGGTGGGGTGTGTGTGTGTGTGTGTGTGTGTTGGGGATGAAGGAAGTGTGGACCAGGGTGTCCTGGAGGGAATGGTCCCAGCAGAAGGGACAAGGGAGGGCAGGGGAACAGGTGTGTGCTGGTGGCATCTTGCTGGAGAATTGCACCTGATGAACTTCTGGATATGGATGCAGGTGGGATGGTAGGTCAGGACAAGGGGAACCCTATTGCTGTTGCAGGAGAGAAGGGAAGGGGAAAAGGGCAGAAGTGCAGGAGATGGGTCGGATCTGGTTGAGGGTCCTGTCGACAATGGAGCTGGGGAATCCTCAGTTGAGGAAGAAGGTGGACATTTCAGAGGCTCCCTTTTCAGAGATGGCCTCATCTGAACACATGCAACGGAGACGGAGGAACCGAGAGAATGGGATGGCGTCTTTACAGGAAATGGGGTGCAAGGATATATAGTCCAGGACTTCCCAGAATCTAGTCTACTGCATTCGCTGCTCACAATGTGGTCTCCTCTACACTGGGAAAACAAAGCGGAAGAACAACAACTCGTTTTCTGCTTGGGGACCTTGCAGCCCTCCAGACTCAATATTGAGTTTAATAATTTTAGGGCCTAAACTCTCCCCTGTCCCAGTCCCCTACCCCACACACCAGGCCTTGTTACCACATAGCCTGCCAATTACACAACAGGTGGTGTGCAATAGTCACCATTAATAACCATTCACCCTCCCAGCCTGATCGTTATCAA
Source organism: Rhincodon typus (assembly GCF_021869965.1). Classification (NCBI taxonomy): domain Eukaryota; kingdom Metazoa; phylum Chordata; class Chondrichthyes; order Orectolobiformes; family Rhincodontidae; genus Rhincodon; species Rhincodon typus. The sequence goes on along the minus strand of NC_063335.1, from coordinate 96,905,215 downwards.
CTCTATCTGTCCAACTGCTCTTCTCTCTCTTTAGGCTCTAGCCTATCGTTTACTCCATAATCCCATCCCCCTCCCTTTTATATAAACTGCATATAAACTGACATTTTCCCAGCCACCATCAGTTCTGAGGAAGGGTCACTGGACCCAAAATGTTAACTGTTTTCTCCTTCACAGATACTGCCAGACCCACTGAGCTTTTCCAGCAACTTTGTTTTTATTCCTGATTTACAGCATCTGCAGTTCTTTTGGGTTTTTTTAAAATGTCCTGTGGACGATGGTTTGAACCTTAGCATGGCATATGATAGAATTAGAATTCTAATTCTAAATGATGATCACGAACTAAAACATTGTCTATTGTTGTAAGAACATACTGGTTCACTAATTTCTTTAAAACTGGCATCCTTGCTAGACAGGTCTACATATGATCCAGAACCTCGGCACTGTCTTAATTATACTGCCTGAAAATGGACCATCAAGCTATTCGTGTCAATGGCTTAAAACAAAAAGTTTCCAAAATCAAAAAAGGATGAAGACAGACAGACCACTTGGCATCAATTAAGGCACTAGAAATATGACAGTAGCCAACTCAGCCCCATTGACCATGCAAAGCCCTCATCAAAACCTGGAGAGCAGCCTGACAGTCAAAGCTTCGGAATCATACTTTCTCACCAGCAGGGCAGACCTAGCAAAGGAGGTGACAGCCTAATATACAGTTGGCTTGGGAGTCCTCAATAGTATTGTGCGTGTATTTACACCAAATTGGCTATAGTAGTTCAATAAGGCAGCTCAATATCACCATGTCAAGGGCAACTAAGGATGGGCAATAAATGCTGGCCCAGCCAGCAACGCTCATATCCCACAAAAGAATAAAAGCACCACCAACTTTCGCAATAGGCTGAAAATAATCAAAGATCCGATAATCTGTGGCAATAGATGTCTTTTGTGCTGAATTTATGCTCAATTATATAAGGAGTGAGGTCACATCAAATCAGGTGGATACACCAACAGTGATCTATATACAATGAACCTAAGTTTACATGTGTATTTTGAGATCATTTTGGTCCAAAACAGCACTTGTAGCGCAACTATGTGGATGCTTTACAGCAATACTGTATTCAATAATTCTGCAATAAAACCAAGGTTCCAAAGCAGGAATCTATCCCTTATACACTCCAGGTTAGGTTTCAAAACACTGGAAAATAAGTATGTGACTTAGTACAAACTTTCCTCACAAAGAACTGTTTTTAAGCTAAGGGCTACAATTGTTTGCTGATTACCTGCGATTGAGGAATGCTGTGCAATCTAGATAATGGTCAGAAAGGATAATAGCATCTGTTTAAAGGTAGCAACCTTTAGTTTTGCTTTTATGACTGGTTGCTGTGCCCAGCAATGCAACACTAAATTATTATACTTTACTCTACTATATCTTACTATAAAGTTGACACTGATGTTGAATGTGCTCTGGAACAATGTGGGCATTTAATATTTTAATAAATCAAAATAGGCATTACCCCAAAACATTTTTCACTGCAGACTGCAGAGTGCAAACTCAGCCAGACAGCAGCAATTTCTGATTAGCATACATCACTTTCAATGACCTGGTGCTGTCAGTCAAAATACTATTCCATGAAATTCTCAAGCCCACAAGCTTTCAAGATATCAAAACTAAACACTGGCAATGACAAGAGACCAAAAGAAACCAAAAAGAGACAGGTGCAACTCCATTTACCTTGTCTGTAAAAAGGTTAATAAACACACAAGGCAATACCTATATCTACCACTGTTGGTTAAGTAAACCTTAACTCTTCATGGTAAGAATAGCTTTCACAGTTGAAATTATGGTTCAGCTAATATGCTTTAAAACAGAAGTAACATTTTCAGAACAGCAACAAAAATCAAAACTCAAGCTGTCATATTAATTTTGTCTGCAACATATCGCTTCTTTCTCCCTACCCCAATCATTGGCTCATTATAGAATTTGCCGAATAAAAAATGATTCAATATTTTTACTTGATGAAATTGCTTTTTAAAATGTGTTTCATCCAAATTTATGAGCCCACACTACAGTTTTTAAAACTTTAAAGATTAACTCTGGACAGCTTTCTTTGAAGACAATGGTTTTTAAAGCATGTATGTAACAAAAATAAATCAATATCATTAGATCAGAATTAATACCTAGTCCTGTGCTTGGAAAAGTAAAGTAAAGTATTCAGGTCTTTCAGTATTGTACCCAAACAAAAATTAAAATGAATTTCAATACCCGTCACAAATATAAATGATCCCAAGTATGGAGAGACTTTCTAGTAAGAAAAGATTGAGTAGGGCTTGTACTGATCGGAAATTAGAAGAACGAGAGGCAACCCTATTGAAACATACAAGATTCTTATAAGAATCTACCTGCCAGCGTAGATGCAGAGAGGTTGTTCCCCTGTGCAGAAAAGTCCGAGGACCAAAGAACACAATCTCAGAGTAACGGGTCACCCATTTAACAAGATGAGAAGGAATTTCTTCTGAGGGTAATGAATTTGTAGAATTCTTTACAACAGAAAGCTAAAGAGACTGAGCCATTAATTATATTCAGGAAATGAGGTTTTTTTTAAAATCATTTAAAGGAATGGAGGGTTATGGGGACAAGGCAAGAAAATGGAGTTGAGGATTATCCAAGTCAGTCAAGATCTCACAAGTAGACTTCATGGGATGAATAGCTTACTTCTGTTTCATCTTGTGGTCAGGACATCAGATACCTGATTTCTTTCCCTATCTGTACTGTCACGTCACTGATGAGTAAGAAAGAATTGGTGGACAATCCTGCAGTAGCAGCTACAACTTTACAAAATGGTAAAGAATGACAATTTTGTGGTGTGCTCTTTGGCTTTCCTTAAAGGTCCCTATAACCTATTCAGTGAGGTCTCTTGGATCCTGAAAAGCCTTTAACTAGAAGTTAAAAAGTAAAGCTTTGAGGTTCTATAACTGACTTAAACATGGCTCCCTCCTTTTGATACTTACCAAACTTTAGTCTCCTGCATTGCATCAGTATTACTCAGAGGCAATCCTAGGAGAATTAATTGATACTTAGCCAGGTATGTGTATCAGACAGACTGACAGGCAGAAAAAAAAAAGTTTAACATCACAACTCTAACAATATTAACTTAACTACAACAATAATCCTGTACTGACAGCACTCTATGTCAACAGCAGACAGTATGTAAACAATAAATACATAATTGACAATGTAAGATGCAAAAAAAAATGGAATATTATGTTTTATTCCAAGCAAACATGTTGCTTTTCAAATAGTGTTCTCACTAACAGAAGAACTAGAAGGACTAGGCCATTTGCTGGTGATCAAAGACCTGAATATATTTAAGGCTGAGTTATTGGCTAACTCAGCTTTAACTGTTTTCTATGGAAGAGCATTTCAATGGTTATGAAAGTGATTTTTGATCTTTAAATTTTATGAAATGTTCTTATATATAAAATCAAAAGGAAAGAGTTTAATGATCTTAACAGATAGCTGTAATAAATTATTGACACAAAGCATTTTTCATTTGATATACTCCAACCACACTGCAGAACAAGTTATAAGTAGTTTGAGAAAGCAGGTGCAGAAAGACAAAAAAACAAAGAAATATCGCTAATAATCTTTCTTTGAGTGACAAATGTTAACAAACCTCACCTTTGCTTTGTCTCGCATGGATCCTTTACCTAAAATGGACATTTTTGTCAACGTTTCTTCCTGCAACCTCTTCAAAGAATTACCACGTGGGCCCAACAGTTTACCGACAAAGTTAAACTGCAAGTAACAAAAGGTGGTGGTGATGGCGGGGGCGGGGGGGGGGGGGGGGGGGGGGGGG
>NC_063335.1:96878361-96901261 GCF_021869965.1 Rhincodon typus | reverse complement strand
TATTTATTAGGAAAGAAAATTCTGCCATACAGTAAATGATAAGTACAGTTAGTGCACAATTCTCTTTGAAAAGAACATGAACCAACCAGAACTATTTTTTCATTTCTTCAAAGCAGTGTTAACATATTAGAATCACTGCAAATTATACCATTCTTGACTCTCAATAAACTCACCAACATGCTTGCGCTAGATTAGCTTGTGTGTCAGCGTGTGCGCATGCAAATGACTGGATTCTGCTGAATCAAAATAATTCTCATTCTGACGTCTTTTGTGTGGCAGGTTTTGAGCTTTACACGAGGTCTTGCGCCTGACAATGCACTTAGTGACAATGTTTCTCTGCATTATTCTAACATTTGAGTTGTGGTGCACCAATCAATCATCGGACAGAAAAAAAAACACTATACAATCTCAACATACTCTAATTTGGCTTCTTGTTTTCCTGCACTAGAATCCCACCCAATAAAGGCAAAGTAGGCAAGTACAGCAGCATTACTTTGTTGAACTCCATGCAATATTGAAGTTGACAAATCATTTCAACTGTCAGGGAGTGAAATGCTTGATGTTACTAACAAAACTAATACCACATAATGGCATAAGTTAAAATTTCTTAAGCTTGGGCATTAGTTACAAGGCATACATTTACTGCTCATTTGTGGATGTCCATGATGCTGGTTATGACCACTCTGCCAAGTATGTTGTGGCTCTAGCAATGACTATCATTGGGATTACTTAAAGAATTTCATGATTTTGACCTAAAAATTAGGTTAATCGTATAGGTCTGATACAATGGTCTGTGACTTACAGTAACACTCGATGATGAATGTTCCAAAAAAAAAAATTTAAAAAAAAAAAAAAAAATTCACCAATTGAGATATAGGGATCACTGACATACAATGCTCACCGATGTACACTACTCACCCCTACTCCAGATGCTTAATCTAAGCCTCTGAATTATTATGACATTGCTCCCCATGTTGTCCTTATCCCTCTCTAAACGTGAGGTTGAGGCTCTCATATTCATGCATGAGGGGAGGGGAACATTAGGGGCTATACCAGTATTTTTGGTCATCAGTAAATGCACATCAGAAGGTAGCAGCGAGCCAACACCTTGAACTGCTGCTGTCTGTTTTGAAAAGATGGTACAATCACAGTGCTGTTCAAAAGACTACTCCAGCATTTTGATCCAGCAACAGTGAAGGATTGGTAATATAGTTCCAAGTTAGGATAGTGGAGTCCCCATGAAACTGAAGACATTGTACTTTCAGGTAGTACAGGTCACAGATTCTAAAGATATTGTTTGACGACTCGCCATAAGGGAGTTTGTAGGTGTCACACACTGCTGTCACCGTGTCATAGTCTGAATAAATGTTGGATGTGATTGGATAGGCTGTAAATCAAAATGCCTGCAGTGTTGGTTTGGCTAGTACAGTTAAGTTTCTGGACAACTGTACCCCAATGCCATTGATAGTGGAAATTCAGCAGCAGTAAAGCAACTGAATGTCAAGGTCATATGGCAACAAATTATCATTGCTTTGCTTTGCATTGTGTAATGCAAATTTTACTTGCCACTTATTAGCCAAATCTAAATAAATGTCCAGCTCTTGCTGCATTTAGACATGGACTACTTCAGTATCGGAGGAGTCTCAAATGGTACTGAAAACTACAATCAGCAGCAAACATTCCCACTTCTGATCTTATGGAGAGAAAATCATTGTTGATGAAGCAATTGAAGTTGGTAGATCCTAAGACGTTACTTGAGGAACTCCTGCAACGTTTCCCTGTGGCAGAGAGGTGCCGTCAAAGGTAGGTTTGACAAATATTATGTAACTTCTTATAGATCATATATGCTGTAATTTTTTTTTTAAATAAACGTGTTCAGACATGATGTGTATCTGGAACTGGTAGGATATGAACCCATGTCTCCTGGCATAGAGGTAGCTCCTTGAGAAAGGCCAGTGACAGGAAAACCAATTAAACAAATATCGGTTTTACATTTTTTAAAAATTGATCTTTCAATGTGGATATAGCTCATATTTATTCACATAAATGAAAGAAGCATAAGATCAATAATTTGTACCAGCATTGATCTAGACTCTGGAAACAACAATGGAAAACCCAAAGCTACATGATCCTGCAAATTTCTCTTGAATAATATCGGAGGACGAGTGACAAAATCAGAATGACTGAAGGCAGCAAGGGTGCAGAATGTGCTCTGGGTGGGCGATTTCAATGTTCATCACAAAGAATGGTGTGATGCACCACAACTGACTGAAGCTGACCAAGTTCTATAGGACATAGCTGCTCTATTGGGTCTGCAACAGGTGGACAGAGAACCATGAAAAAAAACACACTTGACTTTAATTTTCCTTAACATTGATTTTGACCAACCTAGCTGTCATACATGCATCCATCCATGACAGTTGCAATAGGAGTGACTAACCAACAGTTATTGTTGAGTCAAAATTCCATTTGCATATCCACTGCCACCAAACCCCAGATCAATTCTTGTCTACAGAAAAATGCAGGAAGGTATGCCAAGAGGGACACCAGATGTACCTAAAAGCGGTGTCTCAACACAATGAGATTGTCAGCCATGCCAATTAACAGGGCTAAGCAATTCCACAGCCAACAAATTAGATTCAAGCTTTACTGTCCTGTTATATCCTGTCACAAATTGTGGTGGATAATTAAACAACTAACAGCAAGAGAATACTGCACAAAATGTTTCCATCCTTAATTATGGGGAACCCAGCACAGAAGACAAGAACTTGCATCCACCCAATTCGCAATTTTGGCTTAAGACAATCCATCATAGCCTCCTCCCAGGGTTACCAACATCACAGAAGCCAAATTTTAACAAATTTGATTCATTCCATATGATATCAAGAAATGCAGTATCCAGTGCCTCAAGCCAAAGACTACTGGCTCTGACAACATTCTGGCAATAATATTTAAGATTGGTGCCCCAAAACCAGTCACGACCCTAGTCAAGGTGCCCCAATACAGTAACACTGGCATCTACCAATAACGTGGAAAATTGTTCATGTACCTTGCTTTTAAGAGACTGCACCTTTAAGAACTCCATTTACTGTCTATAATGTGATTTACTATGTTAAGGAAACAAACCTATGGAGTTAATTAATCCTTGATGAGCAAATGATTTATTAGACAATTATTACTATGACATTCCAAACAAAGCACATCAATTTCAACCAGCCTATTATTGTTATATCAGCCTACTCTTAATTATTGGCACTGATGGAAGAAGTCATTTGCTGTCCTTTCAAGTGGCCTGGGCAAACGAATTACTACTCATTGGTACTCAGTTTGGGTTTTGTCAGGGTCACACAGCTCCTAACTCCATGACAGCCTTGGTTCTGAGGAAGGATCACCAGACCCGAAATGTAAACTCTGTTTTTCCCTTCACAAATGTTGCCAGACCTGCTGGGCTTCTCCAGCAGATTTGTTTTTGTTCCTGATTTACAGCATCCGCAGTTCTTACGGTTTTTACACTAATCACATATACTATCACATACATTCCATTGTTAGCCACTAATAGTGCCCATTAGTTGCTATTCATTCTCCTGGGCTGACCGCTATCCACTCCTTTGTCTGTCCAATGGTTCTTCTCTCTCTTTAGGGTCTATTTCCACCTATTGAGGCCACTTTGGAGGGAGCTTGATTGAAGTTTGCATCATCAGAAAAGATGTGACAGAGACGAAGAAACCAGAAGAAAAAATGGAATAGATTCATTACAGGAAGCAAGGTGTGAGGATATATAGTTAAGGTAACTCTGGCATTCAGATACTTTGTCGTGGATATTGGTGGCCAGTGTCTCCAAAAATGGGAGCAGAGATGTCAAGGAATGGAAGGGAGTCAGGATGGACCACGTGAAGGTGTCAGTGGGGTGGAAACTGGAAGCTAAATTGATAAACTTTTCCAATTCCAAACGAGAGAGGGAAGCAGCACCGACATTATCATTGATATACTGGAGAAAAAAAAAAGAGTTGTGGGTGAGGGTAAGAGACAAGCATAACTGGAGCCCACATGGGTACCTATGGCATCCCCTTTCACGTGAAGAAAATGAGAGGATTTAAAAGAGAATTTGTTCAGGACGAGGACGAGCTTGGCCACGCAGAGGAGGGTGGTAGTGGATCGGGACAGGCCTTCTTTCCAGGAAGCAGTGGAGAACCCTGTGACCATCCTAATAGTGCCTATTGGTAGCTATTCATTCTCCTAGGCTGACCGTTATGCACTCCTTTGTTTGTCCAACTGTACATCTCTCTTTACGCTCTATCTCCACCTATCGTTTACTCTGTACCGCTACCCGCCACCCCTCCTGGCAAACCTTATCTTCTGCATAAAAAACAACTTTTTCCAAGCTACTATCAGTTCTGAAGAAGTGTACCTGACACAAAAACTTCTGATTTCTCTCCATAGATGCTGCCAGACCTGCTGAGCTTTTCCAGCAATTTCTGATTTTGTTTCCGATTTCCAATGCTTGCAGTTCTTTTGGTTTTTATTTGGAATTCCCTAGTTATTTATATAAGCTACTCACCTTACGCCACACAGTATAAAATTTGCAAGCAGCAGATGAACCTCAAGTGTTAAATGACTGACAGTAGAAGATAACTGGAAACGAAAAGTGTTCCCAAGTAAGCTAGGAATGCGGTTTTAATGTTTGGTCTTTATCAATCCAATGGCACCCCAACATTTATTTGAATTTAAGATCATTAATACAAGGAGTTGCCGAAAGTAGTATCTGAAGGTATGCAGGAAATAAACTGGTGTCTGGCAATCTTTTCTTGTGATATAAATAATTTGAAACTGTTTACAACTTTCTACTACTTTCTTCAATGTCACCTCCACTCTCTACCCACTTGTTCAATTGCTTAACATGAAGTGTGTAAATTTTCTAAGAAATAGAAATTAAATTTCAAATTAAATTTACATGCCAGCTTCTCCAGAGAAATGACTCACGTCAAAAAGGACGTATTCAGCAACTGTACAAGCTATACAGCAAATGCTGATGAGCAGTGTTATCACTGATGACATGATACATTATGCATCATTGCAATCTGCACACAAGAATAAACATGCAACTTGGTTAGCATCTGTCAGCAAACGTGATTGCTACTTTGGGAAAGAGAGGAGGACACATCCAGATTTACAGTAAGATGATCAAAATGGCATGGCAGAGCACCTCCAACTACTACAACGTCATAAATTGCAATTAAATGAGCCTAGCTCAAAAGAAACTCCTTACAATTCGTCCACTTTCCTTCCATAGTCCAAAGATGTGCAGGCCAGGTGGATTAGCCATTGAAAATGCAGGGTTACGGGGACGGGTCTGGGTGGGATAGTCTCCAGAGAGACAGTGATGACTTGATGGATCGAATGACCTGCTTCCACACTGTAGGGATTCTATGATTCTATGATTTTAATTTGGATGATTGAATTTGTAAGGTTTGTGCTACTTCTGCTTTCTTCCAGTGGAAACAGAGATTCATACCCTTTCCAAATAAACTTAAGCATCAACTGAAACTTGTCCAGCTCAAGTTATGGTTAGTACATTCCATAAAACGTAGGCATATGAATTTTAGAACAATTGCCATGATTATTTCCCTGAAGAAAGAAACTGTCAACAGGATAAGAAACCAGTGAATTACGGTCTTTCTGAAAAGGTTATTCTAAACTCACTCTTCATTAGTTCCTAGCTCAACCCTTTTGGGAAGTGCTGACAAAATGAGTTTGAGCCAGGCCCATGAAAAAAGAACCCACCTAATTCAGTTTAAAAAAAAATGCCTAGGGCAAAGCTACAGCAAGAGAATATATATTGTAACTTATGGGAACTACACTCGACCTCATGCAATGTGTGTATCTCTTCGGTTTCACTTTTTTCTAGCTTCATAACATCCAGCGAGAAAATCCATACTGTCTTATGGTTTACAGCAAGTTCGGTAAGGAACTGTACAAGTTCATCTCATCAAAGCATGCTTGAAGATTTTAAGCACAACCTCTTTTCATCTTAGTAACCTGCTCCAACCACAGAACCTTGAGAGAACTCTGTATTCCACCAACTCTCGTCTCCAGTTCATCCCTCACTACAGGGAAAACTTCTGAAAATCTTTTACCTCCTGATTTACGTAAAGATGGAAAACAAGTACTTGCCTGTCTCTTCCTTCAAGGTGATCTCTGAAATTCCCTTTTATATCCAAGCTTTTAAACACGGCAGCTAATACTGAAATTTTTGGCTTGTCCAAAAGCTATGTTTCACACAGCTGAGTGTCTTTTGGACTTTTCTGCTATATCAGAAGTGCTGTAAAAATAGCTTGCATACAGGGGTGACTAATGAATAGCTCTTTGACTAGTGACCTTTGGAACATTAAACATTCAGAAAATTTAAACTAGTAAAAAAGAAGCGTACCTCAGCCCACTGTCATACACAGATCAGGAACGTAACTGGCTTTTAACAGGGGTCATCATGCATTCTTGATAGGGAAAACATAAGCCTGTCAGAATGGAAGATTCTACCAAAGTTTGTTACCCAGTTTGAAGCACAAGGTAAAAATCTTGGAACAGTTCAACAAGCAATATTCTCTCCAGCAAGGAAGAGTACGAGAATGACTGTTGTCAAATAAGCTTGCTAAATGTGGTGCAACACAGCTCAACTGGAGAACAATCCCATTTTCTCTCTAATCCTGTAGGAAAGGGGAATCCGCCTAACAACGGCTGGGCCACATAAGTTCACATGAACCAATGGATAGCTGGATGGATTCAAAATAGTCAAAGCATATGCTTCCATATGATAAGTTGCTAGAGAGTGTTGCAGTAACAACAGCAATGAATGATGGTTGGCAAGACCATTTTGTAGATAATGTCCTGAATGAGAATGAGAATGAGAATGCACCAGAAGACCGTTTTAACATGACGAAATCAGACTGCTTTACCATCTTTTATCATATTGTTTGTAGACAATGTTGGGTTACAGAGGCTTCTTGGTTGTCACAACACTTCACACAATGAGGCCACTGCAGTTCCAACTACAAAACCTCAAACTGTCTGCAAAAGCATTAAAAAGCAAAATTTAAACCATCTCATACACGATGACTAGGGCAGATATTAGGTAACCAAAAGCATGGTCAAAAGTAGATTTTAAGAAGCTTCTTAACAACAACTTGCACAACATTTCAACATTGCAAGCCAATTAACTGCAGCATTTTAAAATATGACAGCAGGACACAGGAAGTAGTATTAGGTCAGATGATAGAGAATATACAGCAAATTCCAGTATTAGCTATAAATCTGGAGATGGAAGCGAAGGGAACTTAGCAAAATCACAAATCACAAGGCAAGTGGTATTAAGCAAACAGATAGACAGCGAAAGACAGCCAAGTCTCTGGGTCCAGGTGGACTTCATCCCAAGTTATTAACAGATGTTGCTAATGAGGTAGGTGATGGGCTGATGTCAATTTTCAAAAAAAATCCTTAGGTACAGAGAAGCTTTTGTTGGACTGGAAAGCAGCAAACATAATCCATCTACTCAAGACAACAGGGAGGCACCAAACAGGAAACTATAGGCCAATTTTGTTTGACATGTCATGGATGGAAAAAAGAAATGTTAGAATCATTAGGGATTACAGCTGCACACACACAAAATCTCAAGATAAATGGGAAGATTCAGTGTGGTTTCAAAGGGAGCATCATATTTAGCTAATTTAAGTTCTGCAAAGGAGTAAAATATATTCTGGATTAAGGGGAAAACTTATAGATGTACTGTACTTGGATTTAGAAGGCATTTGATAAAGACCCAACCAAAGGTTATTGTTGAAAATAAAGCCTCATGGTGTAGGTGGTAACATATCAGCACGAACATAAGATTAACTGGCTAGCTGGCAGACTGAAAAAAATGTATAAATGTGTCTTTGCCTGATTGGTACATGACAAGTAGAGTTCCACAGGATTCTGTGCTGTGGCCTCAACCTTTTACAATTTATAGCAATGATTTAGATGACGGTATGAAGGTATGCTACACAGTTTTGCATGTAACATAGGTAGGAAAAAGTATATTGTGAAGAAGATACAAAAATTGCAGACTGATACGGGCAGATTGAGTGACTGGCAGAAGTATATTAAAGAACACATGGTGTTCACTTTGCCAGGAAAAATTTTTAAGTACAGCATTACTTAAATGAAGATTAATTGCATAATTCTAAGGTGGCCTAGTCCGTATGTAGGTAAAGCACAATTCAAAATGTCAATAGGATGTTGTCCTTGATTACAAGAGGAATTGAACGTAAAAGTAAAAGGTTGATTTGGTGATACCAAAACTGCACACAGGAGTTGAGATGTGGTATCTTTATTAAAGCAAGGATGTAAATGCATTGGAGGCAGTTTAGAGGTGGTTTACTAGCCTGTTAGTTAGAAAGGGAAGGTGGAGAGGTATTGGGAGGAAATTCTGGAGCTTGGGACCAGGGCAACAGAATGCACAGCCACCAATGGTGAAGCAACTGAAAATCAGAGGCACACAAGAGTACAAAATTTGAGGAGTGCAACTATCCAAGGGCTTTGGAGGTGCAAATTAGAGATGAGGGATAAAGTCACTGAGGGATTTAAAATAAGAAACAACTTTTAAGTGTTAAAATGTAAATTGCTTATTAATCAGAAGCAAGTGGTTTAGCAAACACATAGGTTATTGATCAAGTGCACTTGATGCAAGACTCAAGCAGAAGTGTTTTGGAAGACTCCAGCTTACAGGACAGAGTATGGAAGCTCAGTTAGCCTGGTGCTCAAACAAACAGTCAGGTCCATAAGTAACAAAGGCATGGATGAAGGTTTTCAGGAATGGACTGTGTGAAACAGGGCCAGAGTTAAGTGACGCAACAGAGATGAAAACAGCTGGTCTTCGTGACAGTTTGGACGTGGTCAGAAGCTCACCCTAGGGTCAAGTAGGACACAGATCAGTTCAGCATCACATAGCTGCCACACACAGTGATGGAGCTACTGCCAGCAGAGAGAGCTTATGCTGATCACCAAGATATTAGCTTGTCTTTTCAATTTTCATTCCAGAAAATTTCTGCTCATCTAATCGTGAATGTCAAACAAGCAGTCTGGTAATTCCAACACACAGGCTCAAAATAGGCGATAGGAGGTAGAGCTGGGCACCCATGAGGATGTGAAAATAACTGTGCTTTTGGATGTCCATGAAGACAGCACAAAATTAGGTGAAACAATAATGGATCCTAGGGATGAGGGGGCAATATCACAGGAAGTGTTACAGTATCAGTAAGATGAGCATTGCAGATGATTATCTGGCTACGATTAGATTGCAGGAAGATGTTGACAAAGCGAATGCTGGAATTCAAATTCAATTAAAAACTCTGGAATTGAAAGCTAGTCTCAATGTGGTGACTATGACACTATAATTGACCATTAAAAAAGCAACCATTTAATTTATTAACATCTTTTAGGGAAGAGAAGGCTAACATGTTACTCCAGATCCACAGTAGTGTAGTCAACTCGCAAGTGCCCTCTAAAATGTATATGGCAAGCCAAGAGCCGTTAGTATTGGGCAACAATGCTGGTCTTGCCAATGGTGCCTACGTTGCATGAAAAAGTTTTTTTTTTAAAAATGGTCTCAGTCAAGTGCAGCCTAACCTTGCTGGCAATTAAACAAGGCACTGCAAAAGGGTGAGTAATCAACAGTGTTCAAGTTTGGATACAGATCAATAAGCGGCACTTTAAAACCATGAATAATGCATGAAGAGAATCATCAGCATGCAGATGAAGGAAAAATAGGACAAGTAATACAGAGACATGTATGCATAAGAAAAATGAGCTAAGAAAGGAAAAGAATGAGAGTGCTAAACAAAATGTTCAGAATACTGTCCTCTTTGAAGCAAAGAAGATTGAGACGAGGCTAAAAAAAAAGGTGTTTAAGAGAGATGACATGTTTAAAGAAAATCTGCTTTCACTACCTGATAACATTGGCAAAACAGAGTCTTCAGATTTTGGGCAAGAAATACAGCTCATGTACAGCACATTTTTCGAACTCTCAGCTGGTGATTTAACTTGTATTGCCTTTCCTCATTCCCTCTTCCAAAAATGTATCAATTTACACTTCTCTGGATTAAACTTCATCTGTCACTGTTTGCCCATGCCTTTGTCAAGTCTGATATTATCTACAGTGCTTTGTTTGAAAACTTTGAAAAATATGGCCTATATACCCAAGTTCATGTTACTAACATGTATCAAAAATAGAAGTGCCTCAAACTCAACCTCTGGGATCATTACAGCCTGAAAAAATAACTGTTCGCCACCAGTCTCTGCTTTCTATCTCAAACAAATTCATTTCTGCACTTTCACTTGACTTTAATGCCATGGGCATTTGTTTTGCTAATAAGTCAATTAATATGGCATTATTTGAAGGTGCTTTACATATTATCCATATTACCCAAATCAATTCTATTACTTCAAATAATTCTGAGTTACTCAAACTTAAATTGCTTTTAACAATCCATGCAGACGTTCATTTAGTTATTCATACTTTTGCAAATGACAATTAAATTTCTTTTGGATTGTTGCATCTAAAAGTTTTCTGTATAACTGACTTATATGTAATTGTAATATTTATCCTTTTTGATGAAAAAAAATTGCATTCTAACCTTCTGGGACCACACTCCCATCCAAAAAGGATTGGACATTTGTGGCAGTCAGTTTCCACTTTTACTTACATCAGTCTTTTCTAACTCCAGTAAATTGTTTGCATTAAGGCAGCAACATTAAGCAAAACAAGTAGGAATGTGGAACACAGCTCCTCAAACGTGTTATCATTCAACAGATAACAAGTAATCTGTACTTCAAACACTGTGAAGCCTTTGCTTCGTAGCCAAATCAGTCCAAACAAAAAATAAAATTTCTAACCTTGAATATCTCAATAGTTGCTGAATCCAGAGCCATATCAGAATCAGTGTTCCAAATTTTAACTCTCTTTTTCCGAAGCGCAACAATTTTAGCTCACACCTAAAATGCATGACTAATTTTAAAGTTATGCTCTCTTGTTCTGGATTCTGCTCCAGAAGATATATCTATCCTACTGAATTTCTTTATCAATTATGTACTCTTAAATCTTCAATACTCAAGGCCACACAAAACCATGCTTATGAAAGTTGTATTTTAAGCCCTGGTACTACGGATTCGGAGTTTGAATTCTGCCAGGGCCACTCAGCTCCTGACTTTATTATAGCCTGAGAGAGCGGGCACAAGGGAGCTAGAGCGCGAGCGAGCAAGAGACCGAGAAAGCGCGAGCAAGAGAGTGCAAGAGAAAAAGAGGGACAGCACGAGAGGGAGAGCACAAGTGAGAGACATGAGAGAGCGAAAGCAAGAATGCCAAAAAAGGTGGTCACTCTCTGCCATTCTGCTGGAATTTAACTTGCCCTCCTCTCCCCTGTTGCTGCCAGCATTACATCCAGGTCGACATCAACGAAACAAGTTGCAGCCCTGCTCTAGGTGGTCTCCAGCAACACAGGTCATCTTTCTGATACAGTGAAAGATTTTAATACAGACTCTATCTTCCCTCAGGACAATAAGCACCTTCAGTGACGGCTGGGAGGAGATTATGAATGAGATCCTCATTTCATTTCCCCAGCTTCCATTCTCATCTCCACTCCAATTAAAGGCTTATCCATGTCAAAATATGAACTTCACATCCCCCACCTTGTATCCAAAGCCTGTTTCCCACCACTTTGATAAAAATCAGCCCACAAACATTAAATCAAAGTTACAAAATCAACAACAGATTTGACAACTTGCTGCACATGGTGTATCTAGTCATATCATTGCATTCTAGCTAGTCTGGGCTGCTTATTTCTTTCATTCAACATCAACTAACAGTCCAGCAGGCAAGATGATCAGGAATGAGCCCCGAATATCAAATCCAAAAGTACCTAAAACAGCAAGTTAGGTGGATGCTCTGATGAACCAAACCATCTAGAATATCGCATTTTGAATGTTCCTGTGGAACAGAATTAACTCTGAATTTTGACTTTAAAAGTACATATTGCCAAAACTGAATGGCTTGATGACAGCTAACAATGTTTTGATTCCAATACAGCATTTGGTCTTTTCAACTACACGTTCAAGCAACCATTGACAAAATTTCTTGAAATAAGTTTTCATACAACTGTATCTAATTTTTCAGTTCCAACTAGTGACTAAATCAAAATTGTACTTTTCAATCTGCAGATAAAATATAGGCACAGAAATTTACAATTTTGAATTACCACATAACATGAATCTAAAACAGTAACCATGGCAAATGTTCTCGAAGCTTTTAAATTCTAGAGCAAACATGAATCAGCCAGTATTATTTGGTGAGGGCATGATCCCAGTCAAGATCATTTCAGATGCAGTTTGTTCCTAATTAAGGCTAGTCACAACCAACAGCATTAACAGTGTTATGAAAATACAGCCCTTAAACATAAACCTTTGGAAAAACCTAGAAGATTTTGAACCATTTGCATTTTCACTGCATTTCATGGGAACAAAGTCAACAGTTTAATGTGCATTGTGATTTTCAGTCAACAGCAAGTAAACCAAAGTGACTCTAGAGAAAGAGCCAAACAGCTTTCAAGCAGATAAGAAACAGGGTTTATTGCCTTGATTACTGAGAAACCTAGCCTTGAAAATATTAGCGGCTCCTCTTGACTTGCAACAGTTTCTGGTTTTTGAATCTGTTTTTGCAGACCCATGAGCCCATGTAAAGAAGACACTCTTAAGGCTGCAGATTTCTCTCTTGAAATCCCAGGCACCTAAAATGTGTTTGTAAATATCAGTATATTTGTCTACCTTGTAAAACCTGAAAGGGTGGACTAAAGTTCAAGATTTTGGGGATTGAACGAAGTTAATGGCAACCAGAACTGGATGTCTAACATCAATCTGCACCTGTCAACAATTCGGCTTTGTCAGCAGGAAATCTGTAAGGCGTGAGAAGTCATTATATTTTATCTTTTGTTTCCAAATCCTGGGCTCACAGGAGGTTGTTTCTTTGACTTTTTGTCTTGAAACCATCAACTCGGAAGAGACTGGTCTTTTGGTCTTCTGTGCATTTATGTTGGCATGTGTGTGAGAGATTAAGGGAATACAGTTTTAATTCTGGATGATAGAGGAGACGTTAAACAGTATTTGCCACTTGCTTTAACAATAAGTTTTGATCATAATGAATGGATTATTCAGAGTTCATTGAAGAAGTCTGCTGGACATTCACTTTGGATAGTAATACAAGAGAGAGTAATAAAAAGAAAGTTTCTCTACGGTAACTGAGCCAACATTTCTATGAAATGGTGCGACTGGTGAATTTGAGGCACTTGATTATCAGCACATTCTTCAGATTGAAGACATAACAATTGTGGTATTAATTTCTCATTTGATACAGCGTTTTTAAAAAAGAAGTTCCAGTAGTGGTGACCCAGTATTAAACTGCTTTGATCTATCTTCCCTGTTCAAATATTAGAGAGAAGCAAGAAAACAACCTATGAAATCAGTGAAATAATTCTGAGACAAAAATTATTTATCTTATAAATTATAATATTTTTCTAGCATTACAGAATTGTTTCTGTGCACTCCCGTGGAAGAACTCCTAATAGATTCTTCCCTTCCCAAACCAGGACTACACTGACTAAGAATGTAATATCCCTTAACTACTGCACTAACTACTGTTCACACTAGGAATTGGCTTCTGTACTGTATTTGGATTTCCAGAAGAGATTTGTTAAGGTTACATATCAACAAGGTCAATAATGAAAATAAAAGCCTTGGTATAGAGGGTAACATATTAGAATAGATGGGAGATTGCCTAGCTAACAAGAAACAACAGTAAATGTAAATGGATTTTTTTCTGGTTGGCAAGATGTAATGAAGACTGTACCACAGGGATTGGTGCTACAGCCTCAACCTTTTAATATTTATATAAAGACTTGCATGAATGGATCAATGGTACGGTTGCTATTTTTGCTGATGACAAAGATAGGTAGGAAAATAAGTTGTGCAGAAGACATAAATATACCACAGAGGGATCAGAGGTAAGTGACTGGGCAAGTAACTGGAAAAATGGAACTTAAAGTTGAATAGGTGAAATTGTCCATTTTGCAAGGAAGAACAAAAAGGGAACCTTATGTAAATGGTGAGAAATTGTAGAGTTCAGAGACGCAGAAGTTGGGGAAAAAAGTACTAGGGAAACTAATAGAGTTAAAGACAGAGTGTCTCAGGACCTGATAAGTTGAGTTGTCTCCCAGGATACTAAAAGGTAGTAGTAATCGACAAAGAATCTTTACATTCTGGAAAGTTCCAGAGGATTGGATGCCTGTCAATGTGGCACTCTTATTCAAGAAAGGGCAGAATAAAAACAGGTAAACACAGGTCAATTAGCATAAATATTTATCCAATGACAGATGTTAAGTCAACTATATAGGATGCAATAGCAGTACATGATATAATCAAGCAGAGTCAGGATGGCTTCATGAAAGGGATATCATGCCTGATAAAATTTATTTGAATTATTTGAGGTAACAGGCAGGTAGATAAATGGGAACAGTATTTGGATTTCCAGAAGGTATTTAATAGGGTACGGTACATGAGACTACTTAATGATAGAGCCCATGCTGTTGGGTGTTGTACTAACATGGACAGAGGATGGAGATAAAAGGAGACTTATCAGGGTAGCAAACTGTAACTAATGGAATGTCACAAAGATCAGACTGGGGACACAATTACTTACAATATATATTAATGACTTAGATGAGAAAAATGAACGGACTATCACCAAATTCACAGATAACAAAAGAAAAGCTGGAAACGCAAATAGTGAGAATGACACAGAGCCTACAGCCAGATACAGACAGATCAAGGGAACGGGCAAAAAAAATGGCAGAAGGAATATGATGTGGCAAAATACAAGGTCACTTCGACAGCAAGAGCAGTAGAGCTGAATATGGTTTAAGTGGGTAAAGGCTGCAGAGAGCTGAAGCACAGAGGGATTTGGCTGTTCCTCATACATGACTCACAAAACATTAGCTTACAAAATCAGCACAAAATAGGGAAGGTAAACAGAATGTCAGCCTTTATTTCAAAAGGCAATGGACTATAAAGATAGGAAAGTCTTGTTAAAACTGTAAAGGCACTGAGAAGCCTTTTAGAATAGTGACCAGTTTGGGTTCCCTTCGTAAAGAAGGGATATATTGACAATGGTAGCAGTCCAGGCAAGGTCCAATAGATTAATACCTATAACGGATGCATTGTCTTACGAGGAATAGGTGGACAGTCTAGGCCTGAACCTGTCCAAGTTTGGACGAGCAACAGGTGACTAGATTGGAACATAGTAAGCCATGAGGGGTTTTGTCAAAAATAGATGTGAGAAGGGACAGTACTTGTGGAAGAATCTAGAACTAGGGCCCACTAGTTCAAAATAAATGCTCATCCATTTAAGACACAGATAATGCATAAGAATTTGGAACACCCTTCTTCAAAAATGGTGGAAACAGAAATGTTTGAATATTTTTAAAAAGGTAAGGTAGAAAAATTATTGACAAGCAATGGGATGGACAGATCTGAGGATAGATGGGAAATGTGCCATATTCAGATCAGCGGTGGTTTTACTGAATGGCAAAATAGGACCAAGGGACTGAAAGGTCTCCATCTGGTCTTAAATTTTTATGCTCTTACGAATTAATCCCTTATGATTTTCATAGCTCATCACCTCTAAACCCACTGATGTTCAGAAAATACGCCTGGCTCATGAATGTACTTAAAAGTTCCTTACCTTAGGGAATTGCTTTACAGGAATTAATACTTTTTGAGCCAACTTCATGTTTTTGTTACTGACCACATCCACAAACTTCTCTTCATCGCTTCCCTCCCCTGCTTCTATTTTGGTTATTTCTGCAAAGGAAAAAATCAAACATTTATGATCACTGTAGGCATGTGCTCAAACTTTTAACTGACACCAAAGCTGGTCAACTTCCACAATACACACCAGCAATTACAAAGAAAACGTAAACAAAATATTTGAATAAACTTAGGAGGTTTGGACTGTTCAGAAATGCTTTGACACACCTGGCATTCAAACCAGGCCTTTTGGCTTAGAGGCAGGGATATTACCACAAAACCATTGACAATGCAATACTGTTTCCTTCAAACATGAACTCAAACTGACTGCATTAATCCATCCTCTGTTGATTTGTTGGAAATCTTCAATATGAAATCAAACAGTATAACATTAATTCAGCTTCTAGCAGTTAGCATGTACCCCGATGGGCAAACTGGTTCCAAAGTTCAATAAGAATGTCCAGGATGACAAGGGAGAAGGCAGGTAGTGGCACAAAGTAAATTGTAACAAAGAACTGGATGCTAAGAGGTGACGGCTAGATTCTCATGTTGGAGATGGTCGTGGCTTGGCACCAGTGCTGAATACATGTTACTGGTCAGTTATCAGATCTGCATGAATACTGTCCAGGTGTTTGGACGTGAACTATTTAATTACCTGAGTATTCACAAACCAAAGTGACCACATGCAATCATCAGCAAACATCCCCACTTCTGACACTTCATGAAGGGAAGGGTAATTAATGAAGCACTTGAATATGTTTGGGCTTAGGATTCTACATTGAGGAACTCTAGCAAATTTCCTGGAAATGTTAGTAGTGTTACAACTCACTGGAGTAACATGTGTTAAGACTATTCCCAGAGCTGTACCAAAAGTTAAAGATTTTTTTCTTTTTTAAAGAAAAGTATGCACAATACCCCAATTTATCTGACTTTCAGCCCAAACTTGGTGAATGCACAGATCAGGTTTCTGTACCAAATGCTGGTACTTGTATATGTACTGTTCCATTTAACATGTAGGGCATTTCAATGCAATTGAATAGATATTAGTAAAAATACATTAATTGTGTGCAGTGTGTTATGTATTTGATTTGGGGAAAACAGGCGAGAATGCTATTTGTAATTTTCAGTACGATTGGTTAACCTATGAAATTAGTCAACCTTCTACTTTGTACACTGAAGTGTTGAGCAGCTAGTAACTATGGAGCTGTAGTAGTACCTTTCATAACTTAATTACTACTTGCAATTTACTATATGACTAAATAGACTAAATTTATATGATTAAAATTATATGACTAAATTTACTAAATAGACCATTCAGTCCATGGAATCTTTTCCGCCATTCAATTAAATCATGGATAGTTTGATAATCCTCAACTCCATTTTCTTGTCTTTTCACTATAATCCTTGTTCCCCTACTGATTAAAAATCTCTATCTAATCCTTAAATGTAATAAAATGGCCCATCCTCAACAGGCCTCTCTAATAAAGAATTCCACAGATTTACCAATCTCCGAGAGGAAATTCCTCCTCAGCTTTGTCTTAAATGTGACCTCTTATTCTGAGATTAGACCCTCTGCTCCTAATCTCTCCCACAAAGAGAAGCAATCTTTCAACATCTACCCCGTCAAGTCGTAGAAAGAACTTGAAGGCAGGCCATGCAGCGATTTAAATAGGATAGCTTTTGTTTTTAGAAAAGCAAACAAACAACTAGGGGTTCAAAATCAGAGTTGTCACTGTGCAAGAGGAAGACATTTGCCCATCATTTATGTAGTCTCTTCAAATAAGCATTGTGGCTTAGTACCATTCTGCTGCATTTTTCCCCACCCCCTTGTACGTGGATGATTTATTTGACTAGAAACAATGCCTTCATGATTGCCTTAAAGAACTCACCACCACAATTTCAAGCTTTCAAACCCCAAATACTTGCTGTGTTTAAAAGATCGGCACTAGAAAAAAAGCTCCCCCTCCCAGCAACTGTTCCAGCTGGTGCTGGTGCCACTTTCCCCAGAACTGGTCCTATTATCCCAGGAATCCGAATCAATTTCTCCTACACCACTTCTCTAGCCACATAGCCATCTGGCATGACTTATTATCTCTACTTTCATATCCTGAGATTGAATTTAAAGAAGTAGGGCTGCCCAAGTAATGTCCCAACGCTCTATATTCTACCTGAAGGTTCGCATTTTTCTTAAACTTGTGTGGTTGATACTGATAGGTATCATGACTGCTAGCTTTTCACTCCCCATTTCAGAATACCCTGTAGCCACTTTGGGGAGATAAGATACCATCCTACAGACTCTTCTGCAGCTGCAGAAACCCCTGTCTGTTTGATTTCCTTACAATTCAATTCCCTATCACTATACCTTTGCCATTCTTCTCACTTCCCTCGCATGCACCAGAGCAACCCATGGTGCCACGGACTTTGTTTTAGTTGCTATCCTCTCAAAGTCATCCTCACCAGCTTCCAAAGCCATATGTTTATTAGAGAGTGGGGCAGCCATGTTACCTGCAGTGTGAACGTCCTAGTGAACATGCTATCCACGTCACAGATGTTCCTATGCAAGTCTCCCGCTGCTCCAGCTGCAAAATGCAATTAGCCAATAGGTGCAGCTGAACATACTTCCTGCACTCACATGGTTTCTAGGAACACAAAATGTCCAAGACTCCCTACGTAGCACAGCAGAATGTCACAGGTCTTAGCTCTGCCAACATGGCTTCCCTTTAGATTAAGCTGGTTAGCTACTCGCTTCAAAAGAATATTAATTACACTACGAATCTTATCTCACTTCAAACAGATCTGTCACAATGCAAAGTTCTTGCCTCAAGTCTCTAGAAATGTCAAGTCTTAACTTCATTTCCCTTACATTACTTTCATGGGCAACAAATACCGGACTTGACAACTACTTTCATTAGCTTATATTGGCATTAACTTTCAATTAGATCTAAATTCAGCTACTTTTCTAATTTACAGCAATTTGTAGATAATGTCTAGCAGCAGTTTTTTAACCAACCAATAAACTTGTTATTTTCCTATGATATCACCCTTTTTATTTTCACTTTGTTTCAAAGTGTGGCATGAGTTACATCCTTGCAGTCCCAATGCCTCTCCATGCCAAGACGAGTGGAGTGGCTACCCTGACTGAAAGCCTCCCAATCAGAATTGCTCCCATGCAAGTCCTGCTGCCTCTCTGACTTCCCAAGATATAGTTTCACGCCAAACAGCTTTTTTCTTGCACTTGTGATACCATGCTGCTGTTAGATTCAATGCAAGTATGCTTCTCAATCTGTATAAAAACCAAAAGAACTGCGGATGCTGTATATCAGGAACAAAAACAAAGCTGATAGAAAAGCTCAGCAGATCTGGCAGCCGGTTACAGGGGAAGGTGCCGTAGGGCTGTGGGGAGGTGTTGGGGATTAAGGAAGTGTGGACCAGGGTGTCCCGGAGGGAACAGTCCCTGCGGAAGGCGGACAAGGGAGGGGAGGGGGAATGCGTCTGGTGGTGGTATCCCGCTGGAGGTGGCGGAAATGGCATCTGATGACCTTCTGGATGTGGATGCTGGTGGGATGGTAGGTGAGGATAAGGGGAACCCTATCGCTGTTGTGGGAGGGAACAGAAGGGGTGAGGGCGGAAGTGCGGGCCTGGTTGAGGGCCCTGTCGACAATGGAGCTGAGGAATCCTCGGTTGCAGAAGAAGGTGGACATTTTGGAGGCTCCCTTGCCGCAGGTGGCCAAATCTGAACATATGCGACGGAGGCAGAGGAACTGAGAGAATGGGATGGAGTCTTTCCAGGAAGTGGGGTGTGAGGATGTACAATCCAGACCTGAACTACAGTATAATGAACTGAAGTATAGTGCAACATCTGCCCATTTACCTCCTCCCTCCCCACTATCCAAGGGCCCAAACATACCTTCTAGGTGAAGCAACACTTCACCTGCACTTCCCAGAATCTAGTCGACTGCATTCGCTGCTCACAATGTGGTCTCCTCTACACTGGGGAAACGAAGCATAGACTCGGCAACCGCTTCGCAGAACATCTACGTTCTGCTCACAAAAAAGACCCTGAACTACCTGTTGCCTGCCACTTCAATGCACCACCCTGCTCTCTGGCCAACATCTGTCTCTGGCTTGCTGCAGTGTTCCAGTGAAGCCCAACGTAAGCTGGAGGAACAACACCTCATTTTCCACTTGGGGACCCTGCAGCCCTCCAGACTCAATATTGAGTTCAATAATTTTAGGGCCTAAACTCTCCCATGTCCCAGCCCCTCACCCCACACCCCACACACCAGGTCTTGTTACCACATAGCCTGCCACTACACACCCCCCTGTTGCTAGTCACTAACAGTCCCCATTAACAACTATTCACCCTCCCAGCCTGATCGTTAGCAACTCCTTTGTCTGTCCAACTGTCTTTCTCTCTCTTTGGGCTCTATCCTATCTTTTACTCCCTACCTGACCCACCTCCCTATTTTCTGCATATAAACTGACGTTTTCCCAGCCACCATCAGTTCTGAGGAAGGGTCACCGGACCCAAAACGTTAACTCTGTTTTCTCTTTCACAGATGTTGCCAGACCTGCTGAGCTTTTCCAGCAACTTTGTTTTTGTGCCGCTCAATCTATACCCTATTTACCTCTCACTGTATAGTGTGTTTCTGGCAGTAAACCTTAACTAAAGCACCTCTCCCCACCCCAAAATTTCCAATTTCCATGGAGGCAAGAGCCATGGTTAAGGTGTTATTTGGAAGAGCCAGCATGGTTGAGTTGAAGGAAAACCACATCTAACTAACTTGATTGAGCTTTTTTTTTTATTAAAAGTAACAGAGAGGGGTTGAGAAAGTGTTCATGTAATTCTAAAATACATTTGATAGTGTCAGACTTCAGTGGTAGACCACAGATTAAAAAGGGGACAATAGCAACATAGATACAAAATTGGCTGAGTGACAGGTAATAGAGTAGTAAGTCATCAGATATTTTGAGTTGGAGGAAAGTTTGTAATGAAATTCCGCAGGGGTTCATAGTGTGACCTTTATTTTTTTCTGAGACAAATTAACAATCTAGATCTGAGTACGCTGGGGTCAATTTCAAAATATGCAGATGACAAAATCTGGGAGAACTATAAAGTTGTAAGGAGAACAGCACAGACCTTCAGGAAGACATTGACGCGTTGATGTTTGTAAACTTGACAGCTAATGCTCATTGAAAACAAGTGTGTGGTGAGGGTCTAAGCCCGAAACGTCAGCTTTCCTGCTCCTCTGATGCTGCTTGGCCTAGTTCATCCAGCTCTACACCTTGTTATCTCTGTGTGGTGATGCACTTTGGTACAAAGAACATGGAGACAGTAGAGCACTGTACTCCTTTTCACCACCACAGCCCTATCCAAGAGCCTGTCAATGAATCAACAAGCTAATTTGTCTTTGAGCCATTTACTTGGTGATAACAGGGTAAGACCTATGTGAAGGATTGTTCCTGGCTAGCTATAACTTGCCAACAGTGTGATTATTACAAAGTCCTAGTTGCAGCAAGTGCTTCCACCGCTCCTGCCACATGATTTCATGAGCTGGATGAAGAGGTTTGTTGTAAAATTTTCAGCTGAAGAGTAGAATGTTAAGTGAGAAAAGTCAACATGCACCATGGTAGACAGGTCACGCTGAATCTTACTCGTAAAAACTTAGTGAAAACGGAGAAAATTCAACTATATATCCTGAAATAACTGTTTCATCTTCTTTAGCCCACTTCCTCAACTCTGTTGACTAATCAGTTGCAGTGACAAGCATATAGATCGAACAATAAATCTGCAAATGTAGCACATACTTTGGTATTCAGATATATTTGTTGGTGGTGTCTACTGAAAAGAAAGTGAAACCTCAGCCCCTTGCCCCATTTTATATCTATAGATATATTTTAGCAATGCGTGACAACGACAGCAACACTCATCTTAGGAAAATAATTGAAAAATGAAGCTATACACAAATGTTGAATTAAAATTTATGCAAAAAGACGACTGCTGGAAGGAAGAAGGCAAAATTGGATGAATAAAAAAGGTGAATTAAACAATAAAACAACAAGTCCAAAGTGTGACTGAGCTTTTACCAGACACATTTCAATTAAATGGTTAAAAGTGCTATGCAATTAAAATAAAACATGGCAACAATTCAACAATCTTGACAGTAATCAAGACCCTTCTTTTTGCTGCTTCAACATGCCACTCCATTTAGAAAATGTGCAGAGAATGAAAAAGTTAATTTATTCACTTCTTCTAGTTGGCTCACTGTACTACATTTTCTTAAAATAAAAATTTCGATTAAAATCACCTTGCATTACATTTTGGTTCCACTGAAGTCCTTCTGTCCAATTTAAAACTTACTTTACCAAATTGAAGACAGGTTGTAAATGATGACAAAACAGGCCAAATGTGATTATGAAGGGATTGCACAAAATAATGTTCCATAACACTAAGCAGGTCAAAATTTTTAAAATGCATTTTGTGCAATGTGGGCATTGCTGGCCGGCCAGCATTTCTTGCCCATCCCTAGTTGCCCATGAGAAGGTGGTGGTGAGCTGCCTTTTTGAACCACTGCAGTTGACCTGCTTTGAATTGATTCACAATGCCATCCGGGAGGGAATTCCAGGATTTTGACCAAGTGACAAAGGAACAGTGATAGACTTCCAAGTCAGGTTAGTGAGTGGCTTGGAGGGGAACTTGAAGGTGCTGGTGTTGCCATTTACCTGCTGCCCTTGCCCTTCTAGATGGAAGTGGTTGTGGGTTTGGAAGGCGCTGTCGGAGGATCTTTGGTGAATTTCTGCAATGCATCTTGTAGATGGTACACTGCTACTACAGCGAGGAATAGATGCAGTGCCAATCAAGTGAGCTGCTTTGTCCTGGATGGCGTCAAGCTTCTTGAGTGTTGTTGAGGCTGTACTCATCCAGTAAAGTGGGGAGTATTCCATCACACTCCTGACTTGTGCGTTGTAGAGGGTGAACAGGCTTTTTGGGGCAGCTGGGGGGGGGGGGGGGGGGGGGGGG
>NC_063335.1:96877739-96878261 GCF_021869965.1 Rhincodon typus | reverse complement strand
GGTATCAGGTGGTGAGTTACTCGCTGCAGTATTCTTAGCCTCCAACCTGCTCTTGTAGCCAGTGCATTTGTGGTGAGTCCATTTGGGTTTCTGATCAACAAAAACTCCCAGGATGTTGATAGTGGGAGATTCAGTGATGGTAACACCACTGAAATGTCAAGAAGCGGTGGTTAGATTGTCTTTTGTTGGTGATGGTCATAGCGCAGCATTTGTATACCGTGAATGTTACTTGCCACTTGTCAGCCCAAGCCTGGATATTGTACAAATCTTGTTGCATTTGGACGCAGACTGCTTCAGTGTGAGGAGTTGCGAATGGTTGCTGAACATTGCATAATCGTTGGCAAATATCCCCACTTCTGACCTTACAATGGAGGGAAGGTCATTGATGAAACAGTTAAAATGGATGGAACTCCTGCACAGATGTCCTGGAGCTGAGATAACAAGGTGTAGAGCTGGATGAACACAGCAGGTCAAGCAGCATCATAGGAGCAGGAAGGCTGACATTTTGGGCCTAGACCCTTC
>NC_063335.1:96803917-96867739 GCF_021869965.1 Rhincodon typus | reverse complement strand
TGTATACTGCATCAGGATTTTCATGTGTCCTTTTTGAGCCAGTGCACAATTCATAAATAAATCAGATTACATACAGAAACTTCATTAGTCAACGAAAAAGCTCCTCTTCACAAGAGTTCGAGGGCAGACCCTTTACAATAAGAATTATACTAATTCTTCTACATCTCTTAAAAAAAATCCAAATTGTAGAAGACTTGTTCTTTTTGAAAAAAAAATCTTTATTGTAGCTTCTAGTGTCAATAAAACCATTAAATCTTCAGATTCCAAAACAGTAGTAATTGACATTAAATGCTTTTAAACTTCCTGGTTTGCTGTGTGTGTACATTTGAATGTGACAAGCTCTCCTTATTTGCAAGAATCATTACTACTACCTGCTAAGACTTCCCCTTGATTTGGTGCCAAATTTAAATGGATACTGGGGAAAACAGAAAACCATCCTCACCAGATCTTTCTGGACATTTCTTTTGAGTTCAGTTGAGAGAACCCTAGCTTCAAAACTGACCACAAAATCTAAGCAAATAGTTTGTTTTTTTTTAGAAAAAGCAAAGTCTTAATGCTGAATTTCCTTTTACTGTTCCGAAATAGTTGGGGAGCACTATATGAAAAGATGAAACTTGTTGCACTCAGAGTTTTACTTGATTTACAAACTTCAATTATATCTTGACATGTGAACACTCCTGCAAGCCAAAACTAACTATCTCTGGATCTTTTCAGAAGCAAGAACTGCTGATGCTGGAGTCAGAGACTACACACTGTGGAGCTGGAGGAGCACAGCAGGCCAGGCAGCATCAGAGGTTCAGGAAAGTTGACATTTCAGGTCAGTACCCTTCTTCCAAAACATCAACTTTCCTGCTCCTCTGATGCTGCCTGGCCTGCTGCGCTCCTCCAGCTCCACTCTATGTTATCTCTGAAAAGATCCATGTGCTTGCTATAATGAAGGCACAACCTGCATTTGGGTGTCACATTTAAAGCTCAGCTTAATTTTTTTCAATTTTAAACTCCCGAAAGAAGATGCTAAATGGTTCACATTCCTCTTCAACTGTAACGTGCATCATTACCCTCTTTTGGCTGCCTTGATTTTTAAGACTTGCAACCAGATTTTGTTTTCCAACACAGGCATTTAAATGGGACACACCACACAGTAAAAATGCAGTTAAGAGAAAGCAGCAAGAGGAATCAGGAACAATGGAGTGGGACAGAACAATTATTATACACTGGCCCATGCACTTCCTGTTAAACCAGGACTATCTTAACTTCAAGAATTCAAATTCTTACTGAGATTCCCACAGGCCCAGTTTAAAAATTAAAACCAAGAAGCTACTTCTTTAAAATAACTGACTGACTTCCTAAGGAGAAGGGGCTTGACCATCGACAGCCACACTCCCCAATCTAGAAGTGGCAAACTGGAGGAGGACTGAAAAAGTTTTTAGTTTTGTCTCTTATCTACGTGCCCTTCGGATTTAAAATTATTTTTACAACTTCAAAAAAAAAGTCATTTCATTATTCATCAATTGTCAGCCATTAGTATTTCTCTCGAATTTTGTGCTTGCCACTTAGTTAGATGCTTATCTTACTATTGTTACATGGATTAGTTGTATTTCCATACATTAAGCATCTTGTCTACATGCAAGTAAATCACAGCATCTGCCTCGTGCAAGCCATTAGCACTGGCCTGTTCAGTGTAAACAAATCACAATGTAAGTTGCTAATTTTATGATTCACCTGCTTTTTAAAAATAGGATATGCACATAGGAACGCTACAAGTGACCCTTAGGACCAAGTTGACAGTTTATACGGCCCATGCTCCCGTGCATTTTTGTATGGCTGTGACACTTCGATGACTTACAGCTCAACAATTTCCATCAATGCTCTTTATATCCACATAGTTCGGAGCACTTTTATAGCATCACTTACGGCTTACCAAATACTAAATGTCAGTATCTCAATGCAAGTATACATCTGATCCATCGTTTGCTTGTTGGGAAAGGAATTCACAATAAAGAACACAAAAAAGTTATGTAATCGAGAATGATAGGCTACCTTGTCAAAAAGCCCACAGAGAAATATATCGATGTGCTTTGTTTGTGCCAATTGTCTGAATACAACAGCTGCTCTTGGGTGTTGCCAGAAACTTGTGTTGGATATGCTCTAAGGAACTGGAAATGAGTATTCTAAATTTGTATCCAAATTTATGTATGGATGCTCTTATTACTAATTATTGGGGCTTTATTTGATTATTGAATTACAGCATCATACACAGCTTGCCAAAATTATAGGCACACATTGAAAATTGTGTATGTTTGGAGCAAATGCAATGTTTTCAGATGCAAAACAAAGTTTATTATTTGCAATGGAAACTATTACTGTATATCTTGATGGCAACTGAAGATATCTATGGATTGTAATAACCTAGCCCTGTGAACGCACTTAGTATGGATACCTGGTGTCTGAAGATCACAGTTTCAATCCCCACTACAGAACTTTAATCACTTATTGTAAGTTGATACTTGAGATGTATTCCTTTGAATGTACTAGAAATGGACTAACATGAGGCAGGAAAATTAATTTTCAAATGTATCTGTAAAATTGGGGAAACGGACTTGGGGCCCTCACCGGTACTTCGTTTGAATGGGGTGTCATACTCCCAATGCAAAATTGGCCACCTGATCCACATGTACCTTCATTTGCACCTGTGACCTCACAGCAGCATACTATTAAATTATTTTCAACTCCCGAATCTGGGAACAAACACAGAGCAGCTGGGAAACTACAACTAACCCCTCAGAAAAAAAGCAAAATGAAATGAAGAGATAGCAATTTGGCTACAAAAACAGAGAAAAGTCATTTTACTCATATTGGTGAAACATGTGAACCAAGTGTTCCTCACAGGCCAGTGTCATTCAACATTTACACAAATATGGACTTAGGTCACAGTGTGTAGTTCACAGTGTACAGTGTACAATCTCACATGGAAAGTAATTTGAATGGAACAAAATAACTGGTTACAGAATTAATAAACTTGCATAATAGATATTTAAATTAAAAATAACTCCATTAGAACCAGTGTAAGGCATTACGTCAGCTTTTAGCTTGAAACAAAACTATATGAAATTACTTGTCATGCAACATCGTACTATAAATGGTGCATTTTTGTGCACACACACACACACACACACATTCATTGCTCTAACAGTGGTGTCATCAATGAATGCAGCCTGGTTTGAATTCTTCCAGAAGACAATTCCAGACATCATGATAGCCTCATCACTCACCAGTGTGCAACATCTGCAAGATACATCCTGCAACTCACCATAGATTCTACAATTACCCAGATAAACAAGGGCAGCAGGTGCATTAGAACATTACCACTTGTGTTTCATTCCAAGCCACACACCATCCTCACTTGGAAACATATCCCTGCTGTTCGGTTAAAAGTCAGAAGCACATGCCCTAAATGGAACTGCATCCATATTACGCAGTGATTCAAGACCATTGCTCATCACGACCTTGAAAGCAATTAAATGCTGGCTTTGCTAGCAATGCCCACATTATATGAATTAGAAGAAAAAAAATTGCTATTGATCATTCAAATTATCCAAGTCACATAAACCTTCCATCAATGAAGCCAACTAACGGCTACTCTCTTTAAAAGGGAATTGAAGTGTCACAGGGAATAAAGTGAAGATCAAGAGAAGGCATACAGTTTTTTTTAAAAAAAAGAAAGACATTGAAATGAAATCAAAGAAAAGCATTGATGTATGCAAAAGTTGCTTTAACTAGGACTGCAAGAAAGCCAAAAACTAAAGATAGAAATATAGAAAATAGAGGAAGGCATTCAGCGTTTAGAGCCTGCTCCACCATTCAATTTGATCATGGCTGATTATGCAACTTTGAACCATGTTTGTTGATGCCTTTAGACCAAGAACTATATCTAAATTCTCATGAGAAAAACCAATTACTGTTTAACCTCGAAACAACAAGGTGCAGAGCTGGATGAACACAGCAGGCCAAGCAGCATCATAGGAGCAGAAAGGCTGCCGTTTCGGGCCTAGACCCTTCATCAGAACCTCAACTGCTTTCTGTGGCAGAGAATTCCATAGGCACCCCACTCTCTGGGAAAAGAAATTTCTTATTTCAGTCCTACCAAATAATCCTACTGCATATCCTCAGACGGTGATCTCTGGTTCTGGACTCCCCAAATCGATCATCAGAAACATCCTTCCTACATTTACACTATTTAGTCCTGTTAACATTTTATAGCTTTCTATGGGACCTCGTCCTCATTGCAGTGAATACAGTCCTAATCAATCCAGTCTCTTTTCATACATCAGTCCTGCCATCCGAGGAATCAGTCTGGTAAATCCTTGCTGCATTCCCTCCATGGTCAGAACATCTTTCTCAGATAAAAAGACCAAAACTGCATGCAATATTCGAGCTGTGGTCTCACCAAGGCCCTGAACAACTGCAGCAAGTCATCCCTGCTCCTGAGCACGAATCCTCTTACTATGAAGGCCAGCTTACCATTTGTCTTCTTCACTGCCTGCTGTGATAGAGACAGAGACAGAGACAGAGAATGTGAGATGTTAAAGAGCCTGAAATTAAGTTAAAAGGCCCAGGAATGATAATGGTGTTGCTATAAGATTGGCTACAAGATAGAATATTTATGGTCAATCAACACTCTATAAATGAACTGGAAAAATAAGAAGTTATTTATCATAACAGGAGAAAAACATACAGCCATATCCCACGAGGATTCGAATTATAATCTGTGCTCTCAGAAACACAAATAAAATACAAAGTAGAAGCAGAGTAGCCCATTCAGCCTTGCGCATGATCCTCTATCTCAATGCTATATTCCTCTTTCTCCCGTACCCATTGATGCCTTAAAAATTTATCACTTATGACCAAAGAAGAGACAGCCCCAAGTGGGGTCAAGAACTAAAATTTTGGCAAGAGCTCCATGGTAGCCGTTTGTTGTCTCTGATCTCACAACCCCAATTACAACAGATGTGCTCCTAGTCTAACAGGCCCTGGCTCTCGCAGTTGTCACTGAGGGTTTGTAGCAATTTAAGCTCCAAAATAGTGTCACAGTGGGAAATTGTTTAGCTAACAGTGATATGACCTGTCAAGGCCCCTCTCATTCCCATAAATGTGAAGAAGAGAAACGTCTTAAGAGTTGAGCACCCAATCTGCTCAACTTTGTCTCATATGACAAACCTTGTACCCTAGGAAATAATCCAATGTAAGCACATTTGCCCTTAAAAAAAGTGACAAAAACCTTTGACAATATTCTAGGTGGTTGTTTCACCAATGCCCTATACATTTGTAACAAGACTTCCCTACTTGAAAAAGGCGGGTGAACTATACAAGTGCCAACATCCCATTTAGCTTCCAACATACTTGCTGTACCCTGAATGCTGCTTTTTGAGACTAGTCAGAACCTTTGTAACACAGCAGTAAACAGTAGTCGAAGTCTAGATCCCTGCAGTTACATTTGCCAACGTGAAAATGATCCCATTTATTCCACCCCAGATTTCCTGTTTGTTAGGCAATCCTCTTTCCATCCTAATTATATTATATCCCAATATCATGAACCAATTTTCTGCAATAATCTTTTATGTACTACCTAATTGAATATCTTTGGTTAAATTAGGAGAATATGTTTTCACTTGCACCACCAAGCTTACATTATTTGAGGGGCCAACTTAAAAAAAATTTTAAAATATGTGAAAGCGACAGGATAGAGTAGGTTGACCAATCCAGGACTAAAAAAAGTGAAGTGTCTTTTAAATTAGAGGTACACTACTTAAGAATAAATTTGGGAAGGATTTTTATGTGTATAAGGTTGTGAAAAGCATTCAACCGCGCCAAGCAGCTGTCTTCCACCAGTTTTTCAACTTCCTGCTATGCCAACTCTGCTTTGGCTTCTTACATTCTGTATTTCCTCATTTGGATGAAGCAGCATTTCTCAGTTTGTTACTGGCCTCCAGAAGATTATTTGATTCTGATAAAGTGTTACACTGTACCTCCAATTCACTACTTTGTGTTAAGTCTATACTCCATTCTTTTCTCTTTCAAGTTGATCTATTTGAAGCATGACCTGTTTAAATTTAAAGTTGAAATTCCTTTTTGGATGCCTCCTCTAAATATACAACATGTGGTTTCTCTTCCATATGCTCCTTTTTAGTATGCCAAGTTGCATCCTACTCCGTTTTTAATGCTTCCAGATCAACAACTTTATTCTCTAGTTCTAAATTTTCAACTTGGGAGTGCTCAAGTTTCGAGAAACCTTTGCTAGCCTCCTGAAGTTTCTGAATAGTTCTTTCATTTTCTGTCAAGCACACCATGCTTCCCAACTTTGCCCTCAACAATTTCAATACCTGATGTTTGCAACCCAATTATTCGGCTTTGCAGATTCTCTCCCATGACGATAGAGCATACCCAAATCTATAAAGTTGTGACTCTGGCAATCACATACTTTTCTCTCAAAAGCTCCCTTTCAAACTTTCCATTCACCTTTGAGTTCATACTTTACATGGCACATGAATCACTGGTTTCTTCTTTGGACCAACAATACATAAAATCTTCAAAGTAAACAATCATCTCATCAAAAACACCCCCGATACATTGCATCGGATCTTTCTTCTGATTAGAGGGCATTTTCATATGGCATATTATTTTCAATCTTGATTGTTCACAGGGATCAACTAATGGTCTTTGCAAATGCTCAATCCCTGGATTGTAGGACCATGTGCTTCTGAGAAGTGGAACTTGGAGTCAACGTCTTTTCCAATGCCTGTCTTTCTGGGTTGGGTTGATACTGTCAAATCCCAGTTCTTCGAGAAGTTGCCAACGTAAGTTGCCTGGATTCAGAGCATCTTTCTTCGGGCTTCCAAATTTTCAGGGAAGATTTTCTGGCACAGTCTGAGCAGAATTATGTTACATAAATCTGAAGCTTAATCTAAAAATCAGTGGTTACAGATTTATTCCTCATCTTCTTCCTTACGGATGGTTTGCATTCATCTCTTCTGTAGGAACTGTCACATTCAGGCATTCCATGGATTTGCAAGGTTCCCATGCCTTCTGTATTCTCATTTGTTACTTTTTAGGGTATGGATGTTTGGGTTTCTTTTCCTTACTCACCTTTCACCATCTTATTCCTTTATTCTGCACATACTTTCCACAAGCTTTGTAGTTTTGATGCACAAACAGGATACTTTTTGGTCTGAACTGGAGATAGTCCACAGTTCTTGCACGTTTCTTTGTCTGGTGTGCATTCTTTTCTTGCTATTTTACTGCATCAATCCTGCTACCTTTCCTTTTGCTTAACTAAAGGGTAGTTAGCATCTTAATTAAGTCTACTCCTGGCTTTATGCGCTCTACGAGTGTCATTATCATATATTGTAAAACTTGTTTTTCCAATGCCTCTCCCCCCCAATAAGAGTTGTGTGTGCATCAGGATACAGTGTCCTAATCAGCTAACCTACCAGCCTTTTGTTTGTTTTCTTGAATTTGAAATGACGGCTAGATTTCCTTGATCGGATTTAGAATTTGTTTTTAAAAGAACAGATTCAAATGGTTTCCTGCCTCAAGCTTCAAAATTCATACTGGTGAGTTCAGTGATTTGATATTAGCTAGCGACACGTGTTGAACTTCAGTGTCTAGGTATTTATTGCCATTTCCACTCAACTCAGCTGTCAAACAGATCGAATCCTCTCTCTCCTATGCAAAACAGGATGTGGTTGACCCTCTCCACTTCAATATTGCCTTTTAGAAAACTACTCCATATCAACTTGTGCTTTATTTGACCTATTCAAATAAAGTGCATGGCACGGTGGTTAGCACTGCTGCCTCACAGCGCCAGGGACCTGGGTTCAATTCCACCCTCGGGCAACTGTATGTGGAGTTTTCACATTCTCCTAGTGTCTGCATGGGTTTGCTCTGGTTTCCTCCACGGTCCAAAGATGTGCAGGTTAGGTGGATAGCTGTGCTAAATTACCCGTAGTGTTCAGGAATGTGTAGATTAGGTGGGTTATAGGGGGATGAGTCTGGGTGGGTGCTCTGAGGGCCTGTTTCCACACTGTAGGGATTCTATGATCTGAAACACCTCCACTTTCACTGGCCTTCTAATTGATCCTAAGCTGGAACTGCACGTCCACTGCTTGTAGTGGCAGCCATCTCGTTTCTGCACGAAGATTTTCTCTGACAGCAAGTCTGGTCAATTTTTCACAATCTAACCCAACGTGAAATCCATTTAAAATGGTCAAGTTTTATTCAACCATGTTAGCACCATGACATGTCTTTTTGCTCCCCATAGTCTAATCACACATTTAGGTATGAATTTGTGGAGAACAGGCAGCAGCATAATATATTGTTAATTCAGCGCTCAAAAGTACCATACATCAGGGTAATGACATCCTGAATACTGAAGTACCAAACTTTTTTGCATAATTTTAAAAAAAAATTTTTTTTAAATATCCAGGGTAACAGCATCTGTACATTTAAAAACAAATTTAACATGGCTTGTTGTTCTAATTAGAAAACATTACAGGGTTTAACAGATACAAAGCCTTTGCAAAAGGTGGTTCAGGGTTAAAGAGGATGGTCCAAAACAAATTGGAAAAAGTCTGTTTCCCCTTTGCCTGTACCTGCTTAAAATCTGTAATTCATGCAATATTCTCCCATTCTGATGAAAGGCCATGACCTCAAATGTTTCTTCTCTCCACCAATCCGTTTCTTCTCTCCATAGATTCTGTTAGGACTACTTTTCCAGCATTGTTTACTTTTTAGATCGCCAGCACCCAGAGAATTTCTAATGTTTGTTTTATCTATTTAATAGAGGAGAACTACAGACAACAATCATCTACGTCCAATATCCTACAAATAAATATTTCCAGCAGGGGTCACTAGTTAGTAACATGAAAAAAGGTTCTCTTCCCCAGCTTAAGAACATCAGTGCTATTTAAGTACTACCTCAACTGAAACCACCTTTTCAGCACCAATCAAGGATCACAAAGATGTCTGAGCAGTTTATTCTTTAGACAAGACGAATACATCCAGTCACTGCAGTACACTAACATTCTTATTTGTATAAGTAGATTCTTTTCCCTCTTATTAGAAAAAGTTGTAGGCCACTCAACTCACTACACTTATCACACTGCTGAGTAACAAGCTTCGCTCTCACTGAAGAGCTGAGTTAAATGGAATCTAAGTTAACTACATGTGGGGTTGATATCAGCTAGTAACTTTTGTTTCTTTCTCCAAATAATAAACCAAAAATGTCAGTCATTTCAGTCCTACTCCTCTCACCCACTGAACTAGAAAAAATTCCTAAATGTCACGGAATTGAAAAATTCCCATTTGAAAGAAGATGAAAAGTTTCAAGATGTGGATTTAATAGTTAAGTGTAAGGATTTAATAGTTAAGTGTATAGGAACTGAAAATAAAATCTTTGTCAAATCAGTATCAGCCATACAGGTGAATTCCTACGACTTAGGAAGCTATAAATTGATAAACTGAAAAATAATACACATTAGCATTGATATTTAATTAAGGATACCAGTAAACTAGCACTAGGAATGTCTACTGTAAGTGCAACATTCTCGTCTTTAACCTACCTTTCCATATACATCGTCACCTTTGGATTTTGCGAAGGCTAAACCACAACCTATGATTGTACTTTAGATTTACTGAGTACTGCAGGATGTGTTACTCAAATACCACAGTTTGATACAAAAACAGTGAAATCGCTAATGAAAATATCTAAACCACAAATACAAATTAATGCAATTCCTACATAGAGGGGCTCTCCGGTTAGGATGCCAACCTGAAATAATAAGGTTACTAATATAACAAAAGTCTGCATGGATACAAACAAAAACCAAATAGAAAACCAATCTGAAAAATCAGTTACAACAGCCTAAGTTGAAGGCTTCTTCAAAGAGTGTTTTAGAACCAGAAGTAAATGAAGGGTCATAAACAAAAACAGAAATTGCTGGAAAAGCTCAGCAAGTCTAGCCGCATCTGTGGAGAGAAACCAGAATTAACATTTCAAGCCCAGTGACCCTTCCTCAAAACTGGAAGGGTCAGTCAGTTCAGAGGATAATCGGATTAATTTCTACTACATTGACTGGATTTGTTCATCTTCCAACTATCTTGAAAGGTTCATCAGTATTCCGCAAATAGAACCGGAGGAAACTTAGCAAGACAAAAAACTGTTCTCCGGCTTTAACCAACTCTAGTGATTTGTTCATCAAGAATGCAGGAGTAATAAGACTAGAATAAAATAAAGTAATAACAGAGAAGTGTTAATTACCTTTTACTGGTAGCACCAATTAAATTTATAAAAATCAAATGGAGACATTCAATGAAAACTAAAATAGGTTGCGCAGAACTAGAGGGCAGACATCAGTGAAATACGATACAAACATGGATTGGATTAAAGACTTTCTGCTACACAATGTAATGTTTAGTTCCTATACAGGTTCAGTGCAAATTACCTTCAGCATAAGGAAACCTACGAATGTAAAGTCTAAAAGTGATGCAAACATGCATACAGCTTGTGTTTTGGACTACATTATGCTTCAAGACACCATAGGAATCTGTGTCAACAAGTATTTAAAGTATGCTACTAATTGTGTAGATTTGACACATAATAACATGACTAGGAAACCTGCTGAATATTTGTCTTGTCACTTCTCCAAGATGTTCAACGCGCTCTTCAGGGAAGTCTATAAGCACATGACTTTTTCTACTAGGATTGGGAACATATGAAATTGGAACAACAGTCGGCCATTTGGCCCAAGAAAAATAGCTTCAGGAGCTCCATCACTGCAACCAACAGTAGGTAAAAATGACATTCTACATCAACAAATGAACAAATATTTTTTCTTCCATTCTGTTCGGGAAATTCAAATACCCTAAGGCCTTGCATGCCAACAGAATTTTCATTGGTTTCCAATCTTTTTCACTGTTTTGTTTCATGTTGATTGAGCTTTCGTCACCAAGCTTACATTCCAGCTCCAAATTCCTCTCATTGCTTGCTTTTCCCAACACCTTACTTAGTACTGCAAGGTCATCCCTCTTCCATTCTCCCTATAACGATCCCCATTTCAAAAGCCTATTACGATCATGTCTTAAGCCTCTCCTTCATTTCATCATACTTTGGTCATTTGCAGTTCAGTGATCCTCCATGCCACCAATAGTGCAGGAAGATTTCTTTGGTGATAAATGATGTGATAAATAATGGCAAGTTAAAGGACAATCTTGAATACTCCTGTTTAGTTTTAAATAAGTTATGTCTAGGTGGACATTATCCTATAAATAAAAAAAAACTACTTGTATGAGAAAAGTTATGTACTATGGCCAGGTTTGAAAATGACATAAAAGCAGATAGGAAGGCAAGTGAAGACAATGACAGCCTACATAAATATATAGGCCGGTTAAACAAGTGAGCAAAAACTTGGCAGATGGAATATAATATGGGGAAATATGAGGAAGAATAGAGAAGTTGATCCTTTAAATTGAAAAAGACTGTAGAAAGCCGCAGCATAGAGGAATTTGAGAGTTCTCGTGCACAAATCACAAATTCAGCACCTGCAGAACAGTATCTCATTAGACAGGATTCTACCACTGGAAATAATTTATTAGATAACCCAGACTGTGCTTAAAAAAAAGCAGCAAAAACCAACTTAAGAGCGTCAGGTTTAGTGTAAATTATCTGTGTGCTAGAAACTACACACTTGTGTAGGCAAAAAAAACTTCTCACTTACACCTTTCCCATGGAAAAAGAAACAATGTTTCATGGACACTGCCAATCTTGGCTGCAGTCTCATGGCAACGTCCTAACCAGAGTCCACCTGTCTTTTCTACAGGCCAAGATTGAAAGTTAACTATTCTTACTGTATCTCCGTACCAACCGTGCACCAGCACCCTCTTCTCAATGTAAACTATTATCCATTTTTTGCATATCTGTTTTTTGCATCTTAATCCTGATGAATGCCAGATAAAAAGCTTCAAATTCTCACCTCCTTTTAGCAATATTGAAGATGACATTTGCACTTTAGAGTTCCTGGATTCATTACTAATTTTAATTAAGTCATGTTCAGAGTAGTTGTGCCTCCTTGCTTCCTCCTTTAAAGATGCTTCTTAAAACCTTTTTGTTTCTCCTCCAAAAATCTTCTCAAGACTGATTCTTCCGATCAAGCCGTTAGTCCTGATATCTCCAGCTCCAGCACAGAACAATAGAAGTCGAGGTTTTGAAATTTATATAACTAATCTACTGCTTTGGATGCTTCTTTGCATGACGTGTGCTACAGATACCAGTTGTTCCTACTATGAAAATTGAATCTCCATGTTACAATGTTACAACAGTACACTAAATCAGGAAAACAGCAATACCTTAAAGTATAGTGTGCAACACTTCTCTCAAATCTATTCGCTTTCTCACTAATCTTCGGACACACAGAAGTTTTATGATGTAACTCCATTCCCCCACCTCTCACTGTGGCATGGGAATAGATGTGCCATAGCACTTAACTGCAATGCGTTTGGTGATCCTGTGACTTGACATTCATTTTCCCACTACTGTTATGATAAGCTCTCAATTCTATTAATCATAGCACTATTCAACAGTATTAATTTTGAATCACAGTCAACCAGCTGCTTATTGAGCACCTATTTGAAAACAATAGAAATTTTGAAATGTCATTTCTGGGCCCTAATCAGGCTGACAATCATGTATATTACATATGACAGGAATATTGTAGTGCAGGAAGTTTTGAATTGTCAACCGTTAAATCACTGGAATGATTCAATGTGGTAGCAAATCTGCCATTGATACTGCTGAATCTCATTTCTGAGGCATGGTTCTGAGGTTTGATTGCCAAGATAGAGAGTTGTGCTAAACCCATGTCGCCCAATTTGGGGAAACTGGCACAAAAGGCAATTAATGAGAGCAACTTGAGGAAGTAGCCACAAACTACCAACTCTTTTCCAAAGAAAGTAAACAAGACTTCACAAAAATCTCACTGATTAAAATGTTAAAGAATTTATGTGGTGATCTCCATTTATCAACTCAAAGTAGTTATAATTCAGGGTCATTGCGAAATGCTTTCCAAACAAGTAGCCAGATGCAGCTGATTGAGCTTACTGCATTTTTGCCAAGAGTGAGAGTTATTGGGCATTTGATCTCATACATGCACAGCCACAATACACAGAAATGTACACCATGCCTTGGTTATTTGTTGGAGACTTCACTGAGCTCCCAAGATCTCACCGTCTAATCGTGAGTGAGTTAACTGATTTCTCCTCTGCAGAACAAAGCACAGCTCTGGAAACAGCAAGAATACCCAAGTGAGGTTTAGGTGAAGAGTACAAAGAGATTAACTTGCACATCAAGATATGTCTAAAGTTCTCAGCAACCATGTATTATTAAACAAAATTTAATACAATGTCAAGGTTATGCCATGTTGATAAATTTATGGCATAACCCCAAACTAGTTAGAAAGACTGCAAGATGCCATACTGAACAATTATTTGTTAAATAGTCAGACAAAATCTGTTAGGTACATCCAGAAGGGATTCTTGAAGCAAAATGTAAATTAGCCAACTAGGGAAAGAGCCTGGACAGGTGATCAAAGTTTCAGTGGGGGACCATTTTGGGAAGAGTGGTCATAATTCCCTAAGTTTTAAAATAGTTATGGAAAAGGATAAGACTGGTCCTCAGGTCAAAGTGCAAAACTGGGGAAAGGCTAATTAGGCAAGAGTTGGAAAAAAAATGGATTGGGGGCAGAGATTGAAGGTAAATCCACACTGGAGTTAGTTAAAAGCCAGCTGACAAGAGTTCAAGGTCAGCATGTTCCTGTCAGGATGAAACAGAAGGATGGCAAGATTCAGGAACCCTGGCTGATGAAAGATGTTATAAAGTTAGTTAAAATTAAAAAAGCATATGTAAGGCTGAGGAAACAAATCAAATCAGACAAGGCCCTTGGAGGAGTATAAAAGGAAAGGGTCACGACGGAAAGGACAGGTTCGGTCAAGGACAGAAGGAGGGAACGTGTGGAACCAGAGAAGGTGGCTTAGGTCATCAGAGTACTTTGCATCAGTATTGACCAAGTACATAGATGATGGTAAGTTTAGAGAGGGGTCTGTTGCTAGTCTAAGTCATGTCGATATTAAAATGGTCGTGTTGGGTCGCTTGAACAATATTAAGGTAGATAAGACCCCAGAGCCTAATGGGATCTAATCCAGGATACTTAAGTAGGCAAGGAAGGAGATCACTGGGGCCTTGACAGATTTTTCTATCCCCTTTAATCACAGGTGTGGTCCCAGAAGACTAGAGAATAGCCAATGTTGTTGCGCTTCATGAACAAAGGAACAAGGATAATCCAGGAAATTGGAGGCCAGGGAGCCTTACAGTCAGTGATAGGGAAATTACTAAAGAAGATTCTTAGTGACAGGACTTATGTGCATTTGGAGAAGAATGGATTTATTTGAGATAGTCAGCATGACTTCATACAGGGAAGGTCTTGACTCACGAACCTGATTGAGTTTTCTGAGGAAATGACAAAGGTGATTGATAAGGATAAGGTAGTGGATGCTGTCTACTTGGACTTTACTGAAGCATTTGACAAGGTCCCTCATGGTAGGCTAGTCCAGAAGATCAAATCGCATCATGAGTTGGCAAGTTGGATACAAAACTGGCTTGGCCATAGAAGACAGAGGGTAGTTATGGAGAAGTGGTTTTTCTGACTGTAAGTCTGTGAGCACTGCTGTTCTGCAAGGATCAGTGCCGGGACCTCTGTTGTTTGTGAAGATAATCGGTGGTCTGATTAGTAAGTCTGCAGAAGACATGAAAATTGGTGGAGTTGTGGATAGTGATGAAGGATATCAAAAGGATACAGCAGGATATAGATCAGCAGGAAAGTTAGGCAGAGGCAGATGTGGGGAGGCAAAGGCCTAGTGGTATTATCTCTAGACTGTTAATCCATGGACCCAGATAACGTTCAGGTTCGCATCCCACTAAGCAGATGGTGGAATTTGAATTCAATAAATATCTGGAATTAAGAATCTAATAAAGTCCATTGTTGATTGTTGGAAAAATCCCACCTGATTCACCAATGTCCTTTGGGAAAGGAAGCTGCCATCCTTACCTGGTCTGGTCTACATGTGATTCTAGACCCACAGCAATGTGGTTGACTCTCAAATGCCTTCTAGACAATTAGGGATGGGGAATAAGTTTAGTTAAAATTAAAAAAGCACATGCAAGGTTGAGGAAACAAATCAAATCAGACAAGGCCCTTCAGGAATATAAAGGAAAGGGTAACTACGGAAAGGATGCCCTCATCCCGTGACTGAATAAACAAAAGAAACGGCAGATGAATTTTAATCCAGACTAGTTTGAGGTGGTATATTTTGGGAGGTCAAATGCAAGAAGTATACTGCAAATGGCCAGACCCTTAGGAGCACTGATATATAGAGTGATCTTGGGGTGCTAGTCCATAGCTCCCTGTAATTGGGAAAACAAGTGGATAAAGTGGTAAAGGTGGCATGCCGCATGCATGCCTTCAGTTGGGACACTTGAGTGTACAAGTTGGCAAGTTGCAACTGTATAAGATTTGTTCAGATCACATTCAGTACTGTGTGCAGTTCTGGTCACTGCACTATAAGAAGGATGTGGACACGGTGGACAGAATGCAGTTTACCAGGATATTGCCTGGATTGGAGTATATTAGCTATAAGGATACAGTGGATAGACCATTTCACTAGACCACTGTAGGTTGAGGGACCACCTGATGGGATTAAATTTTAAAAAATGAGAGAAATGGAGAAGGTGAATAGTCAGACTTTTTGTCCCAGGGGATATAGGTTTAAAGGTGAAACAGGGAATATTTAAAAAGGAAATTAATTTAAAAAGGAAAGTTTTTTTTTCTTAAACACAGGCTAGCAGGTGCCTAGAACGCACTGCCAGGAGTGGTGGTAGCAGTAGATAACAAAGTTTAAGAAAATTTTAAAAAAGCAGGGAATAGAGGAAGAGGAATACAAGACCACATGCAAGCAGATGGGACTAGTTTTAAATAACGTCATGGGTTGACACAGATACAGGGAGCCGAAGGGCCTGTTCCTGTGCTGCACTGTTCTATGTTCTTAAATAATTCAACACAAAATATATTTACTGATTTGTGTTAAAACATTTTCTATTAGCAATAAAGTAACCATGTTTGTGCTAAACAACTGTGTAGCAGTACCGATTTGGAAGGCCTAAAACTTAAAAATGGACAGCTGAAGTACATACAACAGGAAAACTCATGCAGTCTTTTACTGAATGGCAAATGTTCAGCAAAACATGTCTTTTTCCAGGCTAACTGCAAGAAAGGAGCTCCAAAGTAAATTAAATCCTAAATATCCCAAAAAGTGAGTCCGTTGTGTACACTTCCCTTAGTAACATTTATTATTATTCTCAGCATACTCTGGTAACCATAAAAACGCCAAACATTCTTACAGGAGTGGTTTCAGAATTCAGAAATAACACGTATACTAAAAACAAATAGAGAAAACATGCGCTATTAGCGTAAAAAAGTCTGGCCATTAAGAAAATGCTGAAGCTCATGTCAATTTTCTCGCCAAACAAATCCACCCGATACACCTTGAAAGTGTCAGGGAGCTAATACCTTACCCACAGATGATGATGTATAAACATCCAGAATTAAATATAATATTAATGCAGAACAGAAAACAGACCTCCAAAAAGGCTGAAAGCAAATCATATCTTTATCTCTAAACTAAAACAAGGAACTGCTGATGCGGGAAATATGATACAAAAATCAGAATTTGCTCGAGAAACCGAGCTGGCCTGGCAGAATCTGTGGCAAGAAAACAAAGTTAGTGCTTTGTCTTAACGGCCCAGTTCTGAAGAAAGCTGATCTGGCAACATCCAGTGACCTGAGTTTCTCCAGCAATATCTGTTTTTGTTTTAGATCTTTTTCCCCACTTTCCAATTGAAAAGAATAATACAAATTCTTTGGAAAAAGCAATGAAAGCTTCTAATTCAAGCCAAGACCTAGGTCCACAAACTGACTACCAAATTGAGGATTAGCGCAGTCGACAATGTAATATCTTTGCCAAAAACTAAAGCAAACAATGGGGAGAAGATTCATCTCATTTCACCCCTTCTGGCTTGGACACTGATCCATAGACTTGATATGCCAATATATTTTCTGCCCTTGACAGTCCCCAAAAGTCTGTTTGTACACCTTATGTGTATCTGTGTTTGGACTTAAACTACATCTCCTTTAAGTGTGCATATTCGTAACTGATAACCGGTTTTGATACATGTTAGAAGTTGTTAATAACAAGCTGTTTGTTTTCTTGGTTCACTGATAAACATAGTAGGAGTTTCTTTTATGTTAAATAGTGGTCACAGATAGGCATTGGCAATCTGAGAAATTAAACTGGTCACATTTCACACTT
This sequence comes from Rhincodon typus, assembly GCF_021869965.1. Taxonomy (NCBI): domain Eukaryota; kingdom Metazoa; phylum Chordata; class Chondrichthyes; order Orectolobiformes; family Rhincodontidae; genus Rhincodon; species Rhincodon typus. The sequence goes on along the minus strand of NC_063335.1, from coordinate 96,850,270 downwards.
CTGATTCATAGAATTATAAGGCTTCAGCACAGTATTCCCACCGGGGTTGTGGTACACAAGATTTAACAATAAAATACCTCTTTACAGCAATGTCAGCAATAAAGCTAGTCATTTCTGCTGGATATAACTCAGTCCTGAAACAAGTTACCACACGGACCTGACTGCTATACTTTTCAATCTCTGCCAAGATTAAGCGCATTCATTTAGACTCCCTGCTGTTATTAGGTCGGATTGAGGTTTGCATAAAGAAAGTAAAATTTCCAGGAAATCTAAATATATTTACTCATAATAGCTGTATAAAGGCAACCATAAAAGATGCTGAAGTCTATCAAGTAGCTAATATGGAGCATCAAGATCAAGTACAGAAAAATAATTTTCAACCTGGCGTGCCAACAGCACTGCAGTGATTTAGGCTTTTTACTCTGTGCTCTGAAATTCTAGCTAAAATAAATTTCTACTCTCAACTAGCAAGATATCCTGCGAAAAATGTGCTTCTAAATTCTCAACCTAATTCCTAGACACAACTCGTATAGAATGAAAGTTTCAAGCACAGAGACCATTATAATTGAAATGGAAAAGTTCATATAAAAAGCCAAGTCTTCGTGGAATAAAATAATCAAATGTATACTGAATATATATTGAATATAATACTATAATAACCACTGCCAACATACAATGCGCAGGATTATTCCTGTTACAACTCTGAAAACCATACATAACTATCAATTACAGAGACCACAATCACATTTTTTTTCTTTATTCATTTACAGGATGAGCGCGTCGCTGGCTAGGCCAGCATTTATTGCCCAAAATCTAATTGCCCAGAGGTCAGTTAAGAGTCACCCACATTGCTGCGGGTCTGGAGTCAATGTAGGCCAGACCAGGTAAAGATGGCAGTTTCCTTCCCTAAAGGACGTTAGTGAACCAGATGGGTTTTTCCGACAATCGACAATGGATTCACGGACATCATTAAATTCCTAACTCCAGATATTTTATTGAATTCAAATGCCACCATCTGCCATGGTGGGATTCGAACCCAGGTCCCCAGAACATTATCTGGGTCTCTCAATTTACAGTCGAGCGATAATACCACTAGGCCATCGCCTCCAACGACTTAAACAATAGATCAATTGACCATTTTTGATTTATAAGTTTTCTGCATTTAAATGATATAAACATAACAGCAAATGCTGTATGTCCTAGTACTGACACTGACAAAAAATGTAAGTCCCGGACCAACAGGCACAAAACAGAGTTGGCTGCAGCAAGAAATAACCCAAGAGTTATTGTACACAAAATGTTCCAATAGCGGAGGCAAATAACCTTGAAAGCTCTATTTTCATTCATGTTAATTATGTGGTTAAAGTCTTCTTTTGGAGCAAAATTAAAGTTTTACCGTGAACACAATGCAGGAATTGGGTTCAAAAGTGAAAAAGATCATGTAACTCAAACTGATGATCATTTACAAAAACGGAATGCCAATCATCATAAAGCATGACAAATAAGAACAAAATACTAGAGAAAATTCAGCTTTTGTAATATTTTGCTTTTATTTGACAATTAAAAACCATACTTGCGCATTGCTGAATAATCATAAAAGACACTGCGGGTATTTCATAACTTGATACATCTGTCATGCATCTGCCAGATTCTTGGAGGGGACTGAATAACAGCAATAACTTATTAACAATTTAACATGAAATTAAAATCCTAAGACGCTTCACAGCAGCATTATAAAACAAAGCACGACATCAAAAACATGCAAGGAGATATTAGGTCAGAAGGCTAAAAACTTGGTCAAAAGATGCTGGCTTTAAAAAAGGAGAGCAAGGTAAAGAGGAAGACTGGGGGCTTATGCAACTAATTCCATGGCGATCAAAAAGATGCAACAATTATCATTAGGAGTGGACAAGAATGGCCAGAATTAGAGGAATGCAGACAAATACAAGAGGTGGGGATACAGTAGAAAATAGAGATGGGAGAGGCAAAGCCATAGAGGGATTTGAAATTAAGAATGAGATTTTTGAAGTCAAGATATTGCTTAACCAGGCACCAACATAAACTAGCAACCATAAGAATGGTAGTGCAACTTGATTTACAGCAAGTTAAGACATGGTCACCCAAAATTCAGTTGCTTATAAATTTATGGATGGTCAGATGCAGGAGACCTGCCACTAGTGCACTGGATTAGTTTAGTTGAAGAGGTAGCTAACGCATGACTGAGGATTTAAGCAGATGAGTCAAGACGGGGCAAAGTCAGGCAACATTGGGTAATACTAGGGTCATAGATTTGCATTAGCAGAATTCTTAATTAAAAAAAGGGACCGAGAAAGCTCTCCCACACAAAAATTGAAGCTTTAAAAAAAGTTATCGCCTAAACAGTTGTGCTGTTTTCTTGTATGATATGGTAACAAGAATGCTCTCTACTCTAGTGTGTGCTAACCAGCAAGAAAAAGAACCAATTATCAGTCTTTCTAAACAAAGCCAACTCGACATAGTACATTTTATTGATCATTATACGGCTGTGGCATTGATTTTTAAAAAAGTAACGACAATTATTAAACAAGCCAAGAGTAGTTTATCTTGTATGTTCAAATGATGTTAAAAGTTACGTTGTACTTAAAGGGATTATTTTTGGCTCAAAGAAATATCCTTATATAACAATGAGTGAAGTAGATGCATTTATGAAGTATACCAAAAGAAGTTTCATAATATTGAACTAAAAGTTGAATTTAGGAAAGACTTCAAAAAGGCATAAAATTTTCTACACTAAAAATGTAATGCACAATGGAAACTGACTGAACATTCACACAAAAAAAAAGGGGAAGAGGACAGCAAAGCATCCAACATTTCTGACATTATGATAAAATCAAAATACAATTTTATGCATAAACAAATTTATTGTAAAAAACTGTCAAAAGGCAATTTCAAGGGTCTGTTCCGAATGAACTTCATAGCTGCAATATCACAATTCATTGACCCCAGAAGCGCAACTTAAAAGCAAACTATTCAAAAGCCGAACAACATGTTTTCATTCCTGAAGTCAATTTCAACACAAGCGTGCTTTTGAAACATAATTACCTTGTTGTTTGTTATTAATCCTTTTATTCCAAATTACAGATCCAAACAAACAGTTTCCAAAGTCAGGTTTCAGAATTATGAATGTCTATCTACAACTGCACTGAAAAGATAACCAGGTTCAGTAATTCAAGTGGCCATTAGTGGCAGCAGAACTGTATTGAAGCACAATGTATACTTGTATATCACTCACTCTACCATCAACATCAAAGCAAGGGTCCAGTCCAGTTCTCATATTCAAATAAGTGTGCAAAAGGACATGCCGGAGCAACACTTGGCAAGCCTAGAGAGAGATGTCAACATGTGTGAAGCTGCCAAACAGCAGAAGTGGCATACAATAGATAGGGCTAAGTGATTGCACAACAAACAGATCAGATCCAAGCTCTGCACCCCTACAACATCCACTGAAGTGGTGGTGAACAACTAAACAGTTCGAAGAGGGACAATCCAAATATATACCAGTGAGGTGGGGGCCTCATCAGTTCACTGCTAAAAACCATGCTGAAGCATTTGCAAGAATTTTCAGCAGCAAGGCAGAGTGGATGATCCATCAATCCCCTTCTGGGGTCTCCTGCAGCTTAGTTGCTAGATTCCAAATAATTTAATTCACTTCATGTGATAATCATAAAATGGCTGGAAGTACTGGGCCTTGATAGACTATGGGCTGGACAACATTCTGGCATTAGTACTGAAAAGGTGTATTCCAGAACAAGTGCATTCCTAGCCAAGCTGTTCTGGTACAGTTATAAAATATGGAAAATTACCTAGGTATGTCTCGTACATAAAAATCAGGAATAATCCAACCAAACCAATTACCACACCATCATTCTACTCTCAGTAGTGAAGTGATAGAAGGAGTCTTCAACTGTGCTACCAAACAGCACTTAATAACCTGCAGTTTGATATTCTATTTGAGCTCCATCAGAGCCACTCAACTCTTGACCTCACTACACCTTTAATTCAAAATGAACAAAAAAAATGATGAGCTGAACCCCAGAGGGGAAACAAGAGCACATCAAGACCTCATTTGTCCAAGTGTGGCATCAAGGAGCCTTAGCAAAAGATTAGGACTGGGGAAAACTCTCCATGGGATACCTAGCACAAAAGGAAGATGGTTGTGACCTTTTGGAAGTCAAATCATTTCAGCTCGAAAACATTTCAGCAAGAGTTCCTCAGGGTAGTATCCTAGGCAAATCATCTTCAGCTGCTTCATCTAAAGGTCACTGTGGGCCACTCACTGATGATTGCACACAGTGGTCAGCATCAGTGAATCCTCAGTTCATACATGGTCAACATCCAGGCTTGGGTGGATAGGATGCAAGTCACAGTAGTGCTACAAATGCCATGCAAAAAACCATTTCCACAGAATTAATCTATTCATTATCCCTTGAAATTCAATGGCACAATCACTGAATTCCCCCCACTGTGAACATTCTGGGGCTACCAGTGACCAGAAACTGAACTAGCCACAGAAATACCCACGCTACAGCAGCAGGTCAGAAGTTGGGAATTCGGTGTAAAACGTCCTCTGACTCCTCAAAGCCCCGCTCACCATCTACAAGGCAGAAGTTAGGAGTGTGAAAGCGTACTTTCCACTTGCCCGAGTGCAGCTCAAGTAACTCGATACCATCCAAGACAAAGCAGCCCTCTTGATTAGCACTCCATCTAATACCTTCAACATTCACTCCACCACCAATCCAACCTAGCAGTGTGCACCACAGTAACACACCAGGGTTCCTTAGGCAGTACCTTCCATATTTATGGCCTCTACCACCTAGATGCAAAAGGGAAACCACCACCAGCAATTCCCCAAGTCACAGATCATCCTAACTTGGAATCACATCAACATTCCTTCACAAAACCCCTCCCTAATAACACTGAGTCATAGAGTTATACAGCATGGAAACAGACCCTTCAGTCCAAATCATCAATGCTGACCAGATATCCTAAGTTACTCTAGTTCCATTTGCCAGCATTTGGCCCATATCCCTCTGAACCCTTCCTATTCATGCACTCATCCAGATGCCTTTTAAGTGTTGTAACTGTTTCAGCCTCCACCACTGGTTCTGGCAGCTCATTCCATACATTCAACACCTCTGCAAGAAAAAGGTGCTCCTTAGGTCCCTTTTAAGTCTTTCTCCTGTCCCCTTAAAACTGTGCCCACTTTTCTGGACTTCCCTACCCTATCCATGCCTCTCATGATTTTATAAGCCTCTATAAAGGTCGCCCCTCAACCTCCGAAGCTCCACAGAAAACAGCCCCAGCCTATTTAGCCTCTCCCTGTGGCTCAGACCTTCCAACCCCAGCAACATCCTTATAAATGTTTTCTGAACCCTTTAAAGCATGACAACATCCTTCCCAAAGCCTGGAGATTAGAATTGCATGCAATATTCCAAAAGTGGCCTATCCAATGTCCTGGAAAGCTGCAACACAACATCCCTATTCCTATACTCAACGCACTGACCAATAAAAGGCGACCATACCAAATGCCTTCTTCTACCCTTTCTCTCCATGACTCCACCTTCAAGGAACTATGAACCTGCACTGTCAGGTCTCTTTGTTCGGCCACACTCCCCTGGAACCTACCATTAAGTCCTGCCCTAATTTGCCCTACCAAATTGCAACACCTCATGTTTATCTCAATTAAACTCCATCTGCCACTCCTCAGTCGACTTGCCCACCTGATCAATCTCCTGTTGTAACCTTAGATAACCTTCTTCACTGCCCACTACTTCACTGCCAGGTATCATCTGCAAACTTACTAATCATTTCTCTGACATTCACAATCAAATTAATCATTTATATAAAAATGACAAAAAGCAGTGGACCCAGCACCGATCCTTGCAGTACACCGCTGGTCACAGGGCTCCAGTCTATAAAACAAACACTCCACCACAACCCTCTTCAAACCAGTTCTGTATGCAAATGACTAGCTCTCCCAGGATTCCATGTAATCTAATCTTGGTAATCAGATTACCATGCAGAACCTTGTACAATGCCTTGCTCAAGTCCATATAAACTGCATCCACCACTCTGCCTTCATCAATCCTTGTCACTTCTTCAAATAAAAACTGTCAAGTTTGTGAGACACGATTTCCCATGTACAAACCCATGTTGACTATCCCTAATCAGTTGTTGCCCTCCAAATACATGTAAATCCTGTCCCTCAGAATCCCCTCCAATAAACTTAGACACCACTGACATCAGGCTCACCAGTCAACAGTTCCCTAGCTTTTCCTTACCACCTTTCTTAAATAATGGCACCATATTAACCACTCTCCAGTCTTCCAGCACCTCACCTGTGGCTATCGATGATATCAACATTTCAGCAAGGGGCCCAGCAATCACTTCTCTAACTTCCCACAAAGTTCTAGAATACACCTGATTAGGTCCCAGGGATTTATCCACCTTTATGAACCACCTCCTCTGTAATATGAATACTTTAGGTATTACTGTTTATTTCTCCTAAGTTTTCTAGCTTCCATATCCTTCTCCACAGTAAATACTGACACAAAATACTCATTTAGTATCCTGCTCCTGCAGTGTCACATAGATGGTCTTGTTAATCTTTAAAGCAAAAGAGTAACTAGGGACAGAGTAGAGGCCCCATAATGTATTTGTAGAATCTGTTTGGATTTTTTTTTTAAAAAACCCTATTTGCCAAAGCTATCTCATGTCCCCTTTTTGCCCTTCTGATTGCCCTCAAAGTATATTTCTACTGCCCTTGTTCTCTGAGGAATTCACTTGATCCCAGCTGTCTATACCTGTCATACACCTCTTCCTTTATCTTGATCAGGGCCTCAATGTATCTAGTCATCCAGCATTCCCTGCACCTACCAGCCTTGCTCTTCACACTAACAGGAAGATACAGCCTCTGGATTCTTGATATCTCATTCCTGAAGGCCTCCCACTTTCCAACCATCCATTTACCTGCGAATAGCCCCTCCCAACTAAGAACTTTTAACTTTTAGATCATATCTACCCTTTTCCACAACTTAAAACTAATAGAATTATGGTCACTGGCCCTAAAGTGGTCCCCCATTGACACCTTAATCACTTGCCCTGCCTTATTTCCCAAGAGGGGGCAAAGTTTTGCTCCTTCAGTAGTAGGCTCATCCATATGCTGAACAAGGAAATTTTCTTGTACATACTTAAATTCCTCTCCATCCATGCCCTTCCCACTATGGTAGTTCCAGTCTATGATTGGAAAATTAAAATACCATACCATTACAGACATCTAAGATGTCCTTACAAATTTTCTTCTCAATTTCCCACTGACTATGGGAGGGGTCTATAGTACAATCCCAATAAAATGATCATTCTTTTCTTCTTTCTCAGTACCACCAAATAACTTCACTGAGGTTCTCCCAGGTGTATCCTCCCCAAGTACAACCGTAATGTTATTCCTAACCAAAAACGCCATTCTCCCTCATCTCTTGCACCCTCTTTCTATCCTTCCTATAGCATCTATATCCTGTAACATTAAACAGTCAGTCCGGCCCTTACCTGAGCCACATTTCTGTAATAGCTATGATATCCCAGTCCCATGTTCCCAAGCATGCCGCAAGTTCATCTGCCTTACTGGTCAGGCCTCTTACTTTGAAATAAATGCAATTTAATTTATCAATCTTACCTCATTTTCTGCCTTGCTCTTGCTGGTCTTGACTATTTGACTCACTCCTCTTCTCAAGTGTGCCTGCGTCACACTTCTCTTGTTTCTCACTATCATCTCCCCCCACCCCCTTACTAGTTTAAAGCCTCCCAAGGCAAGCAAATCTCTCCGCCAGGATATTGGTCCCCTTCCAATTTTGTGTCCAGTGCTGATTAAACGCTGCCTTAGGCAGCGATGCCCACCACCCAAGACTGGAAAAAACACATGCAAGGGCTCTATTATATAACAGAAATGTTTCTTCAATTAGATGGAGAATAGACTTTCAAAAAAGTCAGGATGTAGCATGCTATAAAATAATTGCAGCTCTCAGAATTTTTCAAAAATGTAACAGCAAAAGTGCAGCACAAATTACTGACACACCAGCATACAGTATTCAGTACCAAAGTTAATGGCTTCTTACATTTTAATCACAAGCAATTTGTAGACAACAGGCTTTGATCTACCCAAAGCTTAATAGATGGTGGTCAAGGTTTTAAACAAACTTTAAATAAAAATGGAGTTGGCATTTCTTTAGTAGACAAGTAACAACAAGTATGTTCTGTGTTTGAGGACTATGAAGTGTGATTAAATATTCTATTTGCTGTTTGCTCTGGTCAATGAATGCTTAAATAGCAGGTAACTACCTTCCCAAAATAGCACGATTACTTCCAAAATTATTCAAGAACCACTAATGCATCAGCTGTTTAGATTCTCCACAACAAAGCTCTGTGGTTGCTAAACTCAAATCATTATTCATGACTCATCACCCGTCAATGAAAAAAAAATTCTTTTGAAGACTCGCTCTAGCTATTAGACCAATGACAACATTATAATGGCTTGGTTACCTTTACAGTTACATTGAAGCCTTCATCCAATTTTATGGCGGAATTGGGAACAGGAAATTCTTCAACCATGTCAGCTATAAAACCAAGTGCATTGGAACTTACATTACAACTATTATTAGACAGATCGTGACAATCCCTTGAGCTATCATCATTGAGCTAGTTAACGGATACACAGTTTTACAACAAATTAATGCCAATGCTCAGTAAGAGGATCACTAGGATTCCATAATCCACCGAACAAGGTAATGAATAGTCCTGTGTGTAGACTAGCTTGCTAGAATAGGGAACAGACCCAATTAAAGTACTCACTGCAAGATTCTGTAGTGTTCATTATCATATATTGAATAGTTATTAAGATCCAAAAAGGATGATCCCTCAAGTGATACTCAACTGGATTTTCACATTTAACTGTACTCATTCCATTACATTAGCCAGTTCCTAGAGTTTCCTATGTGAAGCATTCTTATTGCTACCAAAATGGATTTTTTCAAGAATCCAATGTATGGATTCTATTCCATCCCACCCAAATTATTAAATGGTTTTATAAAACAGAAACAAATACTTAAAGTCTAAATCTCTCAATAATGGGTCTGACAGAAGTGAAAAAACAAAAGTTGATTGGTATAGTTGGAAAATGCTATGATCCTCATAGAGACCAATAACTTAAGAAAATTGAGTGATTGACTGAAAAGGAACCACAAGATTAAAGGTTTTCGCCATAACAAAACAAACAAAAAGCAGCAATGACTAAATACTATTTCCTAGGCAACTCACCCTCCATAGAAGACACCAGCTGTAACATTTCCGATGGCCAAAAATCGACCCTTCCATACTTATACTTCGCTCTTACACTTAACTGGGTACATCTTTCTCCAGGTACCAGACCAAAATAGTTCTCATATTCTCTCCCAAGTACAAAGATACAGGAGCATAAGTAGACAATTCAGTGCACCGAGTCTGCTCCACCATGCCATAAGATCATCTTCAACTTGGCATGGGCAATAAATGCTGGCCAGCAGACAATGCCTACATCACTTGAGTGAATAATAAATAACTCCACCTTCCTGCCTTTGACCGATAATCCTCAATTTCCTTACTAATTAAAAATGTGTCTCAGCCCTGAATATACTTATTGACCAACCTCCATAGCCCTCTATGACAGACAATTCCACATAGTCACTACCTTCAGAGAAAAATTCCTCATTTGTCTTAAATTATGCCTCTTGCTCCTACAGCTAACCACAAAAGGAAACAACCTATCCACATCTATCCTGCTAAGAAACTTGTATGCTTCAATAAGGCCTCTTCTTATTCTTCTAAACTCCAGTGAGTTCAGGCCCAACATACTCAACCTCTCCTCACAAGTATACCCCTCCATACCTGGAATAAACCAAAAAAACCTTCGTTGGACTGCCTTCATTTCCTTAGCTAAGGGGAGTAAAACAATTCAATTTTCCAGCTTTATTCTGGCTACTGCCTTGTATAATTTTAACAGATCTTCCTTACTTTGATACTTCATTCCATTTAACATGAAAACTAACAGTCTATTTGAATTTCTCTTACCTGATGAACTTGGCTGCTAGCTTTGCGATTCATATTTGAGGAACCGCTAATTCCCGTTGGCTGCAGCTTTGCGCAGCCTTTCTCCATTTAAATAATTCAGTTCCTCTGTTCTTCCTGAAGTACATAACACTGCACTTTCCCACATTATATTCAGACTCGAAGTTTTTGCCCGCTCGCTCAACTTATCTATATCCCTCTAAACTCTATAATCCTGACATCCCAAACATTTTTTGTCTCACCTGCAAATTTGGTACATTCATTTCCATTATTTAAAATCATGGAGCAAAAACATTATAAATAGTTGTGGCAATAGCACTGATTCCTGTGGCACAGTAATCACACGTTACCATCCTGAAAGTGGTCTCTTCACCCTAACTTGGTCTTCCACTAGTCAGTAAATCTCTATCCGCGCTAATATACTGCCCATAAACCATGGGTTTTTATTAAGTAGCCTTATTTGCGCTAACTTATCAAACACCTTTTGGATTTCCAAATGTAATTATACCTACCAGGTGGCTTAGCCTTTTGAAGGAAGTGACTGCCTTCCTCCTAACAGTTAGAAATTTGCCCTGTAGCACTTCTTTTTCTAGTTTGATTAAACAAGACTAATGCATTTATTTTTCAAAAATATGAAATTTGAAGTTTGTGGGAATTCTCTCAAACTTAAGGTAAAATGTTGGAATGAAAAGCTGCAACGTACACTGTTCTGATTTCTGCCTGACAAGGTACCTGGATGGATTGGTTATTGGAGCTTTAAAAAGGTGCCCATATTGTTTTACTGGGAAGAAGGTCACAAGATATTTACACCTGTTAACAACGACCAAGGTAACTGACTCTGGATGGGTTGTCAGTCTTCAAACCTCAGTGATATTAAGAGTCAGGATTTTTAATGCTGTTTATCTATTTCTACTCCCCAAACTAATTTCACAATGAGGGATGAATGAAATATTAAAATCAAATTTTCCATCATTGTTTTAACTCTTGTATACTCAATCTCAAACTACCACCCACATGAGGAATGCAGAAAATTGCTGCCTAAAAGAAGTACCTCTCTGCTCTTAAGTTTGTGCAGCCTGTGAGGCTCACTGATGTTTTCAGGAAAGCCTGAAACACCATTCTATGACCTATGGACTGCTTCTTTTTCAGGTGTTGCTAATCAGCCGGATAGAAATGTTAATTAATTATCATTTACACCTTACAACATCTTAGAATTAAGAAGTCATTTTCAAATATAAATGGTTTATAAATCCTGACATTCTCCAAAAACAGTTGTACAAGGCAAATTACTAACCGTTAAGAGGAAGACAGTCACTTCCTTCAAAAGGCTAAACCACCTTTTCTCAAAACTAAGGCTTCCTTATGCAAATTATCAAATTTTCACAAAAATGACAAAAACGAATCCAAGACCAAGGTGAAACAGAAGTCTTCAATATCCCTGTAGACCTCAAGAAACAAACTATAAATAAAAAATTACTATAAAATAAAACAAGAAAGGTACATACCTCTTTGCAAAGAAGTCCTCTCCCTATTCCACAAACCTTGTATCTCCAATACTCTCCCTCTACCTGGATCTCATTTTCCAGCCTCAACTGCCCTTACCTCTTAATTGAGAACTACCCATATACACAGCCGGTCAATCCTGTAATTTTCTCCAGCACGTCAATAATTGAATGGGTGCTACTTCCTACTTCCATCCCTGACTCTTCTCTTCCTTCCTTATGGAAACAACTTCAATCACAAACCCAACAACTCCCACAGTTCTCTTGACTACACTTCCTCACACCTGCCTCCTGTAAAAGACAAAAGCACTCCATTCCATTCTCCCGGTTTCACCACCTCCATTAGATGGGTTTCTGATGTGACCTTCCATTGGTTGCTTCCAACATGTCTTCCTTATTCTCAACTGATGATTTCTCCCTGCCATGGTTGATAGCAACATTAGTCATGTCCAAACCATTTGCTGCACTTTACCCTCACACGCTCCCACTCTTCCTAAAACAAATTATCTTATTGCCACTCCACTAATATCCACATTCAAAAGGATTATCTGTCGCCGTCTGGAGTGCTGCCACAAGACATATGCTCTGTCCCCCTCAGCATTCAAAGGGACTTTTCCTTTTGCAGCATCTTGGTCCACTCCATCACTCCTAACACCTCTTCACCACCAGCACCAGCACCACCACACCAAACGCCAGCATATTTGCCATTTACCCCCTATCAAACAGTCAAAACACACCTTACAGGTGAAGCAGTGATTTACTTTTATTTCCTTCAAACTAATCTAAGGAATTTGCTGATCACAATGTAGCCTTCTCTATGTTCATAAGACCAAATGCAAACTGGTAACCACTTTGCTGAACACTTCTGCTTTGTGTCCAAAGACAATCTTGATCTTGCAGTCGCTTGCCATTTCAATACACCGTCTTACTCTCATCCAACATTTCAGTACAAAGGTTCAATGAAGTTCAATACAAATTGCCAGAACATTTGCTTATTTTCTGCTTAAATCCTTGATAGCATCTCAATGTTCAATCGAGCAACTTCAGGCCATGAACACTGTCCTCAATTTTGCTTTACCCCACAACACCACCTCCACTACTTCATCTTGCCAGCAGGTGTTTATTCTCAGTACAGCCAGCCTATGTTCTACTATTAACATATACCATTGTCACTTATGCCTCATCAATAATCACTTCCCTACTACCATTAGCATTTAATTTGTCTTTTACTCTACAGCAGCTTTACTATCAGTTCCACTTGCTGCTCCTCTTCTCCCTTAAGCCCTCTTTCTCCTACAACATAAAACCCCAATCACTACTAAGGTTCTTGTGACACAGTGGTAGTATCCCTACACACAGCTCAGAAGGTCTGGGTTCAAGTCTAACTTCTTCAAGGTATGGGTCACAACACATCTAATGAGCTGGATTCAAAATCTGACATGCAACACTTTTCCAGCCCCTTTCCATTCCAATTAAATTGAACAGTAACTGTTTTTTTGTGACTTCACAAATGCTGCCAAACCTGGAGATTTTCGCCAGGACTTCCTGTGTTTTTTTTTTAAATTTATGTGCACAGACTCATTTGAAGTAGTCATACCACTACTGGTTTAATCACTTCAATTTTATAGCTTTACAATTGGCTAATCAGCTCACTTCTGCAAAATGTTTAACATAATTTAGTTTAAAAAACATTAACATTTGAAATAAATAAATAGTATTAATTTGTGACAAATCTACTGTTTAATCCAATCACAATTTCCAGCCCTGATATTACTAACAAACTTCTTTGTTTTGTCCAATAAATTTCAAGGATTGTGGAAGTAGTTGTTGCCTTAAACAAAATTCTATCTCCTACAAATATTATACCGAACGCACCCATCAGGAGCATAAAATATTGACAGAAAACAGTATTCTCAAATTTTGAACATCGGTATGTCAAATTCACAAAATAAAATCTAAATTTACATCTTATATACATTCACTTGTGCGCCCAAAAGTATCTCAAGCTATTTATGAAAGCAGATAACCGTTACTTAAGATACCAGGTTATCAATTTCAGGTTAGCTCCATAAATAATAGATATAAAATCTGCACACAATCAGATTTAACCATTTTCCAAGCCCTACAACAAATGGCATATCATGGATTTGAAGATTACAAGTGCAACCAACAGCACTGAAAAAGGTTATTCAAATAATTTAGTATTATATTTTTTATAATGAAAAGTTTCTAATTAGTATGTACACTTCATACAAAATAAGCGAGTGAATATTTCACTTATTCTGACCAAATTCTGCAAAAATGTGTTACAGATAGATAGTTGATCGGATAAATTGTTTCTGGTGGCTGCAGATGTACAATCTGAACACTTCAACTTCCTTGAACCACTCGTCTATTTTTTCATATTTAAATGATTAACTTAATTTAATTCACACATGTGAACTTCAGATCAGTTGAAAAGTCTAGATATATTTAAAAGAATGTATAGTCAAGTGACTTCTGCCCCACAAAATGGAAGCGTACAATTTCTCACAGGAAACCAATTTTATAATTGGCAAAAGAACATAACAGCATTCGAAAGAAACAGTCACAAAATACTGTAGTTTCAAGTTTTATTCAACCAATTTGTATTGCAAACAAACAACAGAAAGCATCCCTGAATCCAGTAGAAGTGACCTGAAAAACAAGCCAACAGTAGCATCTCCAGAGACACACACTATTGATTTCTCCCTACACTACTGTAGTAAAGTACTTCCAAAAGCAAGTATAAATGGGTGCCATTCATTACATGCAGCATACTGCTATTTATCATGGAGGTGTGTGGGCAGAATGCCCACATTACATGCTAAATTTTCAGCCAAAAATACTAACAACATCCATTCACTTATTTCCTTGTTATGGCTTCCATTCCAAAACCTGCCTTACACATTCGAATTAGTTACAGTTAGAACATCAGCAGCTTCATGTGAACATATTGGCAACAATTGTAATAAAAATGCACATTAAGCAACTACTCCAAGAAATTTTATACTTTTCTCTTAGAAAAGCCTTGAATGGCACAATTTTAATTGAACCAAGGTATTAGAGGGTTTGAAGTTTCATTAAAACTTGCAGGCTTCCCATTATAAAAATTCACAACAGTAAGAGACAAGTATAGGTAGCATGCCTGTAAAATATACCAAGTCAAAAGGCGCATATAGACCACTTTGAAAGTTAACAATGAGTTGCCACCCCTAAGAAAGTATTGTAAACAAGACATCTGTATTTCTACAATAAACTTTAGATTGTTAAATACCACATGTGCCTTTACAAAATCTTTAGCAAACTGCTTTAAGTTTACATACAGGTCAGTCAGCATACAAAAGAATTTAATACATCCATGGTATAACAATATTTTTTAAATTGATGAGGTCTTATTTTAATTAGATAAAACATTAGCTTAGACATGCTTTAATCTTCATCGGTTTAATGGCTGCTCATCTCAAAATCAAAAACCACTAAACTTGAAATGTATCAAAACATGGATAAATGAGTTAAATCTTTGGCATATCAAAAGTTAATTTTGCATGCAATTAAAATAACGACTACCAAATAAGAATGGTTATTTACCCCCATCCATCAGTAAAATGGAGCCCAATTTTGCCTTGGCTTTTGACTCATCTATACATTTTGGTACTGGTATACTTTATGTTAATCCATCTTCCCAGACCTCTTCCAAGCACTGCTTGGAGGCACCAAAATAAATCAAAGAACACTGAAACAATCTTCTAACATCTAGCTATAACTAGCATTTACAATTTTATTCTTCCATGATAAAGGATCCAGTTTTATCCGCAAGGCTCCATCCTTACGAACAAAGGCTTTAATGGGTGACATTTCTTCAGTCCAAACAAGTAATTTAACTGATACATTATATATGCAAAAATAGGCCTTTTCGATATATGCAGAATTCTTGTCCCACAAGTCATTTCAGTTTACATTGAGTTTATTGTGTCTACATACATATATTTTTAAAGGAAATTCAAAGACAATGGAAAAAAAGTTATCGCATGAAAGTTCACGGGACCAAACAGGCTGCCCAGTAAACTAACGCTGAAGTATGATTCAACATGAGTATATTAAATACTCAGACACGAATGAAAACCAAGAACAGATCAAGTGAACGATTTTTTTTTAAAAAATGCTCTAAAACGCATTTTTTTTTTTGCCTGTATTCGCAAACCTACACGCATGTCTCAATCGTGTTAACTGTTCAACAAAACTGAACTCTTCAAATCTACGTTTAGCGAGGAACAGCCAAAAACTGAAACAAAAATTAAAAATCAGACACATGCCCCCTTGGGCGAGAAGAAATGTCTGGATGTTCAGGAGTGTGTGAAACTAACAGACAACGGCAACAGAAAAATCTTCACTGATTTAAGCGGGGGAAAAATAAAAATCAGGAAATTCCTATCCACTCGGCAACTATTCTTACCCCCTCACAGCGCATAAATGTAAATAGCCAAAATTAAAATGAAAAAAAAATCAGTTACTCTAAATCAAGCCTTTTAAATAAAGACGGTTATATGCCCCATTACATTCTAATTTAGAGGTCTGCTGTGAATTTAGGTGTTCCCCACGAAGAATAATTGGAAAGTTTGCTTTTATTTACGTGATAAAAGATATTGTTCTTCTACCTGCTGTCACCAGCCTGGTGGCATGGATGAAAGAAGGGTCCAGACTGTCCTTCTCGGCCATCAGCTCGGGTAAGTACTTGTTATCCTCCATCCTGTGTAGCAAAAGGGGCGATTTGGATGATTTTAAAAGAAAACAGTTATTCAGTATAAAAGGGCAAAATAAATCGCATCCGGCTCTGCCGGCATAATTTAGCGTGTCTGGTACATTTAATCTTTAAAAACAAAAATTGAAATATAGTACCGAGGGAATTAAAAAACCCCGACTCCGAAGGAGAGTAAAAAGATCCCGGCTCCAAGGTGCCAATGCCGCCCTCGTGTCCCTCTGTCGTTTATCTTTTCTCTCACACAGACAAACACACACTTCTATTCACTTCACTCCTGCTCTGCTCTTTTCTCGCCCTCGTCTCTCCGTTTTTTTTTTACCCCCTTCCCTCCGCTTCAGGCGACAACGCAGATTATAAAGGACGATGAGGGGAGGGGGCAGGCTGAGAAATAGAAATCAAAAATAACCGTCCGCAGCCTCTCCTCCATCTCACCGCCCCTCCCGCGCCATTGGTCGGTCACACGTCAATCAGAGGCCCGTCTGTGCCCGCCCATTGGACAGCGTCTACGGGCAGTCCCTCCCTCCCCAATTGGAGCCCGGCTTTTTGTGGCGGCAAGAGTCTGTCCCCCCTCTGCCCGCGCAGACCCCTCCAACCCGAGCCCCAGGCCTGTCAATCATCTCATGGCCCGCCCCATGTCATCCCTGTCACGTCGCTCATAACCACGCCCTTTCCCCCAACGTCCATTCACAACCTTCCCTTTGTCCGTCAATCAACTTGTAGCCCCGCCCCACGACACTGCATTGTCAATCACCCCGATCCCCTGACCTAAGCACATGGCACGTCAACAAATCCTGGCCCCGCCCCCTTCACCTTGGCATTCCGGTCCCCCTCTCTCTTGCCCCGCCCAGTAAGCATCCCAGGACTGTGTCCCGAAGGTCCGCCCCCCTTCTAACCTGTATATCACTGGCCCCGCCCTCTCACCGGCCTGCCAATCATCCCCAAGAGCACACCCGTCCGCTCAGGTCCTTCAGTTACCTGGGACCTGTCAATCAAATCCGTCACTTCTCTCCCTCCACTTACACCATCCTATATCCCACAGCTAGTGGTAAAGTAACTCCTCAAACCGGCCGTGCAATAAACTGACTTCTCCGTCAGCTTCGTATTCTCCGAATCAATTTACCCGACATCTGGCGCTTTTTTTTTGTTTTTAAGCCCCTAGCCAATGTTTAATGTTTCATTTTGAGCTCAGTGCAATGAATTGCAACATGTTTATTGACATTTTTGTTAATTTCACAACAAATGCGCAAAAGGGTGAGGCGTTTTGACTGAATCCGACTGAAAATAAAGCAGAGTTGATAGGTCCATAATAGAATAGGGGTAGTATGTTTAGAATAGACATCATGCTTGCTGCTGAGATAGTAGTAACTGCAGATGCTGGAGAATCTGAAAAATCTCCTGCTCCTCTGATGCTGCTTGGCCTGCTGTGTTCATCCAGCTCTACACCTTGTTATCTCATGCTTCCTGCTGCTTGACTGGGGAGAAGTAACTCACCACTTGTGCACCACTTTTTGGGAAGTGGCAATACTGCCTCCCTGTGGTTTAAATTGTACTCTGCACATTTCCCCAAATAATTGCTGCATTTATTGCTGTTGAAAGTATTCGAATCATGTAACGTACCTTCATTTTATTCAGTCCTATCACTTTATTAATCACTTTTAGTAAAAATATGCGAACATAATTAACAGGAAATTAATTAGACCAAGGGAAAGCAAGACTTGCTTTTTTTTTTATCGTTTATCATAAGCTCAGGCCACTCCAAAGAGTTACAGCCAGCGAAGTACTTTTAAAGAGTGGTCACTTTTTCAAATTGGAAAACGCAGCCACAAATTAACATGTAGCAAACTCCCAAGACAAACATATGTTAATGAACAATTGGACTTTTTCATAATATTCATTGAAGGATAAATATTAGCCAGGACACCAGGTTATCTCCCTGTTCATCTTTGAAACAGTGCTATGGAATATTTCACACTTGCCCGAGAGAGCAGACCTTCCTTGGTTTAATGTCTCATCTGTAATTTGCAAGACAGAAAGGTACCAATAGAGTAGGGCAAGCAGCATCATAGGAGCAGAGGTTCATCCAGCCCTGCACCTTGTTGTCTCGGATTCTCCAGCATCTGCAGTTCCTACTATCTCCGGTACCAATAGAGTGTTCTGTTTCCCAAATGCAATGAAACTCTTAGTTTAGTAGTTTTGTCCTTTTTTTCCGACTTCCTTGCCCTGAATGTGTTAAGCCTTATTCTGGCCACATTCAGTTGCATGTCCGAGTAGCAATTGTTCAATGGCGACGAGCCACTGACCTGACTGGTGTGGAACAGCAACTCTCCAAAATGAAGGATGCCTTTGGAGAAGATTTGTGGAGGATGTTTGGAATGATATTTTCTAACTTCTACAGATCTCGAGAAGTTAAGGGAAGTATTTGGAAAATATTGAGTTATTAATCAAGTTACAAATTCTCTTTTTGCAGAATTAATGGCAATATCTGGGTGTGGAAAAGTACATTACTGTTGAGGTATCAATGGACTGAACATATTTTACTCTTAAGAAATTCCCTCTCCGACGCCTCACTACGGGAAACTTTGTTGACATGGAAGAGTTGGACCAAAGGGTCTGTTTCTACACTGTATGATTCTGACTCTGATTCTATAGAAAATGTCACAGTATTATTTAAAATTGTCAGTCAGGCTCACAGTGTGGCAGACTCATATATACTGCAATCTAGGTATATTAATACAAACAACCATGTTTTTACAGTCGGGAAGATGTACCAGCATTAGGCCTATTTCAACCCAACAAAGTAGGTGACAGTCTATTCGCTGATTCATTTCTCAGGGGAATGCTTTTATATTCAGAGTGGCACGGTTTGCCAGTTACCTGTCAGTCATCAATAACTGTTGCATTCTGAATGCAACTTCTTTACCAACCAAAGTCCATTTGCCAATAAACCAGCACTGTCCTCTCCTAAGTATAAATGTTCATTTTCCTCTTAATATAGTATTTTCATAAATTGTCCTGATGACAGCAATTCAAACAGCTTTGACAAATTGACTCCTTTTTCAACAACAGAGTCATTGAGTCACAGAGTTGAACAGTGTTAGAAAGAGACCCTTTGGTCCAACTCATCCATGCTGACCAGATATTCTCAATTAATTTAGTCCCATTTGCCAGCATTTGGCCCATATCCCTCTAAACCCTTCCTATTCATGTCCCCATCAAGATGCCTTTTAAATGTTGTAATTGCACCAGCCTCCACTATTTCCTCTGGCAGCTCATTCCATACATGCAACACCTTCTGTGTGAAAAAGTTACCCCTTAGGTCCCTTTTAGATCTTTCCCCTCTCACCTTAAACCTTAGACTCCCTACCCTGGGACGCAATCCTTGGCTATTCATCCTATACATGCCCCTCATGATTTTATAAACCTTTATAAGGTCACCTCTCAATAATAGTTGAGTTCTGTACTACTAAATGACTATAACAGTATCATTTGTTGTCATGTTCAAACTCTACAGTAATGGCCATTTGTTGCTGAACAGGTGTGGGGATTTTGCGTTATCTTTTTCCTCAAGCCTAGAACACAGAGACAGCAAGACTAAATATAGCAATGGCTTCTTATTTGCAACAAGAAATGTGATTCAGTTTGTAGTGTTTTAAAAAATAATCATTATAGCTCATTTGTAATTTGAAAACCCTGAACTTTTTAACTTGTGTATTTCTCAGCCAAAGCTGGAGTACTTATCTTAATAGTCCTGAGATAAATGAAAAACCAAATATGTCAGTTTTGTGATGCTGAATGCTTCCTAGTAGCCCTGGAGCATAGTGAGAACATATGGATATCAAATGGGGCTCAGCTGTGAGATCGATGGGCAACTCTTCCATGATTGTTGGGTACCACGACAGCCTACTTTACCACCAACCTGATGAGCTTTCTATCCTTTCAGAGAATCAAACTCTCATTGTCAAGACTCATTTGAGGAACAGCAACTTAGGCCAATTCCTTCTACAGAACTGGCCATTTTTGTGGAAATAAAGCGTGATCTGAGTCAAAGCCTTCAGGAGAGAATGAAAGAAATTTCAGCTTTTCTTTAAAATCCAGCAAATCATTTATGTTTGGATTTATTTAGATGGAATGAGGGTGAAATCAAACTAAAACGTAAATGAACTATTTCGATAATAGAAAAGGCCCCAACAACAATGCTTTAATTGGTTATAAATGCCATTTGCCCTCCAGGATCAGGTCACAACACTCCATCTCCATCCTAGTGAGTGTTGCCGAACAGAGACTTTGGGGTGCAGGTTCATAGTTCCTTGAAGATGGAGTCACAGGTAGACAGGGTAGTGAAGAAGGTGTTTGATACACTTACCTTTATTGGTCAGTGATTTGAGTATAGGAGTTGGGATGTCATGTTATGGCTGTGCAGGACATTGGTTAGGCCACTTTTGGAATGTAATGTTTAATTCTGGTCTCTCTTCTGTAGAAACAAATGTTGTTAAACTTGAAAGTGATCAGAAAAGATTTACAAGGATGTTTCCAGGGTTGGAGGGTTTGAGCTATAGGGAGAGGCTGAATAGGCTGGGGCTATTTTCCCTGGACTGTCGGAGGCTGAGGGGTGATCTTATAGAAGTTTATAAAGTCATGAGGGGCATATATAGGGTGAATAGCCAAGGTCTTTTTCCCGGGGTAGGGGAGCCCAAAAAAGAGGGCGTAGTTTTAAGGTGACAGAGGAAAGGTTTAAAAGGGATGAAAGGGGCAACTTTTTCACGCAGTGGGTGGTGAATGTATGGAATGAGCTGCCAGAGGAAGTAGTAGAGGCTGAAACAATTACAACATTTAAAAGACATCTGGATGAGTGCATGAATAGGAAAGGTTTGGAGGGATATGGGCCAAATTCTGGCAAATGGGACTAGATTAATTTAGGATGTCTGGCTGGTATGAATGAGTTGGATTGAAGGGTCTGGTTCCATGCTGTATAACTTTATGATTCCATGACTCTTCTCAGCTTGTCATGGTATTGCCTTGGCACAGATTTCCCTAATAATCAACTGGCAAATGACTGTTCAATAAACCTGCAGCAGTTATTTTCACAATTTTTCACTGCTTTTTGTTGCCATTATCCTGTATCAATGTTGTAGCTCAGTGATTGTAAATATGTAAGGACGGGTTTATGTACCTTTAAGAAACAGGATAAATTAGCCCATCAAATCCGTTATAATAATCATCATTTTGGATTGATTTATTCACAATATGTGTAGAATGCCAGTCAGCACTGGCCAGTTGTGTTGAGACATGGAGTCATAAAGTCATAGAGAAGTACAGAACAAAAACAGACCCTTCAGTCCAATTCGTCCATGCCGACCAGGTATCTTAAATTAATCTAGTCCCATTTGCCAGCATTTGGCCCATATCCCTCTAAACCCTTCCTATTCATATACCCATCCAGATGCCTTTTAAATGTTGCAAGCGAAGTTTTTTCTTTTCCAGTCTACCACAAGTCAATCTCAGAACAGCATTCTATGGTGACCATGAGATTTTCCATTAATTAAGGTGTTCTTTTCCTTTTTTTTTGCTTGACATTGGATTAAGCTCTGCTAAGTAATTTTGCAAGATTATGAAAAATAATTGAAAAGCTAAGCCATGGTGGGACCACCTTCTGATCTGGTTCAGGTGGTTAACGTTCAGAAATCTGTCGAGAGAAGTAAGTGTAAATTTTAAGATGGCTGATCAGGAAGTGCTCAATTTTCTGAAGTAGCATCTTTCAGATGAGGCATTCAACTGTTTCTTCTCTCTCTGGTTAAAGTGAAAAAAAAATCGCACAACACTATCCTGAAGAAAGAGCAGAAGAGTACTCCTGGATGATAATTCTCCCTCAACCTGTATCCCTTAAACTGACAAACTGGTCATTATCACATTTCTGTTTGTGGGAAGTTGCTTTGTGAAAATTGGCAGTTGTGTTTCTAGCATTATAAAAGAGACAATTCAAAAAAATCTAATAGCCTGTGAAGCACATAGAGTCAACATAGGTTTAAGGGGTAAAAAAACACCTGCTATGTGCACATGAGACGTAAGTCAGATAACCAGAAATACAACAAATAAAACCAAAATACTGTTGGCACTGGAGGTCTGAAACAAACACAATGAATGCATAGATAGGGTTGACAGTTAGAATCTTTTTCCCAGAGTTGAAATGTCTAATACAAGGGGGTGTGCATTTAAGGTGAGAGGAAGAAAGTTCAAATGAGATGTGAGGGGCAAGTTTTTTACACCGACTGTGATAGGAGTCTGGAACGCGCTGCCAGGGGTGGTGGTGGAGGCAGATACGACAGGGGCATTTAAGGGACTTTTAGATAAGGACATGAATATGCAAAGAATGGAGGGATATGGACCAAGGGCAGGCAGAGGGATTAGTTTAATTGGGCATCATGTTCGGCACAACATCATGGGCCGAAGGGTCCATTCCTGTTCAGTACAGTTCTATGTTCTATGAATTCTGGAAAACCTCAGAAGGTCTGGCAGCATCTCTGGCAGGAGAAACACAGTAAACAAATCCGCAATGACTCTTCTTCAGAATTGGTCTGAAAAATGATGACATTTATGATGTTAATAGGACGCTCCACATTCAAAGTCCCGTAAAGACTCAATTCTATTCTCCCAGTTTATCCAACTCTGTTGTATCTGTTCTCATGATGCTGCCATCCACAGGGATACTTCTGATGTGCCTTCCTTTTTCCTCAACCTGGATTTGCCCCAACATGATGGACAGGGACCTCACCCAACTCCCGCACTTGTGCCCTCTCCCTTTCCCTTTCCTCCCAGGACAATGACAGGGTTTCGGTTGTCCTTACCTTCCATGCCACCAGTCTCAGCATTCAAAGGATCATCCCTCACCATTTCCATCACCTCCAGCAGAATTCCACAATGAAACATATCTTCCCCTTCCATCATTTTGCAGGTACAGTCCACTCCTCCATCAGTCCTAAAACGTCCTCACCACTCTCATTCTTGTAAACATAGAAACACTCAGAGGTCCTGCAGCCCATTGAATCTAAACCAATAAAATACTACGTTAAATCTACAACCATTCCACTTTCCAACACTTAGCCCATAGCCTTCAATGTAATGATATTTCAAATGCTCATCTAAGTATTTTTCAAAAGTTGAGGAGTTTCTGGCCTCAACTACCCTTCCAGGCAATGTGCACCAGATTCCCACCATTCTCTGGGTGGTAAAGATTTTCCTCAAATCTCCTCTAAACCTTCTGCCTTTCACTTTAAAAGTGTGCCACTTGTTAATGACCCTCAACTAAGGAGAACAGCTGCTTTCTATCCTCCCTCTCTATGTTCCTCATAATCTTATACACCGTATAAGGTCCCCTCTCAGCCTTCTCTGCTCTAAAAACAACCGGAGCTTATCTAGGAGCTTCTGAAGACGATTTCTGAAGAAGGGTCTAGGCCTGAAACGTCAGCCTTCCTGCTCCTCTGATGCTGCTTGGCCTGCTGTGTTCATCCAGCTCTGCACCTTGTTATCTCAGATTCTCCAGCATCTGCAGTTCCTGCTATCTCCGGAGCTTATCTAGCCTCTCTTCATTGCTAAATCGCACCATCCTACACAATGTCCTGGTGAATCTCCTCTAAACCCCCTCTAGTGCAATCATATCCTTCCTAGCTGGAGGAATACCTCATTTTCCCCTTAGGTACTTTATAGCCTTGAGGATTCAATGTTCAGTTCAACATATTCAGAACACAAACATTGCCCTCCATTTTGACTACATTCTCTTCTCCTATCCCAAGTGCCTTGTTTATATGGAGTTGTTTCCTGCAGAATTCACACTTATCATTAACAGCTGTTCTGCATCTATATCCTTCCTATACTGCCATCAACATTCCCTTTGATTTTTGCTCTGGCACCATCACTTTCTGTTCCAATTACTCCATCTTCCCCTTTGCAGACAGCATAAAGCCATCATTTTGCACACCCCTTCAGTTCAGAAAAAGAATCATATTGGACTCAAAACATTAACTCTGTTCATCTCTCCAAAGTTGCTGCCAGACCTGCTGAGTTTCTCTGGCACTGTCTGTTTTTGCGTCTGAAAGACTGCACATCAGACAGTGTCAGCAAGTTGCCTCAATTATGCTCTTCGAGTGCCATCTTGATTTGAGTTCATAGCCTTTTGATTCTGTGGCCATACTGATGGGCAGCAGTGTGGCTCAGTGGTTAGCACCACTGCCTCACAATGCTGGGGACCTGGGTTCAATTCCAGCCTTGGATGACTGTCTGTGTGGAGTTTGCGCATTCTGTGTGGGTTTCCTCTGGGTGCTCTGGTTTCCTCCCACAGTCCAAAGATGTGCAGGTTAGTTAGATTTGCCAGGGGAAATGCAAGGTTGTGGGGTGGGGTGGGGTGGGTCTGCATGGGATACTCTTTGGAAGGATGGTGTGGACTTAATGGGCCAAATAGCCTGCTTCTACACTCCAGGGAGACTGTGGATCAGAAGTGACACAAAGTACATTGTATGAAATAACAAATGAAGTGCCTTTAGCAGACTAGTTTTATCAATCAAGAATAACAATTAGGATTAATGGAAATCAGCCTTAATTTAAAAGGCCATGTCTCTGAGCAGCTATTTTCTATTAAAGTTCAGATTGTCAGATGGAGACTAGAATTGAAGCCAAGATTTTATGCACTTCCAATATTTTACTGAATATTGTGCACGTCCAATGTAACAATGCCTCTTTCAGCCTACTCCTGTGAACATTAGTAAATCCCCACTTAATATCAACAAGTCGGATACAAATAACACCCAATTTCTAAACAATCAACACTCACTTACCTAAATATGTAAGGTAAGTTTGATTATCTTACAGTCCTTCCTCTACTTCTGCTGTTCCCTGCAGAAGGTGTGACTGACCTATTTTGTTCTATTGGTTTTTCAGCATCGAATACAGTTTGATATCTAGCCAGGGATTCGGTCTCCTAGGGCCAAATTTCTTTGCTGCTCTTGAATCTTACGGTAATTTCCACTTGTCAGGCAATCAATTCTGGACACTTCCTGGATCCTTGTTCCCATTCCCATCATGATCAGTCCATCCTTCAATACTCTGTTCTTCATAAATGTCTGGACTTCACTCACTCACCACACCTCTCTCTAAATATGTACAGCAATTGATTGATGCTTTGTCCCAGCACATGGCCTCCTACTTAAGGGCTTTACCCCTTTTGCTTCTTTGTTTCTCTTTGTTCATCCTGGACATTTCTCTCATGTCTTCACTGTCAACTATTTGCAACCTTTCAGGTTTACTGCGCTCTGAAATCTCTATATTAACAGTTAATATTAACAGTTTCATTCTGTTTTTCTCTTGGCATTTACAAAAGCATTCATTGAGGTACTCATTGCTTTCTCTTTATGAAAAGCCCATCTTATTCTGTTAATAACCTTCTTGGCACGAATTCGATGCTATCTAACTCATTGTGTCAATACAAGTTTCCATTGTGGACTCTGCCAGCTTCTGTAAAGTCCTATGATTCAAAGCTCTTCCTATCCAAAAGCTCATTATGACTGGTTGCACCAACATGGTGAAAGGCTGGGTAAGGGATGATTATTCCCTCCCCCTCAATGAAGCCTCCATATTTAGCTACATTATTTACTTTTTACCCAGGACCAGCACAAGGATTTTGCCACCTTGGACAAACCTTCAATTAGAAACCGTCTGTGCTGAATATTCCAGGAGACCTTGGCAGAAATGACGTCATGTAAAGTCAGCCAAAATGTGTGAGAGCATTCTAAGGAAAGAAAAGTCCTGGGGACCTAGGGATCAGCTCAGGGAGCAAGGGTAACTTGGGGATTCATTGCCCCCATTGGAAAATTAAACTCCCTGCTATCTTATTACAGCGGAGCAACAAGATGTCTGTGGGTTTGAGCTCCATTGTTTACCTTCCAGTCACAAACATCAATAGTCAGAATGCAAGAACACTTACAGTAATCCTTAAATACAAATCACTGACCTGAACAGAAGGGAGGTGAATTAAACCCCTGATTATGTCCTTCACAGTCAGATGAATGCTCAATTCTTGCACGCAATACATCAATGAAATTCATACCTCACAAATCCTATTTCAACATGCCAATATCCCAGCCAACCACAATCCTCCTAGGTTTTGCTTTTCAGTTTAAGGATGTTTGAATTTGATTGGGCAGTGCTGCACTGGTAGCGATCTCACCACATAGCAAAGCCTCACAGTTATGAGATTTGTCATTTCTGTCCCCTTGGTTGCTGATACTAAATTATGGGATTGATTTGTTTGAAATTTTAGGCTTCAATCCAAATGTTACTAAAAATCTGCCAGTTTCTTAAGGCACTACTTGAAACCTATCTCTCTAATGTAGCTTTTGACC
This sequence comes from Rhincodon typus, assembly GCF_021869965.1. Taxonomy (NCBI): domain Eukaryota; kingdom Metazoa; phylum Chordata; class Chondrichthyes; order Orectolobiformes; family Rhincodontidae; genus Rhincodon; species Rhincodon typus. The sequence goes on along the minus strand of NC_063335.1, from coordinate 96,823,466 downwards.
ATCTTTTCTAATATCATTTTATGTGTGTCAGTGTCAAATGTGCTTTATATTACTAATGTGAAGCACCTTGACATATTTTGTTAGACTGAAGGCATTATATAAATACATGTTGTCATTGTTCCTTCTCAACTCTGAATATAGCATCCTCTACAATGTTCCTTTCTCTTCTCCTCATCCTGTATCTTCATCTTCACTCCATTGAAATAAAGACATTAAATTGTCTCCTACTGGAACTATTCTTTCCCAGAAACTGATCCCTTAAAATTCCTTCATTTTCTTGATTGTAATTTTATTCTGCAGTCTTCTATAGCTACATTTAGTATTAGGTCTTCTTTTGCTTCAGCTTCCCTGCTATTTGGGTTTTGAAGATCACAAATGTGAGTTCTCAACTTAGTAAGAGCTTTAAAACTTGTGAGAAAAAGGTCATTCTCAGTCTGTCGATTAAAGGTTTTAGTTTGCGCGAGGAGATGTTGTTTTGTACTTGAGCATTAACATCAACTGCAGTGCTGACATGTGCAGAATCAAACCCAATGGCTTAACATTCTGCAGTGTTGTGTTCAGAGTGGGCTAGATCCACAGCATGGTTCAATTTCAAATTAAAGCTGGCTTCATTTAGATGAATATCAAATTAACATTTGCAATGTTTACCTGCTGCAATCCTGGCATGCATTCACAGTCAACCCACACTGGCTGTTCCTTTCAGATATGTCAAGCCACCAGGAAGGAATGTAATGGATTAAATCTGATGCACAGCGTTCACATTGAATTAAATAGGTTTTATTTGGAAGATAGTCTTGTGCCTTATTTGAATAACTTTGTTTTAAATTAAAATTTCATCTTCAAACTCTGATGACCTGAGATATTACTCAGTTAAATACAATTAATCCTCCCGCTTTTGATCCTGTTGATAAGGCTTCATGGTGAGATGAGAGGCCAAAATAGGATCAAATTCAGTTGTGCCACATGCTCTGTCTAAGCTCACATGCAGAGTGATCCTTTTAGGAAACTACTACACAATGACTGGCGTCTATGCTCTCTTGCATCAACAAGAGCCTTCAGTAGAAGAAACAAAAGATTCATACGATTTTAGAATTGTGATTTGAAAATTTCTCTTTTAGAGTCATTGAGTCACCCAGCACGGAAACAGAACTTTCAGTCCAACTCGTTCACTCCAACCACACATCCTAATCTGACCTCGTCCCATTTGCCAGTATTTGGGCCATAAACCCTTCCTATTTATAGATGTCTTATAAATGTTGTAATTGTATTCACCTCCACCCCTTCCTCTGGCAGCTCATTCCACACACACACCACCCTCTGCGTGAAAAATTTACCCCTCAGGTCCTTTTTAAATCTTTCCCCTCTCACCTTAAACCTACTCCCCCACTCTAGGAAAAAGATGTTGGCTATTTACCCTATCCATGTCCCTTATGATTTTATATATGATCTTATAAGGTCACCCCTCAGCCTCCGATGCTCCAGGAAAAAAAAGCCACAGCCTATTCAGCATCTCCCTATAACTCAAACTCTCCAGTCCCATCAACATTCTTGTAAACCTTTTCTGCACCCTCTTTAAGTTTAACAACATCTTTCCTAAAGAAGGGTGATCAGAGTTATATGCAGTATTCCAAAAATGGCCTCACCAATATCCTGTACAGCTGCAATATGACATCCCAACTCCTGTACTCACTGTTCTGACCAATAAAGGTTTGTTGTACCTTGGTTCCCACACTAGTCTATAAAACAGGAAATTAATTTAAATGTACTTCACTGACTTTGAAGTTTTTTTCCTCGTCTCCCTCTTTGTCCAAGCTGTTTGTCAATAGATGCCACGAAAGGACCATGAGCAACTCTTGCAGAAATCCATTTTAAAATTAATAATTTGTGAAAATTTATGATTTTAAATTATTTGTAAGGTACCTCTAGAATACGGAAACAAATAACATTTTCCTCACAAAATTGCAGTCTGAATGATCGAACCAGACTGCTTTCAGGCAGATTGAATTATTTAGAACAATATTTAACATTGGCAGAGATTCAAGACGAACCTCTCAGGAAAGCAATATTAAAAAGTTGTTTGATCGTACAGAATTTGAGCATTGTTGAAAACAGGATACATCTTGTTGAAGCTTTTCATCTTGCACTCATCAGGACAATTCACAAAAATACCATTGTAAAGGGAAGTAACATTTTTATACTGTACGATCGGTACATGCTGCTTAGTTGGCAAATCCAGTCTGGTTGGTATAGAGAATACACCAGGCAGACAATGACTGACAGTTAACTGTCAAGCTTTGTTTAAATTTAAACAGGTTTATTCTGAATTATCCAGACATTGTTCTGATGAAAGAACCAGCGAATGAATGTTGCATACTTCCTTCAGTTAACAGGTGATTGTGTGTGTACTCGATTTTTCTCGCTGCAATGAACAGAGCTCACAAAGTAGTCCCTTGTCAATCAATCAGTATGTTGTGCTCATACAGTAAAAACATTTGTTCATCTTTATATTAGTATTCTTCTTGTGAATTGTGTTTATGAGTGCATCACTCATATGAGGCAGCAGTGCTATTGTAATGTCAATGGATTGTAATCCAGAGACCCAATCGAATGTTCTTGGGGCATGAGTTTGAATTCAACTATGGCAGATGGTGAAACTTGATTTCATTAAAATATGACATTAAAAGCTAGCTGAATGACAACAATTGTTGGTTGATATAAAAACCACCTGGCTCACTAATAACCTTTAGGGCTGGAAATCTGCAATCCTTGCCTGATCTGGTCTACATGTGACTCCAGACCACTGTAAAGTGGTTGACTCTTAACTACCCTCTGAAATGGGCAAGCAAGCTAATCCATTCAAGGATGGACAACAAGTGTTGGCCGAGCCAGCGACCCCAATCAAGAAAAAAAGATGATATAGTTTGACAAAATGTACCTTCATTCAACAAAACATGGTTGCTCATTGAGATGAAAGCACTGTCCTTTGGTAAGAGACTGAATTCATTGAGACTCTATGCTCTACAGTTTAAAGAATGAGAGTTGACTTCATTGAACATGTAAGTTTCTAAAGGAGCCTGACAAAGTAGATATTGAAACATTGATCAGATCATCTGAGGGCCAGATAATTGTCACAGCATCATAGACTAAAGTTACACATCAGGACCATGTGGAATTCCTGACGCAGTTGACTCTGGGAGAACTGACCTGAAAAATGGAAAATTCAGTGGCAGTTCTCCTGTGTCTGAAATACTCCAACAAATATCCTTAAAGTCACAGAGTCAGTGGAGACTCCAGGAGGCTCAATAGTTGCCCAGAAAACCTATGGGATTAAATCCTTCTCTAACTTCTAGGTGACTATTAAACTGACGTCCAATTAACCGATGACACCCAAATACAAACCTAAACTCTCCCTTGACCCAACATACCACTCAACACCCAGCCCATCAGCCCACACCTATCCTAGTCCCATTGGGATGTGACCCATACTCACTGACTCAACCCAATCCTGGCTTTCCCATCTCATGCCTCCAGCTTGATCTGACTCCTCCCACTCCTGACCTGAACCCAACCCACTGAAACGCCTCCTTTGAGTCACAGAATATGGCACTGTGCAAAGGGGACTCGATTCTGTAAATGTTCTTCTCTCCTGTTGGCTGTGAGGATTCCTGGACAAGTCTGCTATGTTAGCCCTGAAGAGGCACTTGTCTCGGAAATTCTGGAATAGAAGTCATCTAAGTATCACTGACTAATGTAAATGTAAATTAGTTCTGAGAAGAGACTTGCTGGACTCGAAATATTTACTCTGTTTCCCTCTTAACAGATGCTGCCAGGCCAGGCATTATAGGCCATGCTCTGTTGGTATTATCACTAGACTATTAATCCAGAGACCCAAGTAAGGTTCTGGCAACCTGGGTTCAAATCCCACCCTGGCAGATGGCAGTTGAATTCAATAATAACATGGAAATAAGAGTTTAATGATGATGATGAAACCATTGCTGATTGTCAGGAAAACAAAAACACCTGGTTCATTAATATCCTTTAGGGAAGAAGATCTGCCATCTTGTCTGGTCAGGCCTACATGTGACTCCAGACTCATTGTAATGTGATTGACTCTTAACTGGCCTCTGGGCAATTAGGGATGGGCAATAAATTCTAGTCTAGCCAGTGATGCCCACATGCCATGAATGAATAAATAAAAAACCTGCTGGGTCTCTCTAGCCCCTTATGTGAACTCCACCATCAGCAGTATTTTATTTGCTTTTATTTCAATGTAGCCGTGTATTGTTTTATGTCTGATGTCAGAAATTATGTTTCTGATCCTGATCGGAATTTCTAGGCCATTATTTCCATTGGTTGTGGAATGTCAAACAAGGAGTCACAGTCTCTGAGAAAGGGTTTATTATTCCAAGAAGTTTGAGGATTCTCCATCATTGAATATATTTAATGTTAAGTAGACAGATTTTTCGACTCTCAGGAAATGAAGGGATATGGAGTGTGGACGTAAAGGTGGAACCGAAGCCAAAGATTAACCTGATTCTGATGTTCCATATCATCTACATCTGCTCCTATTTATAATTTTCGTACATAAAGGTTTGTTGAAAAGCAAATTGACCAAGAGCAGATTTATTACTCTGTCATGTGAGATCATTTAAATGTCCATAAACCAGCATATCAAATGGTATATTTTTGCTTTTACACCATAATTGAATTCTGAAAAAATATTTCAGTTGTACCTTAAAAATTGAGAGTAACTCCTTCGCTGAGTAGGTGAGTAATGCAGATCAGGAAGACCCTAGGTTTCATCTTTCATAAGATTTGAGCTAACCGATTCCAGAAGAGGAGTAGTAGTGTGGATGCTATAATTGCCTTCATCTTATTGAGTCCTGGAGTGGAATGTCTACCAGGATTACTGCTGCAGATTGTATCCAGCAATATTTGATCATCAAATAAGGATAGGTTTAGGCTCATATGAGATGTCAAGCACTGCCTATAAGCCTATGCAATGTCCTCACAATAAAAACAAAACAAAATACTGGGAAAACTCAGCAAGTCAGGCAGTACCTGTGGAGAGATATTTCATCAGAACTGAAGAAAAATAGAAATGTAAGAATTTTTCAGCCAATGGACGCAGGAGGAACAAAGAAGCATGTCTATCACATGGTGAAGTTCAGGGAAAATTAAATACAAAATATTTCCATGAAATAACAGCCAAATAAAGTGGTAATGAATATCGTAAAGAACAAAAGTTGTGTCTGAATGGCTACTTAAAAATCATTTTACTGCAACATGAAAACGATAAAGAAAGATACTCAATAAAGAACAGCCCAAAAATAGAAGAAAAAAGCAAATAGAACATGTTGGGGCAGAGGCTATGATCTAAAATTGTGCCCGTGTTGAGTCTAGAAAGCTATGAAGTGCCAAGTGAACGGCAAGGTGCTGCTATTCCTCGAGTTTGCGTTCAGTTTCACTGGAGCGGTCCAGCAGGCCAAGGATAGAAACGTCAGTACAAGGGGGAGCAAGGCAGTGAACTAAAATAACAAACTTGGGCCAAATGGCCTGCTTCCACACAGTAGGGATTCTATGATTCCATGAACAGAAAAATCTCAAGGTAGCTTTTGCTGACTGAACGGAGGTGTTTGATTTCCAATGTAGAGAACGCCACACTTTGAACAATGAAGACAATCCACTACATTAAATGAAGCACAAGCGAATAACTATTTCACTTAGAAGGACTATCTGGGGCTTCGGTAGTAAGCAGGGAGAAGGTGAACAGATAGATTTTGCACTTCTTACACTTCCATGAAATAGTTCTGTAAGAAAGGAAGGACACGTTCAGGTTGATTGAACACTGGAGTAGTGTGTCGCAGAAGGAACAAGCCCTACAAAATACTGGAAAGGGAGAAAAAGGGAGAGGTCTGTTTGGTGATGGCATCACTATAAGGTGATGGAAATTGCAGAGGATGATCTATTGAATTCAGAGACTGGTGGGACAATAGGAACCTTATCATATGTCCGGGAAGGGGAAGGAGGAGTGAGAGAAGAAGTGTTTGAAATAGATTGGAAGGCCCTTCTACATCACTGGATATAAGTCTTCAGCTGAAGATAAAGGAAGACATGTCAGAAATGTTGGTGTGGAAGTTTGTAACTCTCTCTTCAACCTCCACTCCAAATGTTAACATAGATAGTTATGCAGAAAGTTAAAAGTGGTAAGAAATGCTACAGCTGCATAACTTCTGGAGAAAAAAAGTAAATTCTTTGGGGTTATTTATTCAAGACATTTCTTTATTTTATTGTTGATTAGGTAACTGCTTTTACTGGAGTCTAGTTCATGAAATTGTTCAGGAAAATTTGCAGAAGACTGATGGTTAGCTGTGCAGAGGTTATTGTGTAACATAATGGGTCTGAAAAGGTTGATGATGGATACTGTACTAAGCTCCATACAATCAGAATGACTTGGGACAGAAAAGGCAGAACAGTTTAGAATCTTGTAGAGTGATGACCTACAATCTACTTCTCTTTGCAAGGCAGAAGTAGGGTAAGAACGAAAAGAAATCAGATTGTTCACAGAGAAAATGTTTACCCAATTTTTCCCTCAAACCTTAAATGGCAAATTCAAAATCTCACACATTGAATGGTGACTACTTTATTTCCATGCATTACCCTCTCTTAAAGGACCCAATTGGCTCTAATTACTCCTTCCACAGAAAAACTAGATGAGCCCAATTCCCGACAGTGAAAACAGGGCAGGTACCTGCTTGCTGCAGATCGTCAATGCCAGCTATCATGCCATTGCTTCTTAAAACATAAGCTCCCAACATGCTCCATGACCACCATTCTCCTTCACCTCTCACCGACACAAATTGGTATCAGCCTCATCAAACTTGCTCTCAGACCAGCTCAGCCACTACTTCAGGCTTTCAGCATTTCACTTTGGATCCAACAGACACCTAAAATTGCATGGTGCTGCCAGGGGAGGCAATAGCCTAGTGTAGGGACCTTGGTTTGAATCCAATCATGGCAGATGGTGGTTTGTATTAAAAAAAAGTCTAATGATGACTGTGGAACCATTGCTGATTATTAGGGGAGAAACCCATATTGTTCCCTAATGCTCCTTAAGGAAGGAAACTGCTGTCCTTTCTTGATCTGGCATGTGACTCCCAACTGACAGCAATATGGTTGACTCTTAACTGTTCCCTAGGCAATTAGAGATAGGCATTGAATGAAGGCCCAGCCAGTGACACCAACATTTTTAAAAAGTTATTTTGCATTCAGGGACAATCACACATTGACACAGGATGTTTTTGCCAAGGACACACACATCTTATGCTACATGGCTCACTTTCTTATCACTCACTGACCTTAGCATTGCAGGCTCCCAATCTCTGCATGGTTACATTGCTTTCTTAGCGCACAAGACCTGAGTGCACAGTTACAGCAGGATGCCATCCTCTTTCATTTAGCTTCCTTTCCAGTGCTATTGGAGAGGCAGGTAGCTTGCAGTAGTGAAGAGCACTGAAAAGTAAATGTATCAGTCAGACAGGCATGCCCACCTCACTGTATGGAACTTTGTGACCTCAAAGTCAGAGTTGTAGTGTGTACCAGCAGATTATATCTCAAACATGTTGCAAGTGCTTCAAGTAAACGGAAATGTGCAAAAGTCAGAGGAGAAGTGACCTTATTAGGGCAAAGGGGGAATTACAATCAGTCCAAAGGCAACATCACAGTCAGTCAAGGGGCTCATATAATTACAGCGCAGGAGATATTAGACACGGACAGTCCAGCAAATCATATCCAGGTCAGTGAGTCAGGATGCTGTTGAGACAGCAGTCTCAGGGCTAGGCCAATAGTTGCTTCAATGAGACAAAGGGAAGAACTGATTGGGATGAAAGTGGATGCAAGAGTAGTCAGGTGTCCCCACTGAATGTGAAGAAAGTGCACAGGAGACAAAAAGTTAATAGTTTGGAAGGATTAGATGGTTGAGAGCCCTGATTGAGCATGTTGCATGCACATTGTGAGAGTTGTAGTTCATTAACTTTGCTGAGATGTATATTTACTGGTACATTTAGACTTTGTGCTGGTCCTTGCATGTGAGGTAGCAAATAAAAGATGGTGACACTTAATCTTGCTGAGCACAGAAGATTATTGAACATCCTGCAGCACTGCTTGGTGTCCACTTTCGTGCAGGACACAGCACTAACCTGTCCAGACTAGCAAAATCTCCTTTGGCAGTAATCAGGGAAATGGACTGCCCTCCTTTCCATCACCCTGTCTGTCAGTACTCTCAGATTCCTGTTCAAGAACCTTTCCTTTGTTAAATTTTGAAGGTCAAGCACCACAGTTTGAGCAGGAATTTCTGGCTTACAGTAACTACATTGCTGTGTACGGTGCCAGAGGTTTGGAAGGCAGAAGGTCTTTCCAAAGGAGAGAACCTCAGCTTTATTTGTAATGTGATTCCCCAAAGAATGCACTCAACATAAATGATAAATGAGGTGAAAAGCAGAAGATTGTGTGAGAAAATCACTCTAGGCCATGATGGACCAGATGTCGAGAAACTCACTGGCCAAAATGTGAAAATACAGCTCATAGTCTTAGTTAAAATGCTGATCTCATTAACATAACTTGTACCTGATTGCTCCATGCAAAAAAACTATATATTGGTTAAGACAAGGTTCTTCTCTTCTCAAGAAGCCTTGGATAAACTGGATTGAATGGAAGTCGGGGGGAAACTCTCTCCTGGTTGGAGTCATAACTGGCACAAAGGAAGATAGTTGTGGTTGCTGGTGGTTAATCATCTTAGCTCCAGGACATCTTTGCAGGAGTTCCTCAGGGGAGTGTGTTAGGCTCAACCATCTTCAGGTGCATCATCCATGCTCTTCCTTCCATTAACAGGTCAGAAGTGGCTATGCTCAGCGATGAACACAAACACGTATCCAAATGCAACAAAGACATAGACAATATCCAGGTTTGGGCTGAAAAGTGGCAAGTAACATTTACACCTCACAAATACCAGGTAATGACCATCTCTAATAAGAGAGAATCTAAACATTGGCTTCAACATTCAGTGGTGTTGCTATCAGTGAATCCTCCACTATCGACATCCGTGAAAATAAAATGGCTACAAGAACAGGGATTCTGCAAAGTAACTCATCTCCTGACTCCCTAAAGCCTGTTCATCATCTACAAGGTACAAGTCAGGAGTGTGATGGAATACTCCCCACTTGCCTGGATAAGTGCATCTCCAACAACACTTAAGAAACTTGAAACCGTCCAGGATGAAGCAGCCCACTTGACTGGCACCAATCCACAAGCATTCACTTTCTCCACCACCAATGCTCAGTGGCATCAATGAGTACCACCTACAAGATGTGCTGCAAAAATTCACCATGGCTTTTTGTACAGCACCTTCCAAACCCACGACCACTTCAGGCAGTAGGCATATGGTACCAGCAACACCTGCAAGTTCCTCTACAAGCCACTCACCATCCAGACTTAGAAATATATGTCATTCCTTCAGTGTCACTAGATCAAAATCGTGGAATGCCGACCCTCACAACATTGTGGGTTTACCTACAGCATAAGAACTGCAGCAATTCAAGAAAGTAGCTCACGACCACTTTCTCAAGGACAACTGGGAACGGGCACAAAATGACAGTAACTCCCACATCTCTCAAAACAATTTAAAAAAACATACTAATCAGACAAAAAAGGTAATTATAATAAGTGTGTATAACAACAATTGAGGGAAATACAGGCAATCATCAGGTCATCCTGATACACATCTCAATTTAAGAAAACTTTGTGAAATGCAATGGCCCACACTGCCTATTACATCAAACTCACAAAGAGCCAGGGGAAGTACAGGACATGTTATAAGGTATTTATTGTTGATGCCAAACTTGACTAGATTTTAAGGCCAGTACATTATTGAAGGAAAAGAAATAAAGAGTTCCATAGCTTAGAAGCCCTGGCTAGAAAATAATTCATTAGAAAAAGCCTGTAATAGGTATTGATTTCAACATAGTGAGGAAGAAAGAAAGAAAGTAACGAACATGATCTTTCATTTTTTTAGCACCTTCAATGCCCTTTGTACAACCTAAAATGTTTTACACGCAGCTAAATATTTTGAAGTGCAGTCTCTGTTTCAATGGAGGAAACATGATAGCCAATTTGCAGAGACAAACTCTCCTTATTGATGTCATAGTTAAGAGATGTTTCACTTAGGAATAAAGTCTATTTCAAGACTTGAAACAAAATCTAGTCTGACTTGATAGTGTCGTATGGACAAAATAAGTTCAGCTCTACTTTGGATATAATAATGATAGGGTGGTTAAGTTACAGGATTTGAAACCCCAAACAATAAAAATAGGAAGTGCTGAAAATATTCTTGATGGTATGCTGAAAGGTGGGAGGGGCACTTAGTCAAGCAGTATGATGATACCCATGAACCCTGCCACCTTCGCGTTTCCATAACATTGTGCTCAATTACCAACTGAGACTCTTTGAGGCCAAATGATGAGCAATTAAGGGCTTCATCTAACTATTCTTTGCTTGAGTTACATTTAGCTTCACTGGAGCACTGTAGGAGGCTAAGGGTAGAGAGGTCAAGGTAGGACAAAGGTGGAAAATTAAAGTTAAAAGCTTAGGGTCATGCGTGTGGTTGTACATAGTGTTGAAACTATATGTGTTTGGTCTTCCCAATGAGAGAAGGAATCTTGAAATGGGAATATTGTATCAAATTGAAAGAATGGGTCCTTGGATGGCAATAGCAAAGACAAATGGAATGGAGGGCTTTATTTCAAAGGGAATGGAGTGTAAAAGTAGGGAGATTTTCCTAAAACTATACAAGGTACTAGTCAGACCATAGCTGTAATATTGTGACCAGTTTTGGACCAGTTCTTATCTAAGGAAAGATATACCGCCATTTGAGGAAATCCAGAGTGGGTTCATTAGGCTGATCCAGGGTATGGAGGGACAGTTTATGAGGAGAGTTTGGGTAGATTAGGCCTTTATTCATTGGAGTATAGAAGAATGAGAGGTGACATTATTGAAACATACAAGGTTTTGGTGGACTTGACAAGCTAAGTGCGGAAAAGTTATTTCCCCTTGTGGGAGAGCCTAGGAATAGAGGGCTTAATCTCAGAATAATGGGTTGGACATCTAAAACAGATATGAAGAGAAATTTCATCTCTCAGAGGGGAAGAATCTGAGGAATTCTTTACTGCGGAGGACTGTCAAGGCTGGACCATTACATATATTCAAGGCTGAGATGGATATATTTTAAACTTATAAGGAAATCAAGGGTTATGGGGAAAAGGCAGGAAAGTGGAATTGAAAGTTACCAGATCAGCCGTGATCTAATTCTATGACAATGATGACTTGATGGGCTGACTGACCTACTCCTGCTTATGTCTTATGGTCTACTAGTACAGGCCCAGTGTCCACAGTGTCTCCTTATGGAAGAGTCTCACCATCCCAGGGATTAGTCTAGTAAACTTTTGCTGTAGTTCCTCTAAGACAAGTATACCCTAGGAGAGGATATCCTTGCTGTAAATGAATGCAGTGAAGATTCACCAAACTGATTCCTGGTATGTCAACTTTGTCATATAATGAGAAATTGAGCCGACTGGGCAGATATTGACTGAAGTTTAGAAGAATGAGACAGGATCACACTGAAGCATATACCATGCTGACAGGGGAGGACAGAGTGAATGCAGGGATGATGTTTCTGCAGGTCAGGGGAATTGAGAACAGAGGGCCATTGTTTCAGGATACATGCTAGGCTATTTTAGAAGGAGATGAGGAGAAATTTAGTCTCTTAGAAGATGTGAATGTATGAAACTGTCTACCACAGAAGACTATGGAAGCAAAGCCACTGAATATATTTCAGGAAGACCTAGATCAATTTCTAGAAGCAAAAGGTATCCAGAGCTATGGGGAAAAGGCATAAGCATAGCATTAAAATAGAGGATCAGCCATGATTTGTTGAATGGTAAAGGGTGTGTGATGGGCTAAATGGCCTAGCTTTTTTTTTCTACGTTTTTATCCTTCCTTCGGCAGAGTGACTGGAACTACATGCAATACTCCAAGTGGATTCGATTTATACAACTGAAGCAAGATTATTTTTAATTCATACATAGGATGTGGACATCACTGGCTTGGCCAGCATTTCTTGCCATTCCTAGTTGCCCTTGAGAAGGTGGTGGTGAGCTGCCTTCTTGAACCGCTGCAGTCCATGTCCTGCAGGTAGACCCACAATGCTGTTAGAGACGGAATTCCAGGATTTTGACTCTGCGACATTAAAGGAATGGCAATATTTTTCCAAGTCAGGATGGAGAGTGGTTTAGAGGGAGAGCTGCAGGTGATGGTGTTCCAACGTATTTACTCTTGATGGTAGTGGTTGCGGATTTGGAAGGCATTATCTAAGGAGCTTTGATGAATTTCTTCAGTGCAATTTGTAGATGGCACACGTTGCTGCTACTGAACAACATGGGTAGACAGAATAGATGTGATGTCAATCGAGTGGCTTACCTTGTCCTGGATAGTGTCAAGCTTTTTGAGTGTTGTTGGAGTCGCACCCTTCCAGGCGTGCTCAGCATTCCATCTTACCCCTGTCTCGCGAAATGTAGATTGTGGGCAGACTTTAAGGAGTCAGTAGGTGAGTTCACCATTAGGAGTTTCATAGCTTCTGAGCTGCTCTTATAGCCACTCTATTTATATAGCTGATCCAGTTCAGTTCTGGTCAATGATAACCTCCGTGATGTTGATAGAGGATGGTTCAGTGACGGTAATTCAAGGAGAGATGGTGAGGTCATCTCTTATTGGAGTTGGTTATTGCCTGGCATTTGTGTGGCATAAATGTGACTTGCCACTTTTCAGCCTAAATCTGGGTATTGCTCAGGTCTTTCTGTATTTGATTATAGGCTGCTTCAGCGTCTGAAGGGTCAGTAATGGTATTGAACATTATGTAATCATCAGCAAACATCTCACCTCTACCGTGTGATGGAGGGAAGATCATTGGTGTGACGTAGCTGAAGATGGTTGGATCCATGGCACTCCCCTGCGGAACTCTTGTAAAGGTGTGCTGGAACTGAGATGACTGACCTTCAACCACTACAACCTATCACACCACAATCTGCCTAACTTCTTTGCTTTCTTGCAAAAACAGCTAAATTTGCCTTCTAAATTACTTGCTGCACCTGCATGTTAGCTTTCACTGATTTACAACAAGGACATGTAGATCTCCTGGATCTCAAAATTTTCCACTCTTTTACCATTCAACAAATAGTCAACATCTTTATTCCTTCAATATAATGGATAACTTTACATTCTTTACATTAAATTCCATCTGTCTTGATCTTATCCACTTATTCTGACTGTATAATTAACTCTGAAGCCTTTGTACATCTTTTTCACAACTCACATTCTCACCAAATTTTGTAACATTTGCAAACTTGGAAATGCTATAATTGGTACTATGTCTAAATCATTGATGTAGTTTGTAAACAGTTCAAGCCCCGCACTTTATGCTTGTGGTACATCAGTAGTTACAGCCTGCCAACCCAAGACTGTCCTTTTTATTCCAATTTTCTGCATTCTGTCTGTTAACCAATCCTGAATACATGCTAATATGTGTTCCGTCTGTTAACCAATCCTGAATACATGCTAATGTATTCCCCTCAATCACATACACTTTAATTTCGTTTATGATCCTCTTGATTGAGATTTTATCAAAAGCCTTCAAATACACTACATCCACTGGTTAGTCCTTATTGACTTTGCTGGTAATATCCTTAAAAAAACTCTATCAAGTTTGTCAAACATGATTTCCCCTTCTTTAGTCCATGTTGTCACTACCAAGGCAGACAATTATTTTCTAAACATCGATTAAATTATATTGTTTATAATAGATGTGGTGTTTTTCATATTGTTATGATTCTAGCTGCTGGTAATATTGGACAAGTCAGTTACCAGACTAAAGCCTGGCTTGAATGACCAAATTTTTATACTTGTAATTTGCTTATAGTGATGGTCGGTCACTGAACATATTCACAAGGGATTGCCAATGTATAGAACATCAAAGTTTAATACACTCAAAATAAAAAACACAAACTATTTTACATCACATAAGAACTATTTGAAATAGTCTTATTACAAATATCAGAAATAAAAACACAACCCTTTTACCCTCAACAACAACTTTACACATGTTCAAACTTCAGTGAAGGGTCACCCAGTTCCACATTATAGTTTAATATTCAGTTATCACATCTGTATATGGTTTCTTATCAGCAGCCTTCTACATTCACTCAATACTGTATTCTTATGTTAATATATCTTTGAGAGACCTTTAAACAAAATGTTATTTCTTAACATGGGTTCCTGAACTCCATTACCGCAGAATTCTGTTTCTCGATCTTTTCTCTTCACGACTTTTCAGCCACTCATACCCTCTTTTCAGCCAAAGCTTTTTTGAAGATTACTAAGCTATCTGCACCTTTGCTGCCATAGATTTGTTCTGTTTGATAGAAATGCACCGGCTTACTAACCTGGATGGTACCCTTTCTAAAAGATCTATTTCTATCTCCTGGAGTCAAACGTCACCTCGTTGCAGGGCAAAAGCCCATTTTTTTTCTTCTTTTCTATCCTTATTTTCTAAATAACTAAATTATTTAGAGACTATTTTTAAACGTGTGTTGAAGAAAACTGAGTTCCATTCGCAGAACAACTCTAAAATGTATCTAAAGCTATGCCTCCCTTCTTTAATACATGTTATGGAAATACAAATCAAACATAAAGCAGTACATACCTCTGTCCACTTTAGAACCTATTTTCCAAATATTAAACCTTCATCACCATCATACTTAGGAAAGGCTTACAGGTCTATAGCTGCCTGTTTGAAGCTTGTGATTCTCTACATCTGAAAAGATAAAAAGTGTTCTTTTTCACTAAAGTAAGTGCTGGACCAGGATAATCTTGTTACATAACAAATAATTTAACTGAAGGGAGAAGTTGAACATGTTCATGCTAATGCTCATTGCATTGAGTGTGGGTCTTGAGATGTAGCAAAAACAGCAGCTTGAGGAATGGTGAATATCTTGGAGACATTAGACATGATGGATAAATTCAAAACATTAAAGATGGTATTTGAGTTGAAATCAATGTGGAATAAATCTGAGCCAGAGATGGTTGCTGAGAGAAGAGGTACAGCTAGAAAAGTGAGTTTTGGTAATCTGTTGCTTCTTTACTTGTCCTGTTACCACTTCCTGGGTCCTTTACCATCAATCTTATTCATCATTCAGTCTCTTCATCCTCCCACCTTATCACTAACCTTCGCTTCTGTTCTTTACTGGTTTTATTTCAGATCTCCATCATCCACAGTATTTTGCTTTTTAGTCCTCATAATGCAAAACAAATTGAGTAGAATTCTACCAGGGAAGTCTCAAAAATATAGTGGTAAATATAAACAGAAACTATTTTCAATAAAGCTTCCTGACTGTTCAGGCTGCTGTAAAATCTCAATAGCTTCATTTATGTCCTTCAGGAATGAAATCTTGCTGTGATCATATAATGTGGTCCCTGTGCAATGCCAGTTAGATGCCAATTTTGACTCTTCGTTACCCTCTGAAGTGACCTATGAGCAGAAAAATTAGGAGCATGAGTAGACTACTCACCCTTCGAACTAGCTCTTGTATTCCATCAGATCGTGGCTGTTTCCTGGCATAGTAATCCAATTTCTAAAGTTGGACAATAATTACCAGCCTTGTGATGAACATGCCCATACCGAGACATAATTGCAAAATGGTGAATGGAGACCTTGGTGAATACCTGTCTCATTCCCACCATCTCAGTCATCTTGTTTTGGGTGGGAAGTTCTGCTGCAGCTTCAGGCAGGCAGAATATCCAGCAAAGCTTCTGATAGGGCGAGAAGGCTACTGGTCAGCACAAGTGATTATTTGATACGTGATCTGACAGGATTTCTTGATGATGAGGTGGAACTTTAGCCACTGCTGAAGATCCCCACCCAACATTTGAACAGAAAGCACTAAATCCAGCCCGAAGCCTATCTCTTTGATTCAGGCAGTTGTTGCTGCCCCCAATGCACCATTCATCAATCATTGAAGCTTTCTTGCTTCTTGACCAAAATTACTCCCTTGACAAATGTAATTAAAAATAATTAACTGATCATTCACCTTTTTACTGTTTGTGGAATCTTGCATAAATTGACTGGTGAAATCACCTATCTAGTGCATATTACACTTCAAAAGTAATTCTTTATGGGTTATTCTTTATGAAGTTTCATATAAACAGATTACAGTACTATGTAAGCAATGGTTCTTTCTGTCACTCAGTAATCCTATGAATAAATAATTCTAAACATTTATTTGTGAATTCCTGTTTGAGGGCTCTTGTGTACATTCAAGGTCACTTGTGTAACTTAAGAAGCAACAATTTTCCAATTACAGCCTCAAAATGCACTCAACATTTGCTTTGTTATACTCCTGAGATCAATTTATTTTAAAACTAGGAAACAAAAATGTTTTTGCCTGCTTGCAAAACACTACAAGCCTGCTCTTTCTGATATTAATCTCTTTCCAATGATAACAGATATGAATAATGCAAAACGAACTTGGGGACTTCATGGTGACTGTGAAGACAGATGAAATGACATAGGAATTAAATTAAATCTCATGCATTGTCAGAGATTAGAATTTTTTCCCCCTTCAAGTAGAAGATTCTTTGTGAAGCTGGTAAATATTTACTCAGGTAGCAACTTTAGAAAAAGATAGTGCTAAGATTAAATAGGATGAAGAGATGAAGGCAAATTTCAGAATGGTCTGCTAAGCACAATAATTCTGGAACAGTTGCATTTGTAATACCAGATGTTAATATTGGTGCAAAAATAAAAATGCTTTTCGTCACTTTATCACTCCATTCATGAAGAGGCTGGCAACATTTAGCAATGGGCCTACTCCTGCAAATCTGAAGAAACTGCCAGTTTTATACAATCTTCACTGTTTTTTTACTCCTTGGTCAAGTCAAGGGTCCCAGTCTTTAGCTACGAGTCCGAGCACAGTGAGTCAAGATCAATGCCTATTAATAGTTGAGGGGCTTGAACACAGTCAATGTCAGATATTCGGTGCATCTATAATCCAGGGTGTGGACCACACTCAGTCAGTCCAGTACAACAGTTTGAGGATTTGTGGTAGGTCGGTTGGGGGTCTCATCCGCCATCAGTCAGAGCTGTACATTTGGAGGTGGGAGACGGTCAGTGCTGGGGCTTAGCTCAGTGCAAATCACAGGGGAGTAGAGACCTTGTGGAATTTAGTGCTCGGCTTTGGAAGCAGCATGCTGGAATGCACGAGAGATTATTGTTGTGAAAGGGGGAAACACAAGACATAAGGAAGGGCAGACATCAGTGCTCTGGAGTACATAGGTTACTGTGGTGTTGTGGTGGCAAGGTGGTGTGGAGTCATCAACAGATACACCCACCCTGATTTCAATTAGGGGGACAGTACAGCAACATAGTTGACATGACAGAGCCGGCAGTGTACACTGGGCACTGGAGAAGTGTAGTACTTCCTGAGGCAGAACACTAAGATAGGATGAGGCTAAGGATGGATAACCTGCACTATTTGGCTCTTAAGTAGCAAGATATTTATTAACCTGCATTTATATTTGTAAGGAAGTGTCAGTTGTGCCACATATGCACCTTGAGAAGTGTTTTTGGCTCCCTGCCCACTACGTGAAGGGTAACTCTTGGCTGGCAGAGTTTGACCTGATGCACAGCTGGGTATTAACCATTGCTCCAATGCCAGGAATCCCAGCATGATCCAGCAGTGGTGAATAGTTCAGTATCTGGCAAGAGGGAAGAAAGGACGACTGGGGCTACATAGAGGCATGGCGCACAGGTAATGAGGCGAATTTTGGAGAGGATTGAGAGAATTGCAACAACATGAAAAGAAAAAGTTTGGAGGGATATGGAGCAGGCAGGTGGGACTAGTTTAGTTTGAGATTATGTTTGGTATGGCCTGGTTTAACCGAAGGGTCAAATTCTGTGCTGTATGACTCTATGAATCTATGAAAAATCTCATTAGCCATCACAGAGAGAAATGCTCCATGAAACCAGCCGCAACTGACCAATTTCTGGGAAAATTCAGCCCAATGTCTTTGTTTGTTTGAAGAGGTTTGGAAGATATAGTGGCTGTAGGGTGACCACTCTTCTCATTTTGTACTGGACAATGTGCTTTTTACCCAGTTCACTCAATGTCTGGTATTGGATACCTAAATATCTGACATTCTTGGGTTAAAGGTGGAAGAATAATAATGCGAAATACAGAAGTCTAAAAGACAGTGCCTAGCCACGAACATACCATGATTCAGTTTGCTGATCGCAACATCAACATTTTTTCATAGCCTGGCATGGAGGCCATGAGCAGGAACTTTAGATGATCAATCAAAAAGTTCCTTCAGATGTATACTTCCTATTGATCTACATCTTTCTGGAAGTTTCACACATTGGGATAAAAGTCATCTTTCCTGACTTCTTTCACAGGATGACACTTGCTGGCCTAACATTTAGTACTCATTTCCAATTGCCCCAGAAAAGGTTGTCATGAGCTGCTTTCTTTAACTACAGCAGTAGTGTAAGGATATCAAGAGTGCTCTTAGGAAACGAGTTCCAGGATTTTGACCCAGCTAGAGTGAAGGTAAGATACTTGAAAGTGAGGATGGGTGCATGGCTTGGCTGGGAACCAGCAGATGGTAGTGTTCATATGTATCTGCTGCCCTTGTCCTTCTGGTTAGTAGATGTCATGGATTTGGAAGCTGCTGTCAAAGAAAACTTGATGACTTCATACAGATTATTCATCATAGTGAACACAGTAAAGCCAGACATGGTAATGCACAAAGGAACTGTATTTCAGGCAATTGCTTTTGAATGTAGAACATAGAACAGTACAGCACAGTACAGGCCCTTCAGCCCACAATGTTGTGCTGAAGTTTTACCCTAATCCTAAGGTCTATCAAAGCTCCACCCCTACCTTATACTATCATCCATATGCCTATCTGATAGCTGTTTAAATGTCCCTAATGAGGACGACTCCGCTAACCTCTCCGGCAATGCATTCCACGCCCCTACCACTCTCTGAGTAAAGAACTTACCTCTGACGTCTCCCTGATATCTACCTCTTTTCACTTTAAAACTATGCCCCCTCGTAATAGCTACCTCCACCCTAGGAAAAAGTCTCTGGCTGTCTACTCTATCTATACCTCTGATCATTTTTTACACCTCTATCAAGTCACCTGTCATCCTTCATTGTTCTAAAGAGAAAAGCCCTAGCTCTCTCAACATTTCCTTGTAAGACCTTCCCTCCATTCCAGGCAACATCCTGGTAAATCTCCTCTGCACCTTTTCCAATGCTTCCACATCTTTCCTGTAATGAGGCGACCAGAACGGGACACGATATTCCAGAGACAACAAGGTGCAGGGCTGGATGAACACAGCAGGCCAAGCAGCATCACAGGAGCAGAGAGGCTGACGTTTCGGGGC
>NC_063335.1:96761141-96803517 GCF_021869965.1 Rhincodon typus | reverse complement strand
GCCCCGAAACGTCAGCCTCTCTGCTCCTGTGATGCTGCTTGGCCTGCTGTGTTCATCCAGCCCTGCACCTTGTTGTCTCGGATTCTCCAGCATCTGCAGTTCCTACTATCTCTGATACAATATTCCAGATGTGGCCGAACCAGGCTTTTGTATACCTGGAGCATAACTTCACGGCTTTTGAACTCAATCCTCTATTAATGAAAGCTAACACACCATATGCCTTCTTAACAACTCTATCCACCTGGGTGGCAGCTTTCAGGGAACTGTGGACATGAATCCCAAGATCCTTATGCTCCTCCACACTGCCAAGAATTTTTCCTTTAACCCTGTATTCTGCTTTCAAGTTTGTCCTTCCAAAATGAATCATCTCACACTTTTCAGGGTTAAACTCCATCTGCCACTTCTCAGCCCAGCTCTGCATCCTATCAATGTCCCTTTGTAACCTAGAACAGCCCTCCGCACTGTCCACAATGTGACCCCACCATCATATCATCCATGAACTTACTAATCCACCCTTCCACTCCTTCATCCAAATCATTTACAAAAATCACAAATAGAAGAGGACCCAGAACAGATCCTTGTGGTACACCACTCGTAACTGAGCACCATGTTGAATATTTTCTGTCCACTACCACACTTTGTCTTCTAAGGGTCAGCCAATTATGAATCCAATCTGCCACATTTCCCCCTATCCCATGCCTCCTTACCTTCTGCATGAGCCTACCATGGGGAACCTTATCAAACGCCTTACTTAAATCTATGTATACCACATCCACTGCTCCACCTTCATCCACGTGTTTGGTCACCTCTTCAAAGAATTCAATAAGGTTTGTGAGGCATGATCTATCCCTCACAAATCCATGCTGACTATCAAGAATCAAACTGTGCCTTTCCAAGTGACCATAAATCCTATCTCTCAGAGCCCTTTCCAATAATTTGCCCACCACTGACGTAAGACTAACTGGCCTGTGATTTCCATGGTTATCCCTATTCCCTTTTTTGAACAAGGGAATGACATTTGCCTCTCTCCAATCTTCCGGCACTATACCCATGGACAGTAAGGATGAAAAGATCGCCAAAGGCCCTGCGATCTCTTCCCTCACTTCCCATAGAATCCTTGGATAAATCCCATCAGGCCCGGGAGACTTATCTATGTTCAAGTTCCTCAAAATTCCTAGTACATCTTCCTTACTAACATCGACCTCCTCTAGCCTACCAGCTTGTTTCACACTGTCCTCCTTTACAACTAGGGTCTCTCAGTTGTGAATACCGAAGAAAAGTATTCATTAAGGACCTCTCCTATCTCTTTAGGCTCCGTGCACAAATTCCCTTTATAACCCTTGATCGGCCCTACCCTTTCTCTGGTCATTCTCTTATTCCTCACGTGTAAAAAGCCTTGGAGTTTTCCTTGATCCTATCTGCCAAAGTTTTCTCATGCCCCCTTATAGCTCTCCTAAGCCCTTTCTTCAGCTCCTTCCTGCATAACTTGTATCCCTCTAGAACCTTTTCCGTTCATTGTTTCCTAAACCTTACATAAGCCTCCTTCTTCCTCTTAACCAGTTGTTCAACCTCTCTTGCAGCAGAACAGAGGAAAATAAATAGATTCATAACAGCAGAATTGTAAACTTTGCTCGCTCTCTCTCTCCTCTTGCTTCCCTCATTCTTTCAAAGAGCAGCAACCAGTGATGAAGAAAATTAGAGAAAAGACCATTCACTGAGCGCACATTGATATCTACAAATTTACAGCCCACTGAGGAGAGAAATCATGAATGAAACATTTATGGTCTCAGGTTAAAACCTAAGACATCCATGAATTCAAAGACTTTTTAAACGTCATATACTTCAATACTTTATATTGTACATTTTCCCCTTTTAAACTTTAATCTGGTGTTTGTATTTCTTTGATACCTTTAGAGTTTCTTTTCTTGGGAGAATAAGTAATAACACCTTTAACTTTTCTCTGAAGAAATCCTTTTAATTGGCTTTCTATTTGATTCTAGTCAACTAAAGAACTGCATTTCTATTGAAGTGTGATATAGGTATGCGCTAAAATTAATTTAAAATCTTTGTTGTGGCCAACGGGGAAGGAGCAGGGGTGAGGGTTAAAAAAAAGAACTCATTAAACATAACTTCCTTGCCTTCAATGTAACTATGTATAAAACCCAGGAGCCCAAGTACTTTATTAACTGCTTTCACAACCTGCCCAACCACCTTCAATTATTTGTGTGCACGTATCCCCAGGCCCTTCTGCTCCTGCACTCTTTTAGGGTTGGAAATTAAACAAATGGTAATTAAACAAAGCTAATTTGTTGCCTATATGGATGTTGAAATATCTAAGCTCACACAAGCAGATAAATGCAAATTTTCTACAAAGATTTCCATACAGATCTATAATGTTGTCTTCCTTTTATGGCAGTAATTAATTATATTTCACATTGTGAATGAGGTTCAAATAAATCTAATGTTTATTTTTATAGTTTTAAGCATTTTTCACAATAGTTATGACATGTATAGAGTATGTTTACTAGTTTTATTTTTTTTATTGTTTAAGGCAGTTTTACCTTTCACAGTGTTTGATGAAATGAACCTGTATCAAGTTCTTCCCACATGCAGGGTGCAACCCAATTTGATTCAGTTGAGTACCATTTGGAGAACTATCCCTGCAGCCCAGATGACATATCGGCAAGCTGTGTGCCATCTCTGCCAAGGAAGCTTGCTTTACTTCCCCATTAGCACAATTTATGTTTCTGCCTCTAGCAGTGGATCTATTCAAGACCTTTCCTTCTCTTTAACTCTCATTTCACTGCTGCCATTTGATGGATTTTTCAATCAATTGAAATGAAAGTGTTACTGAGCTGGAACAAAAACAGAAGTTGCTGGAAAAGCTCAGCAGGTCTGGCAGCATCTGCGAAGAAAATAAATCAAAGTTAACGTTTCGAGTCCAGTGACCCTTCCTCAGGTTCTGACCCGAAACATTAACTTTGACTTTTTCTTCACAGACACTGCCAGAACTGCTGAGCTTTTCCAGCAACTTCTGTTTTAGTTCCTGTTTTACAGCATCCACAGTTTTTTCGGTGTTACTGAGCTGGTCGTGCTTATGACATTTTCTGACACAAGATATCTGAAAAGTGTAAATATCCAGCTCTTGAAGACAGCAATACAATTATGTGAAAAATTGAGCATACCTGACACAACCACCTTATATTCTCACATCTTTTGACTTCATAACAAATTATAGCATTAAAACCATTGAGGTTGGCTAGTGATAACTTTTCAAGTGGAACTTGCTGCTCTAATTTTATAAACATTTTTTTCTTAAAATCCTTCTCCATATTTCCTTTTACTAACCAGTTCTTTGATGCTATTGTTTCTGCCTTACCTGACATGTAATAAACCAATCCATATTTTTCTATTTCAAAGTATTTTGTCTACATTTACCTTGCTCCTACTCAGCAACCCATGGAAATAATTGCTACTTACCCCTTGAAAACCTTTTATAATTTTGAAAGCTTCTGCTGCAGTGAAAAACTATCCTATTTATTCAGCCTTCTTTGCACTACAGCTCCATGGGTTGATGCTCTCTGTTACCTCACCCAAATAGCCATTATTAACAGGTAAAGGAGGACAAACAGGGCAATTTTCTCATCTATATTTCCATCAGCCTGCTGATAATGGTGAGTTAGGCAGCCATGGTAAATCTATTATGGGTTCATCATGTTCTCTTTCCAACACATTTTCATATGTGTCAGAATTTCTGGCATCATTTCTTCAATTTCTTTATTCAGTCTGTTAAAAAGGTTGTTCCCTCATGTCACCTCTAATTTTTAATTATCTGACATCTGTGCCCTTTGGACATTGTCCTTTCAGCCCAGATTCTTACAATTACATGATCGAAGCACTTGTGATTTTCAACACCTCTTTCAAACCTCCTCGGACTTCTTTGTTCTAAGGACAAAAATTCCAACTTCTCCAGTCCCACCATGTAAATAGGAGACATCCATTTCAGTTTAATTTCAACATATAAAAATGTCATCAGCAACCCACCATCAACAATTCCATCAAGGCATGCTATTGTTTAAAAAAAATTCTCCAATGAACACTTTAAATTCCCAATTAATCCACTTACCATCCAGACTTGGAAAAATATCACCATTCTTTTGGCATTGCTGGGTCAAAAATCTGGAACTCCCTCCCTAGTAGCTTTGTTGTCTATCTACACTAAATGAACTGCAACCGTTCAAGGAGGCAGCCCACTATCACCCACTCAAAGGCAACTAGGAGATAGGTTCCCCATCCCAAGGATGAGCAAAATAAAATTAAATTGCATAATTGAAATATCTAAATATTACATGTTTGTCTAGACATTGTACATTAGTTAAATTACCCACCATCAATAAAGTTGGGAATGATTTCCCAAGACTCCATTTTTCTGTTCAATAATAGGTCAAAGGCAGGCCATACTTGTTGGGTCTGAACAGATTGTTGAAGATGCAAAATTAGAGCAGGACATGATGAAAATTCACATTCTCCTGTAGATTATCTAAGTAATGACCATTTCCTTCTACCTTAGTGACTTGGATGATGTGTAGTCTCTATGCAGAGACTCCTCTTATTAATAATTCCAGACACAACATAACTCAAGTGCAACTATCTCATTGGAAATGGTTCTAGGATTTTCAGTGGTATTGTGTCCAGAGTCTCCTGAACACCAGTTGGCAGTCATTTGTCATTTGCAACTGCATAAGGAAGAAGCATAAATAGCACAGGCAAGCTGCTCAAAGAGTATTGGCAACATTTGTGTGCAGCTGAGGCACACAGATGGAAGATGTGGCAAGTGTAATGGATGGAAAATATATGAGGTGACCCAAATGAAATTTTCAAGAGGGGACTTGGCAACGTTGCTCCAGATAAATCATCCACTATGGCAAAAATTAAAGTGGCAGTGGGATGGAGACACCAATTAAAAATGTTAACCTGATTTTAACTGCTTCATTCCAGTAGTGTACCAGAGAACAGTTAAAACAAGGCCAATCACTTCTCTCCCTTCCAAGACAGCTGCCATGTCCCAATCTCAACTTACTTTTTGAGAAGACGAATAAGAAAGTACTTGAGTCCTAAGTTTAAATAAATAGATTGGGACTGATGCTGTCATGGGAACAGACCATCAAATTTATCAAAGATCTATGTGGAGTATTAGATAGGCCACTGCATTCAAGTTTTTTATTTTAGATTTTCTGCTCAGCCTGTGGATTCAGGAATTGGATACCCCACTCCCAATCTTTACAGAATGTTCCAGGCAGTTAGTATGTTCACTTATCAGCTAGGACTGCAGACAACTTCTCTATGGTCTTGTTGTGAACTAATACAAAGGGCACTGCTAGGCTACCGAGCATCCTCAATACCATATTGAGGTATAGGAGGCTGAGAATAAGAATAAACCTCAGATGGTCAAAATAGATTGGATTATGGAACAAGACATCAGTCAAGGTCTTTGATGCAGGGAATATAAATGGGTTTAAGCAATGATTATTTATGGAGAGGAGAGATTGAAAGATATCAGAACCAGGTGATGTCAAGATCTATCAAAGAAGATCTTTTGTTGGGCCTTTTGTCTTCTCCTGCTCAAATAAAAGTGGTTATATTTTGTTCCTTGGAAAGATCAATTCTCCCTCCCTTCACTATTCATGTGATATCAAACCAGCCTGACTTTACAATCCATTGCTATCTCCAGTTTAAGGAACAGCATTGTCTAACAGTATCAGCATTACATTTATCAATTTCTTCTTGGTGGCGAATCAATTCGTGTAGAGCAGGAGTGACTCCTATTTTCTCACAGTAATAGTGTCTTTTGACGCAATGTAATACCAGTTGCCTTGTCAACCGAGATACTAAAAGATTGTGATCTTGAAACAGCTGCCAGTTTTGCATGGCACGCTGGCAATGACATTTTTTTATAAGCATTGATTTTCCTTTTCTTCATGCACCTCCAAAGCTAGTTTGGAGTCAGAAAACATTTGTGACAAGCCATTTCTAAGTGTCACATGTCTGACATGAGAAGGTACAATGATTTCCCTGATGAATTAAATGACCTGAAAAAGCAATGTATTCATGAAAAATACTGAAGACCTTATCAGTGACAGTTGAACAAGCACGCGTATAACAGTAGAATGTTTTCATAGAATTATGCTATTTATAAACTGGTTTCAACTTACGATTGCCTCAAAAACAGCAACAATTCAAAAGATGACCTAGGGCTTCTTCCACATTTTGTCCAGACAATATGGTTGAAAAGACAATAGATTCTTGGGTGTAAGTAAACAGGTGAGTTCAGCATTTTATGTAGTTTATTAAGTACAACTCTTTCAGTGTTTTATTTTCACAAGTCTATCCTTAAAAGAGACGCCTTCTAGAATATCTGTATCTTTGAATGCATCTTTTATTCAAAAGTGCATGTCCAAAAATTGAAAAACTTCCCTCATTGCACACTCTTAAACTGGGTAATCCTAATTAAAATGAATGGTAGCTGAACAAGTTGAAACTTTAAATTTTAATACTTAAAGAAAAAAATATATCAATTTGGATCTGGTGTTTTCTTCAATTCTGCTGAATGTCAATTTCCCAATTTTTCAGTGTCATTCAAATGAAATTGACAGGACACTTAGGAGAGAAATGAGCACAGCTTCGCATCCAATTCTGGATGTCTTGGTGCAGGGTATTCCTTCTTTTTATCGTCTTCCTCCTTCTTAACCTCAGCAATGATAATTCTTCTGCTGGGTTAAGTTGGTCAAACATCTGGCATGGATGTACTAATCAGTAGAGAAATATCAGGAACAAGGTGCTCTTTATTCCCATTTGAGATCTTGACCAGCTTAAGCAACACGTTAAGCCTTTATCAGGCTGTTCACGTGTTGGATGAAAGCATGACCTAGTTAGTCTGCTAATGGTCCTTGCACTGTATATGCAGCTCCTACCCTGCCTTGACCCCTTGACCTTATCACTGGAATCTTCCTCTGTATTCCAGTTTCCTCCTTCCGTTCTGTAGCACCCTTTCAATGCCCTTAATACCCTTATCTTTCAATTCCATTCCGTACCATTCATTTCTCCTGAACCTGACTTTATCTGAATCTTTAATTGAACCATGTTTTATGTTTATTTCCTTTTGACTTGAGCTCCCTTCTGAGTTAAGTCCCCTTTTGAATTAAGGCCCACCTACCTGTTCCAGGCAGCTTTGCTGGTGTCAGACTCTGTGGCTGCCTCACTTAGGCAGGCTAGTTAATCCAGCCAGGCTTTACCACCTACGATGCAAGCATTTAAGAACCGCAAGACTGCAGATAACTGTAACTGGTCAAAAACTGATTGACCCGGTGAGGCTTCAACACAGACACTGTCAGCATTTAAGGTAAGGCACAGACAAGACCACAAGATACAAGCAAGATGGCATATGTGTTGTGAGAAGTGATTGAGTTGACTAGGCCTACATTCACTGGAGTTTTGAAGAATTAGCTATGCACTTTGGTGGGAAGAATAGAGGCATAGACATTTTCTAAATGGGGAAAAGCTTCAGAAATCTGAAGCACAAAGGGATCTGAGAATTCAGGGTTCTCTTAAGGTTAACATGCAGGTTAAGTTGGAAGTTAGGAAGGGAAATGTAATGTTAACATTCATTTCAAGAGGACTGGAATAGAAGAACAGGAATGTGCTGCTGAGGCTGTATAAGGCTCTGGTCAGACCACATTTGGAATATTGTATGCAGTTTTGGGCCCATTATCTAAGGAAGGATGTGCCTTGGATGGGTTCCAGAGGAGGTTCGTAAGAATAATCCTGGAATGAAGGGCTTGTCGTATGACAAGTGGTTAAGGTTTCTGGGTCTGTACTCGATGGAGTTTCGAAGGATGGGGGTGGAGGATCTCATTGAATACTGAGAGACTAGGATCGAACAGCACAGTCTCAGAGTGAAGGAATGACCCTTTATAACTGAGATGGGGAGGAATTTCTTCTGTCGAAGGGTGGTGAATCTATAGAACTCATTGCTGCAGGAAGTTGTGGAGGCCAAGCCACTTAAGACAGAGATAGATAAGTTCTTGATTAGAAATGGGATCAAAGGTTATGGAGAGAAGAAAGGAAAATGGGGTTGAGAAACATATCAGTCATGATCTAATGGCAAGTAGACTCAATGGGCCGAATAGTCTAATTCTCCTCCTATATCTTATGGTCTTATGGTCTTAATGGCTTAGTTAAAGGGATGGAGTATTTTTTAGCCAAATTTGCAGATGCTACAAAGGCAGGTAAGAAAGCAAGTTGTGAGAATGAGAAAATCAGTCTCCAAAGGGAAACTAAACACGAAACTTCTTGCTCACAAAACAGCAGCGAACAGAGCAAATAATCCTATATCCGATGGATCAGATCTGAGCTCTGCAGTCCTGCCGCATCTAGTAATGAATGATCATGAACAATTAAACAACTCATTGGAAAAGGAGACTCCAAAAGTATCCCCACCTTCATTGATAGGGAGCTCAGTACATCAGTACGAAAAACAAAGCTGAAGTATTTTCATTCGTCGACAGCCAGAAGTGTCAAATGGATGATCCGTCTCCTCCTCGGGCCTCCAGAATGACAGACGCCAGTTCACAGCCACTTAAGTTCTCTCCATGAATTATCAAGAACTGACTGAGATACTGGATCATACAAAGGCTGTGAACCTGAACAATATTCAACAATGGTACTGAAAAACAGTGCCCTAGAACTCACCGAACCCCTATGCAAGCTTTTCCAGTACAGTTACAACACTGGCATCTACATGGCAATGTAGAACATTGCCCAGATATGTCCTGTCCCTAGAGATCAGCCTGGTCAATTAGCACCCCATCGTTGTACTCTCAATCAAAGAACAAAGGACAAAGAACAATACAGTACAGAAACCAGCCACTCATCCCTCCGGCCTGCACCGACACATTTTACCCTTTCATAGTAAAACTGTCTTCATTTACAGGACCTGTATCCCTCTCTTCCCTTCCTATTCATGTATTCGCACTTCTTGAATGCTGTTATTGTGTCTGCTTCCACCATCTCCTCTGACAACGCATCCCAGGCACTTACCACCCTTTGTGTAAAAAACTTGTCTTGCACATCTCTTTTAAACTCTACACCACCCCCCCCCCACCCCCCCAACCCCGCACCTTGAACCTGTGTCCCCTAGTAATTGACCCCTTCACTCTGGGAAAAAGCCTCATGCTTTCCACTCTATTCATGCTATTCGCAATCTTATAAACTTCTATCAGGTCGATACTCAACCTCCTGCGTTCCAGTAAAAACAAAGCCAGTCTTGCCACCATTACTTCATAGCTAAAATCCCTCACTCCAGGCAACATCCTGGTAAACGGAGATAACAAGGTGTAGAGCTGGATGAACACAGCAGGCCAAGCAGCATCATAAACCTATTCTATACCCTCTCCAAGGCATCCATTTCCTTCTGGTAGTGTGGTGGCCAGAACAGTATGCAATATTCCAGTGTGGCCTAAAGTTCGATAAAGCTGCAGCATAACTTGCCCATCCTTATACTCAATGCCCCTTCCAATGAAAGCAAGCATGTCATAAGCCTTTTTTACTGCCTTATCCACCTATGCTGCACTTTCAGGGATCTGTGGACCTGCACACCCAGATCCCTCTTCATTTCAATACTCATAAGAGTATCATCAGCCAAGTGCGTGAAGGTGCCATAGAACAATAGAAACAAAGAAAATAGGACCCGGCTATTTGTTCCTTCAAATGTGCTCTGCCATTGAATGTGATCATGACTGATCATCTGAGTGAATACTTTATTCCCAATTTTTCCTCACACCCTTTGATCCTATGAAACACATCTAGCTCCTCTTGAAAACATTTAGTATTGACTTCACCACTTTCTGAATTCCACAGGCTCACCACTCTCCGGGTGAAGAAATTTCTCCTCATCTCAATCATTGACAATATTATCAAGCAAGACTTACAAAGTAATAACCTGCTCTCTAATGCTCAGTTTGGGTTCTGCAGGGCTACTCAGCCCTTCACCTCATTACAGCGTTACTCCAAACATTGGAAAAAAAAGCACTGGACTCCAGAGATGAGGTGAGGTTGACATGATGGCAGAATTTTACTGAGTTTGGTATCAAGGAGCCCAAGAAAAAGTGGAGTCAATGGCAACCAGGAGCATAATGCTCCACTGCTTAGTGTTATACCTAGCATAAAGGAAGGTGGTTGTGGTTATTCAAGGTCAATCATTTCAGTACACTATTGCAGGTATATCTCAGAGTAATTTCCTCAGCTTAACCAGTTTCAGCTGCTTCATCAGTGATTTTGCCTCCATCATAAGATCAGAAGTAAGGATGTTCGTCGATGATTGCGACAACTCAGATACTGAAATAGTCAATGCCCAAATGCAGCAGGCCAGGACAATATCCAGGTTTGGGCAGATAACTGATTAATAACATTTGTATCATACAAATGCCATGCAATAACCATCTCCACCAAAAGAGAAACCAATCATCATCCCTAGATGTTCAATGGCATTATCATTGCTGAATCCCCCACCATCAACACCTTGAGGATTACCAATAAGCAGACATTGAACTGAACTAGCCATATAAATATGCTGATTCCAATCTCAAATTTTCTGCAGAGAGCAACTGATCTCTTGTTTCCCACCGTCCACAATCTACAAGACGCAAATCAGGAGTGTGATGGAATTCTTTTCACTTGCTTTGATGCATCTCGACAAACACTTAAGAAACTTGACACCATCCAGGACAACAGCACTCATTCCACTAACTTCAACATTCAATCCCTTCACCTCTGTCATACAGTGGTATTTTAAATAATCTACAAGAGGAACTGTAGTAACTCATCAAGATGTCTTAGACAACACCTTCCAAACCTCAACCTCTATTACTTAGAAAGACAGGGCAGCAGATCCATGGGAACACAGCATCTTTAAAGGATTCCTCCAAGTCGCACATCATCTTGACTTGGAATTACATTACTGTTCCTTCATAATCACTGGTTTAATGTCCTGGAACTTCTTTCATATAACTACTGTAGGTTTCCCTACACCCAAGAACTACAACAGGGTAAGAAATCAGCTCACCATATCCTTCCCCAGGGCAATTACAGATGAGCAATAAATGTTTGCCTAGCTAGCAATACCTACATCTCAGGAACAAATTTCTGACAATATATAGGCAGGTTTGGAGAGAAGAGAGAATCTTACTGTAGCACTTTGACATTTAATGGCATTTCTACTACTAAATATCCCTCTATGTACATACTTAGCGTAAACCATAAACAGAATCAGAACATCCATATTAATACTGTGGCTATAACAGAGAGTGAGAGTCTGTGAATTCTGTGGTGAATAACTCATCTCTTGTCTCCCTCGTATCTCAATCCACCATATTAAGGCACAAGCCTGGCGTATGATGAACGCTCTCCACTTGCCTGGATGAATTCATTACAACTACACACAAGAAACTTGACACCATTCAATTATCCACCAGAACTAATCAGTTCATCATCAGACAAACTGTCAGCTACGGCAGGCTGATCATCATGGATATGCACATTTGGGTATGAGAAGTTCCTGGTTCCTCATTATTTTCCATAATTTTCGAATTTGCAAACTATACCAAGCAACCATGAACAGTGTCCATGCTGTACAATTACTATTCTCCATCTTTGTCAATAACCTTCCCTGCCCTCTCTATTCTTTAAGCCTCCTTCTCTTACAATAAACCATATCTCCCAGACTGAACTGTAAACTATCACCTGCACTAGAATGTGTTACATAAGCTAAAAATTTGTTGCAGACAGTTGGACTTGATGATCCATATCAATTAGTTTTTGTTCAGAATCCTAAAGTTCTATCAGTAATAAGTTATCAGCCCTCAGTTTGGAAAGAGGCTACAATTAATATATCAGAGCTGATCTGTCAAAATTTTATGAGCTGTATTATCTATAACTGTATGATTCCATTCACATATCCATTGCTGAAAAAGCTTTCTGACTCCATATTCCTAACTATTTTATTTATATTCGCGTACGTATCTCTGAAATCAACATTGACAAGTTTCCTCCATTATCAATGATAAGTTTTGATGGTGATCCAAGACAATCATTATCCACTTATCCATGACCTTATCAATAATTATTTTCTTTTCTTTACTTTCTGTTATTGTTGACTGACAAAAGCTGGTTGTCAAATCTATAAAATTTAAAATGAAAATGGTTTGTACTTTGTCTTAGACTTTTAAACCCATAGCCAATACATCATTGAAATTTCTCGCTAAGGACAGACTTACTAAAGGCTGTGACAGTGTCTTTCAATATTTCTTATGATTCTCACAACTATCTCTTACATGAGCTCATCATATTCCCCAACCCTATTCTTACATCCTTTATGAAAGGTTAAATATTTTAGAAGATGGATGAGCAAATTGCTTATGTAATTTTAACACAATTGATTTTTTTGTCTTCTAAAATTCTACCTTGATGTCAATAAGATTTCTTTAATTAGTGAGGTTATGCTACATTAAAGGAATTAAATAATATCCTGGTTCTATGAATCCTGAATGCACAGCTTTTCCAAATACAATAGATTAGTTGCTTACCATGTCCAATTTAATCTGTGCTTTCTCCATCAATAGTCTACTTATTAAAAAGGGTATTTCATGAGACGCTACATCTGTGTTAATAAAATGATTAGTTCTGAATATTTTACAAAGATAACCATTCTTTTTCAAAGATTTTAGCACGTTATCCCAAATCTGAAACTGGTGGAACTCTCAAATTCCTTAACTTTATCCCAATCCTTTTTATTCAATGCACCTAGTAAGTATTTTAGCCAATGTATACCACGTAAGTAGACATGAATCCCCAGTTCAATATTCCCCCAATTGAAAGACATTGCCACCAATGCACTGCGTTGAAACTTTTTTGACCAATACAACTTGATCTATATCTCTATTTTCATCAGCTGAATTCTCCATTTCTTGTTTGGTTTTCCATGTTGTATTATAGACTTTAGACTAGTTCTTGGTCTAGTGGTAGTATGTATCACACTAGAAACATCTTTGAGCATTTCTGGCATCATTTGCTTGCTGAAAATTTCAAATTTTCTTTGCTTCTCAAAATTATCATTAGCGTTTCTATGCTCAGTTCTATTAGTTAGAACTTTCGTATTGTCACTTCTGACCACAGGTGATGGTTACATCACTGGACTAGTAATCCAGAGGCCTGGATCAAGAGAGTCAAATTCAGTTTTGACCCATGGCAGCAACTGATTTAAACTGAGTTAATTAAATAAATGTGGAATAAAATGCTGTTATCAGAAATGGTGACCCGGAAGGGATTGTTATAATAAGAGAACTGGTTTTCTAATTGTCTTAACTGAAGGAATCTGCCATCTTTACCCACACTAACAGATATGTGACTTCAGACACACAATAACATGTTTGACTGTTAGCAATCCACTCAGCTGTGTTCAAGAAGATTGCTCATGGGCAATTAGAGATGCCAAACTTGTCAGAAAAGCAAACATTCTATTTATAAATGTTTATTTTAAAATGTCAAATTCTACATTCAGAAACTTAGAATGAGAGCTCAGAAATGGAGGTCAAAGGTTCAACCTTAACAACCCCAAAGTGAGGTAACAAATGAGAAGGACTTTTTTGCAGAAGACCTGGAAATGGTAAAGGACTAAAAAAGGTCACTTCGTTCACTGAGCAGTAAAGGCCACTAATGTTGTGCTGATGAATTATGTAAAAAGGAGCTGAGTAAGTATCACTTTAGCAAATCAGAATGCTGATTATGAGGAGAAATATGGACTCAGCTAGAATAGCATGAATTTTTATGCTCTGAGATCCTATTTCAATACTGCCAGTGAGGTATTGGACCCATATTGAAGCAGTTTGCTACACAGAGCTGGCAGGAAACCAGCCATCTCCCATGGGTGCCAGTAACAGTGAAGACTGAGTGAAGGAGCATATTTCAGAGGAACTCAGTGTTGACATATTATTTAATCATGAAGAGTATCACAATCAAGTCTGCACTTCCTACATGATATCCAAAAAGGTAGAAGATAATACAATTTCTTCCCTTCCTGTTGGCAAGGACATGCTGCCAGTCCCAATATGAGTCAGGAGCAGTCACTGTTTTGTAATGAGGACTGACCATAAGAATTGCTGCAAGGCTGCAAGTTGCAATGTGAATCATTTCAGGACTTGAAACATAAACTAGACCAGAGCTTATCCAATCTGTTAGCCACTTGCTATAAATGTCTAATTAGAAATTCAAATGTGTCTGATTGCATTTTTGATTCGCAAATAAAAATGAGCAATAGACTCGACGTGGGAGATGTGATTTCAACAGTTATCTTCATATGATGTAAATATGTCTACTTTAATTTTATGTATGTTTATTAGTAAAAGGGTGAGGTCAAAAGCAGAGTCCAAATATTTTTTGATGTTTACTACTTCAGTAATGTGAATGGACTGGAACAGAGGTGTATAGGGGGTATTGGAAACTACATACGTTACTACACAGGACCCTATTCTTTGTAGACAGAAGGAACATGTATACAGCACCAGTTTCAACTCAACAATATAGGTGACAGCCACTCACTCATTTATTTCTTGGTGCAATATCCTGATTAATCAGAGTCAACTTTCTGAGTTTATATTTGAAACAAAGGCTGGAAGTTAACTGTCAATCAGCACTAATAGGTGCATTCTCGATGACAACTCCTCTCTCAGTCAGAGCCCTCTAGAGTCATTGAGACAGACAGCATGGAAACAGGCCCTTCGGTCTAACTTGTCCATGCCAACCAAGTTTCCCAATCTAATCTAATCCCATTGGCCTGCATTTGGCCCATATCCTTCTAAACCTTTCCTATTCATGTAACTGCCCAAATGTCTTTTACATGTTGAAACTGTACCTGCACCTATCACTTCTTCTGGCAGTTCATTCCACATACGAACCACCCTCAGCATCCTTTTAGACCTCTCCCTTCTCACCTTCTGCCCTCTAGTTTTGAATTTCACTACCCTAGGGAAAAGACCTTATCTATTCACCTTATCTATGCCCCTTACAATTTTATAAACCTCTGTAAGATCACCCATCAATCTAGTACTCCCTTCTCATGCAATATGAATGTTAATTTTCCTCTTGAATTTATAATCCTGTGATTTGCCCTGATAAGTGCGCTACCAAACATCTTTTAGAGCAGGAAACATTAACCAACATTTCTACCTCAATAAGTATCACCAATAAAAGGTCTGGTGGACTTGGTACATCAAATATTATCTGCATGTTTTTCCAGTTGCTCAATGTGTTTTTTTCTTTCTATGCCTAATTGTCCTCCAGATGGTGCCCCCCAACTCACCATTTAGATACATCACATTCTTTTTTACCTTCCTTGTTGCCTGATTTGAATGTGCATCTGGTGAATACCCTGTTTTTTGCTCTCCCTACTCAACTTCAATTAATAACGTCATACCATCCTAATGCTAATTTTGCTTTGCTGAGCTTTACTTGCTTACTGGATGCATTTTATTTCCAAATAATAAACCCTATTGCAGACAATAGCTGGAAGAACTACATTTTGGAAAGAAGGTACAGGAGAGACAGCATAAGTTAAATAGCACAATTTTAATAGAGGTTTAGAAATTGAGAGATATCTACGTACAAATGTCTTTCAAGATACCAAGTCAACTTGAGAAATCTGTTGAAAACAGAAAAAAAAAATCACAGGATTTATAAATACAGCCAAAACCAAGGAAATTATGGGTAAATATTATAAATCATTTGAAGAAGGGTCATACCAGACTCAAAACATTAATTCTATTTTCCTCCAAAACTGGAGCCAGACCTTTTGCATTTCCCCAGCATTCTTTGTGTTTGTTTCAGATTTCCCGTACCTGCAATAATTTGCTTTTAGTATAAATCACTTGTTAGAGCTCAGCTGGATTTGGGTGTTCAACACTGAACAGCATGTTTTAGGATGAATGTTAATGCCACAGAGGACACCGCTTAACCTTGTGCTTCCTTCGTATTGACCTCCTTGATTTGGAGTATCTCAGGTTTTGAGTGTCTGCTCATGCATTGTCCCTGAGGCCACTTGTTCCTTACGTCTAACTCCTAATGTTCCTTTATTTACATTTGTACTTAGTTATCAAATACAGCTCTCTAATGTAGTACCTAAGACTTCACTCTTCACATGCCCATTGTAGACTGGTCTCCTCTTTCTTACTGACTCTGAGCCACGTCATTAGTTACATCATGATATTTACAACAGCGTCATTGTACAAATCTTCCATCAGGTTTTTTTCTTCTTCACGTACAGTGTTCTGGTAGTTAAACTATATTTAGTTATATAGAATTGGACTGAATTTATTTTTGACTAGGTACATGCTGTGTTAAAATTTTTTGGATAAGTTTTTCACTGCAAGGCTGGGCAAGATTTCTCACCATATCTTACCAAGCTTGCCACATAATACACACTCTGCCCCTATGGTAACGCTCTTATCATACATCGTTCCCAGAACATCGTGCTACTCAATGGATAACTGCTGAAACTGCATCTCTGATGCCTGTGACATATTTGAAAGAGTGTTGTGCACTTGGATATTCATTGGCATTCTGAAGCTGCCCTGCCTATTGGTGAACAGATTCTGAACATGACAGAGAAGGGGAAGATCAGGCCATGATTCTCTAACAGGGATCTAGAGGACCTGATGGACAGGAATGGCACTAAAGAGGGATGTTTTCTTCCCAGAGGACTGGCAGAGGAGGCAATGTCAGGAGACTCTGGCAGGTCACAACCCAAGACAGTGCAATTTCCATAGTCTATATAAGAACAGAATGCAAGTAGAAAATTCAGCCTCTTGAGCCTGTTAATACAAGCATGGCTGATCATGGCTAGGTGGATTAACTATGGTAAATGTGGGGTTACGGAGATAGAGTGGGATGTTGTTCAGAGTGTTGGTGCAGACTCAATGGGCGAATGGCCTCTTTCCCCACTGTAGAAGTTCTATGATCTCAGTCTCAGCTCCAATTTCCTGCCCGCTCTCCTTAACTCTTTAGTCCATAACTAATTAAAAATCTGTCTATCTTCTCCTTAAATTTCTTCAAAGTCCTGCTATCCATTACACTCCCAGGTAGTGAATTTCACAGATTCGTGAGCCTTTGAGAGAAGATATTCCTCCTCATCTCTGTTTTAAATCTACCATCCCTTAGTCTAAAACTATGACCTCACATTATACCTATAATCAGTGGAGTTTGGAAGAATGAGAGTCGATCTCATTGAGGTACATGGGATGCTAAAGAAGAGGTTTCTCCTTGTGAAGCAATCTAAAAAGTGCTCAATCTCAGTAACCCCCTTGTCAGTGTCATTCATTAAATACCCTTACTAACCAGTGACCATGCTGTCTTCTTTCTCTTTTGCGTTGCAAGTACCACGGAACGCCCATTAACTTTTGTGGAAAGACAGATACAAACTCCTTAACCTTTGGGGACGAGAGTGTGAAGGGCTCTGAGGAAGGCCTGATGGTGACCATGTGACCACTGTCTATTGTTGTAAAAGCCGCCTGTTTCACTAATGTCCTTTAGGGAAGGAAAACTGCCGTCTTTACATGGTCTGGCCTACATGTGACTCCAGAAGCAATGAGATTGACTCTCAAAGGTCATCTGGCAATTAGGATGGGCAATAAATGCTGGCAATAGACAGTGATGCCAACATCTCATGAACAAATGGAAAAAAAACCTATGCTCATCTACAATTTCCTGTGGAGACCATAGTAGTGGTCACTGCCACTAAGCCTTTCCTGTAGCCTACCAGGCCCTACTGCATATGCCTGGAGTTTCCCTCACACAATGTCCATGGCCCCTCTTTGTAAGTGACCCTGCCTTTACCTCAGCTTTGACTCCCTCGCTCGTTTTGGCTTTGATCTTCCTGCTGCCTACATAAGCCCCCATCACACCTTTCTGAACAATTGATGCCAAATCCCAGGACTGCATTGGCAACAGATCACCGATCAACTTCAATAAGCAGCCCCTAGATATGACTGACCAGACCCCTGACTGCTGTCTTCTCAGATCCCCGAATGACAATGCACAATTCCCCTGACTGCTAGTGCTGACCGACAGGACTGACATATGCTCACCCCCTGGACTATAGTCAGACAGTTCTCCTGCCTGTAGGCATCCCAAGTGGATGACTGATCCATGGCCAAGCCCATGCACTGTGTGCAGATAGTACCATGACAGTCAGTAACTGGGTTCTGTTGCCAAGAGCAGCCCCTCTTGACTGAACTAAGGACTAGTTTTCAGCAGTTTCCAGCTATGATCATTTGCTCGAAAAAACGCAGAATGTATTTACAATGTAAGCACATGCTGGCACATGCTTTAGCTGTTAGATTGACATCTCCATGTGCGTACATATAAGTGCCCTGCCAGCCCGCTGAGAGGTCCTACCGACAAGAAGTCTGACTGTGTATCTGCACTAAAGAGCAAATCAATACAACAGTACAAACAGCTTTTATCCTCTAGCTAAAACATTAAGGTGCTAATAGGCATGGAACTGCATGGCAAGGCATCGATGTGAACATGCAGGTAGGTGATAAGTCAGTGAGCACTAAGAGAACAAGCGTACAGCCTTGAGATGCAACCTGGACCATTCCTGTCCATGTGTGTAAAGTATCCTTGTTGCAATTCTCAATGCTAGTTGCTGGTGCTCCCTGCAATGCCAGTCTGTGGTTTCTGAGCAGCCTGCAATGTTGGAGAGGTGCTGTCATTGTTGTTCAGGGTTGGCAAATGCATGTAACTGGTGCCTGTGGAAAGTGCCCTGAGATACAGTTTGCTCCTACATATTATGGTGGTCCTTCAGACCAAATGTTAGCTGAATCCTCCATGACTTCCATGTTGGGTTTCTTGAGTCTAGGTTGTTTTATTAGTGGGAAGTTAAATATTAAAGAGGCAATTTAACAAGTAATAATTCCCCTTAATTGGCAATTTGCCGCTACCTACATAGAAACTTGCCATGTTGCTTGCCAAAAGCATAGAAGATGGAGTGAGATGATCTCCATATTGAGATGGACCTTGCTGGGCTTCACATTCAATGCTGCCACAAATCTTGCCACTGCCCACGTCACTCAGACCTCGACAATATTACCCCCATTGTTTCTAGCTTTGGTAATGAACTTATGTCTTGTTTTTAAAGAACATCTGCAGTGTCATATGAGTATGGTTCAATGAACAACCAGCATGCTGATCAATCACAGAACATAAATGTATGATCTAACAATCCAGAAATCATTCTGGAGTCTAACTTGTTGAGTATTACCACCAGTTGATATTAAGACAGAGTTTCTTTGTCATGTCTCAGCTAGAGATACCCTTAACGGAAAAAACATATACTGAATACATAGAAATATGTCAGTGTGAAACTGTTTGCAGCTGTCCCATCCTGAATTTGAATAAGAAACTTTAGCGTCATGATTGTGCTGATATTTTGTTGATGTTTAGTGTTAGTTAAGATCTCGGTAGGCTGAAAGCAATAAGGTAAATTTGTATTCTCTTTCTGGCATCTGTATTTAAATTGTTCCATCGGTTTATTGCCTCGTTTAGTATAGTTATTCATTCTCTTGTTTCATAAATGAGTTATTCTTTGTGTTTAAAGTACACAGGAAGCCTCTTGAGACTGTGTTCAGCAAGTTATCTCACGTTGGAAAAAGACAAAATTTGGATCCATCTAACCATGTTTCTCTCAGACATCTGATTGATCCAGTTATAGCTTTAGCTGGGATCATAAGCAGGGAATTCAAGGTCTGTACTGAAGTTGCCAGCCATATTTACAATTGTACCTGTCTAGCAGTACTTGAATTTTTCTTCTTGCTGTTGAAGACTTCAAAATTTCCTGAAAATCTTTTTTGCCCTGCCTTCAGAGTCTTCTTCATTTCCAGCTCTTTTTTCCTCTAAAAGTCTTGTGATGTCTTGGCCTGCCTTTGGGTTTTTCCTGCTTTATACTCAGCCGCACCTTCAAAATTTTCCGATGTCCTGTTCTGCCTTCAAGAATTCTGTTTTGAAATGTATCACTTGGACTCTCTTTCAACTTGAGGTGCTATCACTGGAGTGTTTTTTTGTTCCCTAGATGCCATTATGTTTTATCTCGCAAATTAAACAAGTCCTAATATTTTAATATTGAGATTCTATTCTGGAGTACATTAGGCTCTTGGTATTCCAGAGACTGCTTGTTCCTTATCTCTAAAAAACGCTGTTCAACTTATCACGTACTACGAGACTCCTTTATTTACATATGTACATACTAGGTTACCAAATACAACTGTCTCTAGTGTAATGCCCTAAGACCCCTCTGCTACACTGGAATCTTCTCTTTTACTTATAGCCATCATAGTTGTGAAGGAAATTACTAGAATTATGTCAAAGATGAAGGAGTTTGACTGTGTTATTTCCTATTGAGCAGAGAAGGTTATTCAGCAAGTTTTTGTTATGATTTGGATTGCTCTGCCTGTACCGCTGCTGGAAACAATTTCAGTAGTAACTTGCAAAACAGAATTGCATATTTACTTAAAAAAAGGAAACATTTCCATGAATGTGGGCGAGCAACAAGGAATGGGATTAAGTGTAAATCTCTTCTGCAATAATAGACTGAATGGCTTTCTTCAATGTTCAATGATTCTATAATTCTTTGATAGAGGGGATGAACACCCTTTTCAGTAGGGGGACAGCAAATTTAAATGTGAAAGGGAATGTAGACTGAGAATAATTTTAATAAAAGCCACAAATACTCTACACTATTTAATTTTGGGAAGAGGGTTATCTCTTAGATGAATTATGTCTTGAATGTTCTCTTGAGTGCAGTATAATTTACTGATTTGAAATTTAAACAAGATTTCAGTATAGTCCAACGCTGTAATTTATTTTCACAATGAATGAACTCCAATGACTGTTAAACTTTGAATGCTGAATAAGATAAAAATTCCAATCTAATGATCATTCATTTTTGTATTTTTATATTTTACTTGGAATGATTGTTATAAAACACATTTCATTTCAGATCCTGGCTGTGAAAGAAGTTGACTTTTAAATAAATAAACATTTGAAAGAAAGGTCCTAGTTACTCCAATGAGTGATCAGAGGTTCCCATGTTTGTAAATATGTTCATCCTGCCCAGTATAAGTACCAAGGAAATAATCTGCCCTGTAACAATGGGATCCTCTTATGAGTTGAAGCTTTCAAAAGGGCATTGGATGATTATTCAGATAAAAATAATGAGTGAGGGTATGAAGAAAAAGCAGGAGATTGGCCCGAGGTAATGATGATCATTTTCAAGCCAGTGCAGACACGATGGGCTGAACAGCCTCCTACTGTTCCATAACACTTCTGTGATTTGAAGTAGTTAAAGCTAATCTCACGATATTCCCCTTTAAAATGCACAACTGTGAAACTATGAACACTCCAGTGCTCCTTGGCTCAACATTGATTGCTAAGCTACTTTATTTTACAGACAAAAAGTGAAGATACAGAACGATAGCTGTAAATGAACTGTATGTACTTAAGTTCACTTATTTTCTCAGAATTAATGAGATAATAAAAACATTAAATCACATACATTCTTTCTTTTGTGGGCTGCTTTACTCGTTTATGGTATTACCTGTCTTTATAGGCAATTCCTAACTGCAATAACTGGCCTTCTGCATGTTTGTTTTAACTCAAGGTTAAAGCACTGTCTTTGCCATCTGAATGAGTACCCATATGCTTCTTTTCTGTTCTTCTGTCTCTGGATTTTAAAATGGAAGATTTGCTTGTCGACAAGACAGCAGAAATCTTAATCATACTAGATTCACATAAATTCAAGTATCCCCATTATAACTTGCATGACTGTTTTGTGAACTTTATGAATAAGAATTGATCAATGTTTCTTTTCAGTACAGACACATTCACAGTTAAATCTTCATACTGCTCCAAACAATCCCTCCATTTTTCACTTCTCTCAAAGTTTGAGGCTAATGGCTTTTTAAGCTTATACAATAGACTTTGTTTTAAAACACGGAACCTAGCCATACCTTATTTTGAATCCTTTCTGTGAAAATGAAGCAATGGTAGAACATGACAGAGTCATTTAAGTTGCCTTCACTGATACCTGAGCCTATACAATATCCAGAAAGGACCAGTAAATGGCAATGAGGGAAAGGACCCCAGCTGCTCTTTCTCCCTAGGCCAGTTGGTTCAGCATAATTACTTTAATTGGCTGTAGCTAATGTAACAGAGATCAGGATTTGAACCTGATCCTCCTGATCTATATGACAGTGCCTTTTCCTAGTCGAGTTTAAAATTCTTCTCAGTCTTATCATAGGTGCTTAGTTATTGGTAGAAAGTTTGATAATGAAATACTTTTTTAGAATGGTAATGTAGTGTGCTATGAACAAGTCCAACATCTGGTACACATTTCCCACCAATGAATGCAAGTATAGCCATATTTTTCTGCTATCTGAAGTCAAATGTAAATCCTTAATTACTAGTAGACTCATTCACCATCCAGAATATACATGCGTCTATACTTTTAAATTTAATCTGCATGCCTATACCCTTCTGTCATGCCATTGTATCCTAGATTGCAAATGGCAAAATAATTGAACAGTGTTTTGTTGTCTGTGACAAAGAGATTGTGCTTCCAGGTGACCTGTAAGAAGGGTTCCCACAAAGAACTTTCGACTGCATGACATGGATCTCCTCCGTATCGATGCAGTCTTCATTCCAGTATCAGGAAGAGGCTGTTGTTTAGCTACAGTGATGTTGTCGAGGAGGTTT
Organism: Rhincodon typus; assembly: GCF_021869965.1. Lineage (NCBI taxonomy): Eukaryota > Metazoa > Chordata > Chondrichthyes > Orectolobiformes > Rhincodontidae > Rhincodon > Rhincodon typus. The sequence continues at coordinate 96,780,663 of NC_063335.1, read as the reverse complement.
TGTGGTCAACTACATTGAAGAATTCTCCCAGAAAGCACTGATTGGTAATCCCTAAATTTTCCAGTTTTTTTTTAAGAGCAAGAGTAACAACAAATGAAGGGAAAGATTCCATCAAGCTATTCTAAGATTTCCATCTGTAAGGACTTCAAAGTTGTACCTTATGGAGGAGGAAGGAAATCACTGACAGCAGCTTCTAAACTCATAGCTATAATGATAACGAATGCTGCCAATTTCACCATTACATCACCATTACCACAGCAAAATCCAGCCCTTGGTTTAATCGATTGTTCGCTGATATAGAAAAGTACACTGACATGGGGATTTTGGAAGCTACATTAAACTCATAGTGCAGCCCAAAAGCAATTTATCATGTTTGAATAATAGAGGTTGTAGGGTGGGTATTGTTCTTTAACTTGATGTGTGTTTAAGGTGAACTTCATTATTTTATGCTTCACATTATCATATATGATATTTTTTCTTTCGGTAATTCTGGAGAAGTGTTGGAAGATTAGCAGAGTAATTATCAACCTGTTGAACCATGTCAAGAACACTCCTTCTACCATCAATAAATCTCAGAGTGGGACTTGAACCCAGAATTCCTGTCTGCTACATCCTCGCTTGGGCTCCATGGTAAACTAAAATGTTTACAGTTTGTGGAAGGAGTGAATTTGATGAACCAAACGAGGATTTTATCAACACCTCTGCTGGTGTTCTGGAGCCAATCTATTCCTTTTTAACTTTCTCTTGATGCCTCTACATTATGATGGAGTCAGTCACCTTCTGCGTGTGCTCATATGTACCAAAGAATGTATGTGATTTAATGTTTTTATTATCCCATTCTATGGTACAATTCTTTGGTACAATGAGGAGGAAAAGGGGGAAGGAAGCTATTAGGCAGGGTCTTTGTCCTCGTAGAATTTAGTATGATTTCTTGAGGTAACCCTAAACACAAAGCATCATCATTCAAATACCACTTGAATGTTACCACTTGAATGAAGTCAAAATGACAATAATGTATCAGCTTAGAAAGTACTGAAGAACCCACCGGTCTACAGAAACTTAATCTTTTGGTCTTCACGCAACCCCTCAAGAAAGGGACTTAAAAGGGGATGCCCACAACCTGAAATAACATCTGAACAAGTCACTCCATCATTATTTGTTCAACACGGAGGATTTGTGGCAATGAGATCATATGGATATTGTTATTGGAAAGATGCCAAATTGACTTAAAGCTACCAACCCTTAAATTTCTATGTGCATAATTTAAAACATTACTGTGCTTACTGTGCACTTCTTGTCTGTACAATTTCAATTCTGACTGCTGCATTTTTGTTATACCTGTGTAATATATTTTCTTTTCGCTATTTCATGCAGCATTTATCTCCCAACTAATTTTCCTTTAACTGAGCAATTAACTAGTCCATTTCAGAGGTCAGTTAAGATTGAACCACAAAGTCTTGTGTCTGGAGTCACATATAGACCAGACTGGGGAAGGATGACAGATATCCTTTACTAAATGATATTAGTGAACCAGTATGAACCGCTAGTTTTCTCACTATAAATGTTTATGTTCACATTTGCAATGGCTTTTTGCTATTAAATCACTTCATCCTCTGCGTTGCTCGACCACTGTGCTATGTTAGGGCTTCAGGACTCTGGAGAAACCTTATGATGATGTCACACAACTGCAGATCACACAGCAGTGGAGTGGAGGTATAATGCAAGAAGACTCACATGAGGCAAATGGATATGTACGCATTAAGAATATAGATAAGTCCTTCCCAAATGTGACTATAAGTCAGAGCCTGGTGCATCTATGATTACCAAGCATAACAGTGTTTAGTATTAATGTATAATAAATAGTGTTACTTTGAAGTCTAAATTTGTGACAGTTATGGTTAGGGTTGAGGTTAAGTCAGTTCTTGATACTCTAAGGCCTCACAAACTAGTGCATCCACGTTTTCCTGAGTACCTAAGGTTATTGTTATAAATAAATATTTCAGCAAAGTAGAAGTTAACATCATTATTTCACAGTAATTACATTCACCCATTGAACTGTTTCTCCTGCAAGTTTTTAATTGAAGATATAAAAACCCCACAAAACCCTGAGGTTTGATATGATATTTATACCACAGCTGTGACTCCATTAGCTGTACTTGGATTGTGCAGTTTGAGAGAATGAAATGTACCTATTTTTCAATGAACAGTACCATCTGTCTTCTGTTCAGATGAAGCATTTTTCAATAAGTTGAGAGTATTTTTACCTACGAAAACCATAGGTTATATTTCAACCCTTTAATAATGTAACATTTTATGTAGGAAGTACCGAGTCAATACTATAAAAAAGGTGACTAATCTAATCCCATCTGTTTCACACCAAGTGTCTTAAATTAGAATTAACATTATAACGTTATATTCAAGAAAGTGAATTAAGCTGAGGAAGAGTGAGAAGGGTTGAGAGAGAGAGGATCTGAAATTTCAATAGCTTTAAAAGTCATGAATGAATCTGTTTACGTTGGTGTGTGAACCTGAATTACTGAGAGAGGATCTTCTGACTTTATATCTATGTAAATTCCTTCTTAAATACCTCAAGTAATATAGAATATTGAATATAATTTAGTGGGCCATGTAGCAAATGGAATTAGGCCTATACAACATCCTTTGTACTAAATTGCATCACTTCCCGAAATCTTTGCTATACAAGGGTGGAAGGATCTGAAAGGTTTTATTGGTTAAGTACAACCCATATGGTGAGGTCATATGTCTTGGAAGGACAACAGCCTAAGATCTTGAGGAAATAAGACCTATCATCCAGGTCTTCCCCTTAGACAATCTAATGGAGATTATCATGTAATCGGAGGATTAATTCCTCATCTGTTCTGAGGAAGGGTCACTGGATCCGAAACGTTAACTCTGATTTTTTCTTCACAGGTGTGCCAGACCTGTTGGGCTTTTCCAGCAACTTCTGTTTTTGTTCCTGATTTACAGCGTCCGCAGTTCTTTTCGGTTTTTATCACATAATATAACTTGCACATAGCGGCTATCATGCAATAAACTATTTCTTGTTTAAGGCAGGAGCGTCTTCTTGCTAGAAGACCAAAGGATTTTCCTCTACCATTCTAGATCAAGCAGATTTGAACATCCCTATCAGGGAAGAGTTTGTTGGTACCAAATCTCCCAGATTGTTTGGATGACATAACATGATAAGCAATGGTAAGGAATCATTTTACAACAGTATAAGGAAAGTCACTATCAATAGCGTAGCCAATGCAGTGACATCACCTCAAGTGGTAAATGGTATGTAGAAGGACTTCATGTAAGATAGTCATGCAGGGACCTCGTCCTGCTGTGTATAAATTGCACACTGGTCAGCAAACTGATTCTGCATACAAGCGCAATTTACATGTCCACCTCTGAGCTTTGTTCATTTAATTTATACCATGCCATAGGTCAGCAGTACAGGAGCTGTATGGTGCACAATGGCCAACATTGCTACCTCACAGCACTAGGGACCCGGTTTGATTCCAGCCTTGTGTGTCTGTGTATGCAGAGTTTGCTTACTTTCCCTGTGTCTACAAGGGTTTCCGCTAAGTGCTCCAGTTTCCTCTCTTGGTCCAAAGATGTGCAGGATAGGAGGATTGGCCAAGCTAAATTGCCCATAGTATCCAGGAATGTATAGGCTAGGTGGATTAGCCTGTAAATGCAGGGTTACTGGGATAGGGTTGTGGTGCTCTTTGGAGGGTTGGACCAGACTTGATAGGTTGAATGGCCTCTATCTACACAGTAGGGATTCTGTGAAACTGATAATCTTAAAGATTAATTGATATGTTTAACTATTCTGTCAGGTAGAGGTTTAAGGAGTTTATTTCCATCAGCATTTTTATAATCATCGAATGTAACTTTGTTGGTTGAACCATTGTTTGGATAATGTTGAGGGTCTACCACCGAAGAACCATTGATTAATGGTCCCCCTCCATTCTGCCTGACATTATTTTCCCATGTGAAAACTTTATTCATTGTTTTACTGGCTCCAATATTCATCTCCCAAAAGGCGTCCCTTAAGACAGTGTTAATATGCTGGTTTTTTTCTTAAAAGACATATTTAGGTTGAGTACGTCATGATTGTACTTTGCTTTTGACCTCTTGCATGTGGTTGCTATCACATAGTAAATGACTCCTTGTTTGAGACTTGTTCATTTCTACGAGTATGAGGTACCTTCATCAAAGTTAACCAGTTTGTGATCCAGTTTTACATGATGCAACTGTTTAATGTCATATTTGCCAAGGTAGCTTAGTTCATCACGCCATTAATTTTCATTGAATCATTGTGTTTCTGTGAGTGCTTGGGGCTCCAGGTTGGGTTCTTAAAACCATTCAAGCCCCTATTTTATTATAATAATGTCAACTAAAAAAACAGTCACTCCCTTAAAGTCCAAATCACATGTGACAACAAGCTCACATTTTCTGCAATTCAATGTTCAGCAGCAGGGAGCTGCAATGGTCCATTTATCATTTCTCAGTCTTTGTTGCTGTACAAAATGGAAGCAGAATAAAGGAAGGAGGATTGGCCATATCCAGCAGTAATGCAGTTATGAACATCATCAAAAAAGAGAGAGATAAAAGGAATTCAATGTCAAAGTGCATGTCACTTTTAAAAATTAAACTGAACAGGCTAATCATGTATTTAAAGGGCAATTCTTAACGAGTTCAGGGAGCTTGGTTCAGAAATTCCCCCAACAATGTATCGCAATTCATTGTGGTCTGCTGTGGCTTTCACAATTTGATCTTCGGGAAGGCCAGAAAATTAAGATTACCACATGGGGTAGGAGAAAAGAGGATCCATTTGGAAAATGCCAGTGTCCATTATTAAAGCAGAAATACCAGAGCACTTGGAAAATCTTAATTCAGTGAGACAATCAGCATAGTTTTATGAAAGGGAAATTATGTTTGATAAATATGCTAGAGTTCTTTGAGAGGGGGTGTTAAAGAGGAACTTGTAGATATGGTGCATTTGGATTTTCAGAAGGCGTTCAGTAAGGTACCACATAAAAGGTTATTGAGCAAGATAGGAGCTCACAGTATTGGGTATAATGTATTGGCATGGATTGAGGATCGATTAATATGCAGAGACAGGATCGGGATTAATGGATCTTTTTCAGATTGTGGACAACGATAATCTGATACAAAAGAGGAGTTGAGACCTGGAGCAGATTAAGATGATATCGTTAGATGGTGGGGCAGGATTGAGGAATTGAATGGACTACTCTTGGTCCTATTTCTTACATTCTAGTGACAGAAAATCAGAAGCTAAATTGCCTGAGACAGACAGACCTAGACATGAGTTGACGCAACAGGATTATAGACCGTTGTTGATGAAAGGGATCACTGAGACGAATGCATGAGAAAGACATGTGATCTGATTCTAATTATACAACTTGTCTGAGCAAAAGTAAGATTTATTAAGTCACTTAAAATTGCTGGAAAATTGGAGTAGCTGAAATTAAGTTAATAATAAATCAAGTTACATTCCCGAAAATTGTTAACCCTTTTTTTCTAGGAGAATTTCTACAACATAATGAAAGGCAATACATATTATCATTGACTATCAATAACTTTATTGAGCAGTAATAGTTTTAGTTTGTGTACAATAAGCAAATATACAACCTGGCTATCGTGATATCATGAACTGTTCAAACCCTAAAGTCCAGCAGTAACTCAAATATTCTGGTACTCCAAAGGCTCTAGAAGCCACTGACTGCGAGCCTTTTAATTATGCCCAACATACCAGGAGGTAAATTTTGCGCTCTGTGGCCAAGATCCTACCAGTATTCAGTTCTTAATTGTATTATTTGTAAGCATCTGGTTTTAGTAGATATAAATCCAGCTTGTTCCCAAAAATCATCAAGATCAGATATTGTGACATAGCCAGCATGACACAAGGACAGTGAGAACTGCAGATGCTGGAGTTAGAGGTAACACAGTGTGGGAGCTGGAGGAACACAGCAGGCCATGCAGCATCAGAGGCAGAGATAGTAGGAACTGCGGATGCTGGAGTTAGAGATAACACAGTGTGGGAGCTGGAGGAACACAGCAGGCCACGCAGCATCAGAGGCAGAGATAGTAGGAACTGCGGATGCTGGAGTTAGAGATAACACAGTGTGGAGCTGGAGGAACACAGCAGGCCAGGCAGCATCAGAGGAACAGGAAAGCTGATGTTTCAGATCGGGACCCTTCTTCAGAAATGGATATTTAGGTTGCTGTAAACAGACAGGATAAATTGGGAAAATGGTTACCTGGGATATAGTTAACTCTATTGCATCCATGTTCACTTCCAGCACATTAATGTATATTTTGAAATTGATGGAACTGACCCATACTCCTCTTTACACCTGAAAATGCAACTCCAGTTTGGACCATCACTGCCATTTCCGTGTTTTACCATTATTTTCACTGGTTTTGCTGTTTCATACTCAATAATCTGTAACAGTTTCACATTCTCAGATAATTCTGAGATGATAGAAAAAATATTTAAGAACAAAATGTACATTAATTCTCTGGAAGTGAACTTAGATACAACAGAGTTAACTATACTTAGATGAGCACATGAAAATCTGTAGCATACAAGGTTTGTGGCCAAGCGCTAGGAACTGGGATTAAAATAGATAGATGCTTAATGTTTGGCCTGGACCGGATGGGCCGAGGGGTCTTTCTCCATGCTGTTAAAACCTGCTGACTCTCATGTCATCTAGCATTGCCCGAAATGTCATTTAAACAAGAATAATTTCAGCTTTAAATATTAGCATGTAAAAATAATAGATTGTGCTTTTAGCTTATTTTTGGTGTTAGAAATTTAGCTCCTGTTACTGGAATACAAAAGGTCAATCTTGTGCAATCGTAATTCCACAGACACTAAGATGCAGACAGTCTTGTGAACACCAGAAATTAGAGAATCTAACCTACATGCATTCCTACAAAGGGTCCTTATATTCACACAGAAGCAAAATGAGGTCCATTTCCTACCATAGGCCCCCTAGATCATGATATATTTGTCCATCCTCTCACACATGTGTGATGGTATGCAATGTGATAAATAGCACAGGCCTCCATTATTTCAATTGTGGCCTTTTTTTTAATTTCAGTGGGAACCCCAGAAGATAATTTCAGGAACTTATTAATGAATCATAGAATCCCCCCAGTGTGGAGACAGATCATTCAGCCCAACAAGTCCACACCAACTCTCTGAGCACCATCCCACCCAGATTCACCCCCTATCCTGTACTTCCAATGGCCGATCCACCTCACAGGCACATCTTTGTGATGTGGGAGGAAACCCACACAGACTCAGAGAGAATGTGCAAACTCCACAGAGACTGTTGCCCAAGGCTGGGATTGAACCCAGGTCCCTGGCCCTGTGAGACAGCAGCACTAACCCACTTTGTCTCCATTAGTATCTGACAGTCAATATCTAATCTAGGATCTATACATTGACATTTTTTGAGTCAAGGCAACTGACCAGACATCAGTCATAATAATTTAGGCTCAGGATTCCCATTGTAATATTGTTCCTGACACCCTGCTTGATAATCAATCTGCTTAAGTCAGTTTGGTTGAGGGATGAATATTGGTAAGGATACCAGAGAGAACTCTTCAAATAATGCCAAATGGTCTTTTATGTTCACCCTGACAGGCTATAAGGGATACAAACACAAGATCCCTTATACCCTATCGTACATTTTGAGTTCTGAAGAAGGGTCACTGGACTTGAAATGTTAACTTTGTTTTTCTCTCCACAGAGGCTGCCAGACCTGCCAATTTCGGAACTCAAAATATACGATAGGGTATAAGGGATCTTGTTTTAATATCTGAAAGACAACAACTCTGACAATCCAACATTCCTGCCATACCGCATTGGACTCTCAATCAAAATTTTGTTCTCAAAAATCAGAGGTCCACACTCTTCTGACTCAGTTAACTATTAACTGGTCCTCAAAGAGCACAGCTTCTTCCCTAAGCAACACTTTCTATAGGGTTATTATAGTATGATTAAGGGTTTTCATATCATCATAGAATCCCCACAGTGCAGAAAGAGGCCATTTAGCCCATTGGGTTTGCGCTGAATCTTCAAAGAGCATCCCACCCAGACACCCACCCCATCCCATGACCCAAAACGTTAACTCTGATTTTTTTTTCTTCACGGATGCTGCCAAACCTGCTGAGCTTTTCCAGCAAGAGATAGTAGGAACTGCAGATGCTGGAGAATCCGAGGCAACAAGGTGCAGGGCTGGATGAACACAGCAGGCCAAGCAGCATCATAGGAGCAGAGAGGCTGACGTTTCGGGCCTAGACCCTTCATCAGAAATGGGGGAGGGGATGGGAGTTCTGAATGGAATAGTTACAGACAGTGCTGTTAGGGAGGGAATTCCAACATTTTGACCCAGTAACAGTGAAGGAACAGCGATATATTTCCATGTCAAGATGATGGTGTTCCCAAGCATCTGCTGCCTTAGTCCTTCTAAATGATAACTGCCATGCATTTGGAAGGTGATGTCTGAAGAAGCTTGGTGAATTTCTGCAGTGCATTTTGTAGAGGAGTATAAAGTCTGGAATGATCTCCCTATAATAATGTGGATACTGATCAATTTAAAATTTCAAATGTCCCTCTGAGTAATGCACAGTGTTAAACGGCTATAAAGAAAAAATGGTTGCAATCCAACCTGTCCTTTCATGGATACAATATCCAACTTTTAAAATACCCTCCAATCACTTGAAGAATGAATGCCCTTGTGACATTTTGAATGGTGAGTTCATTTAGAAAATATGTTCTATGCTGGGAAAGTTTCACTGAAAATGGTTTTGATTTTATACATAGCTTTTAAAAAAAAACAAATTCTGCAGTATGGCGAAGTAGAATAATTGAAGTGACATCTTTTGCAACATAAATAGATAAGGGATTAACCCTCTGTTTTAAAGTATGATTTATCTCAATAATAAATCTACTGTTATAGATAGAGAAGTCTACAACAATCATATATATTTAGATATTGTGGTTTTAACATAGTAAAAGAAATCCCAAAAAAATTCATGGCAGCCTTATAAAATAAAATATGACACTGAATAACGGGTAGTAGATTTTAGCTTTAGTCTCACTCCAGGGCCTTGAGCACTATTCTATTCTAACACTGTAATGCAGAGGGTGCACGAAAATGTTGTAAGTGCCATTTTTTTCAATTAATTTGTTAAAATAGGCCCTCACTATCTTTGCAGGTGGAAGAGGTGACCAGGAACATAGATGAAGCCAAAGCAGTTGACGTTGTCTGCATAGATTTTAGCAAAGCCTTCACAAGGCACTGCATGGTAGACTGATTTGTAAGATTAGATCACATGGGATCAAGGGACAGTTGGCCAATTGGATGCAAAATTGGCTTGATGGTAGGAGGTAGAAGATGATGGTAGAGGACTGTTGTTCAGACTGGAGCCCTGTATCTGGCAACGTGCCGCAAGGATTGATGCTGAGTCCATTGTTGTTTGTCATTTATATGAACAAATTGGATGGGAACATAGGTAGCATAGATAGTAACTTTGCAGATGACACCAAAATTGGTGATGTAATTGACAGTGAAGAAGGTTATCTCAGAGTCAATGGGACCTTGATCAGATAGGCCAATGTGCCAAGGATTGGTAGATGGAGTTTAATGCAGGTAAATGTGAGGTGTTGCATTTTGTTAGACAAACCAGGGCAGGATTTTTACACAAATAATTGTAGGGCACTGATGAGTATTGTCAAACAGAGAGATCTAAGTGCTGAGGTATATAGCTTCTTGAAAACAGTGTCACAGATAGATAAGGTGGTGAAGAAGGCATTTGACATTCTTGTCTTCATCAGTCAGGGCATTGAGTACAGGAATTGGGATGTAATGTTGCAGCTGTACCAGACTTTGGTAAGGCCACATTTGGAGTTTTGCATACAATTATGGTCGTCCTGCTACAGGAAGGATGTTACTAAACTGGAAAGAGTGCAAAAAAGATTTACAAGGATGTTTCTGAGACTAGAAGGTGTGAAATGTAAGGAGAGGCTGGATAGGCTGGGACATTTTTCCCTGGAGCTTAGGAGGCTGAAGATGATCTTGCAGAAGTTTATAAAATCATAAGGGGTATAGAGAAGGTGAATAGCCAAAGTCTTTTCCCTAGAATAAGAGAGTTTAAAACTAGGTTTCAAACATTTAAAAGAGACCTGGGGGGACCTTTTCACACAGTGAACGGTGCATATATGAAATGAACTGCCAGAGGAAATGGTAGAGACGAGAATAACTATAACATTTAAAAGACATTTGAACAGGTACATGGATAGGAAAAGTTTAGAGGGATATGGGTCAAATTCCAACAAATGGGACTAGTTTAGTTTAGAATACTTGGTCATCATGAACAAATGGGCTGAAGGGCCTGTTTCCGTGCTTTATGACTCCATGACTCTATGATAAAAGATACCACAACATTACTCAGTGAGGGATAGAAGTGTTCACCTGAAATTCTTGCCAAAAAATATTTCTCAGCATTACTTTGCTTTACTACATCACACTGTATCGACTATTTCATTGACTGTAAAATTCCTTGGAACCCTGATTTATGAATGGTGATGTATCAAGAAAAGTTGTTTATTTTTCTACATAATCAGGCTAAATGTGTCCAAATCTTAAGTGTAGATTTAATTGGCTTGTACTCTTATAATGGAGCATCTTGCATGTTAGGAGTTTGGGTGCCCAGCAACAAAATTAACACTTTAATTGGTTACCAAACAGTAAACAAAATAAAATAACTTGAAATATTGATGTTTTTGAATCTGTTTACTTGGGATGAGTGAATTGTTCTCAGCAGGTGGGACTGGAGGGTTTGAGCTATGGAGAGAGCCTGAATAAGCTGAGGCTTTTTTCCTTGGAGCGTTGGAGGCTGAGGGGTGACCTTCCCAAGGTTTATAAAATCATGAGGGACAGGAATAGGGTGAATTGCCAAGGTATTTTTCCTAGGGAAGAGAAGTCAAAAACTAGAGGGCATAAGTTTAAAGTGAGAGGGGAAAGATTTTAAAAGGACATCAGGGGTAATTTTTTTACGCAGTGGGTGGTGCATGTATGGAATGAGCTGCCAAAGGAGGTGGTGGGGGCAGGTACAATTACAAATTTAAAAGGCAACTGGATGGGTACCTGAATAGAAAGTGTTTAAATGGATATGTGCCAAATGCCAGAAAATGGGACTAAGTCAGATTGGGATGTCTAGCCAGCGCAGACGAGTTGGACCCAATGGTCTATCTCCTAGCTAAATGTCTCTATGAATCTGAGTCCTCAGAACTACTAGATATTGAAGATATTGTTTGTGAAAATAATGCAATGTGAAGGATATGATATCTATAGATTTACTAAAGACATTTGATACAGTGGGCTTTAATAGACTTGCAGACAAAGTGAGAGCTCTGGAGATGGAGGAGGAACACATAAACTGGATAATAAATTAGCTACATATTAGGAAACAGTGCCGTGATCAAAATAATAGTGCTAATTGGACAGCTATAGTCAGAAATCACACGACACCAGGTTATAGTCCAACAGTTTATTTGAAAACACAAGCTTTTGGAACCTCAGTCCTAGATAGAGGCTCTGAAGGCTTCTGTTTTCAAATAATACTGTTAGACTATAACCTGTGTTGTGTGATTTCTGACCTTGTCCACCCCAGTCCAACACCGGCACCTCCACATCATGGATAGCGATAGTCAGTCCTTGGACCTGTACTGTCTACCTGTCCACAATATTTATGATTAAACTTACAGATGATGTAAATTCACACATGAAAAGCAGAATAGCTCAGCTTGCGGATGGAATTGTTGCAGAAATTAAGATATTTGGAGGAAAGGGATAACATACGAGAAAGTCTGCAGAAATTTAATGTAATCTTCATCTGTACAATTATTAAATGTTGAGAAATGCTAGATTGATAAGAATATGATTATAAAATGAAAGCATTGCTGTTCAGTTTGGTTGAAGACACCAACGTGGATAATTGAGTAAACTTTCTGCAGTTGCAAGATCAAATTGATCTTTGCTTTTGTAAGAACGTCCATTGAGCATAAACTGAAAAAATCAGGACTGATTCTGTGTAAAGAAGTAATTTGTGAAAACACTATTGTGATCATGTTCTGGATGAACACTGAAGCTAACATGTCTTATGATGCTGCAGCTGTCTCTATGGATTGGGCTTCAACAATAGACTTAAACTTGCATTGTTGTCCCATCATGGATTCTATTTCCCATGGGTTCTCTTGGATATTAAGTATTTGTTCAACAATTTTAAAGGGCTGCTCTATCTACCTAGATTTCTTCTGTTGCATCCCTATCTTATGCTTATTTAAGAGTAGCTCTTGCTTGCATTTAACATGTCCTGTAAACTTTTTATTTGCATTCCAACATACATTTGACTGAATACCACTTTCTAATGTTGTTTCTCTTCTTCTAGTTTCAAAAACAACTCTGGTGATGTCATCAGAATTATAGACATCCTCATTATTGGCATATTTATTTCTCATTATACTACAATGAAAGCATTCAAAAAATATTAAGACAACAAAATGGTTGCACAGAACAGCTACAAAGATAATTCCAGGTTTTAGATCATTGAACTACAAATGAATAGCAGGGAAAGTGATTATGTTCTCAATGGGATGTAGATAAAACTAAAACATAATCCATACCTGTAAAGCATTGAAAGGAATTGATAAAATAGTTAGGAATAAATACAAGATATAACATTGGCAACAGTCCATGTTCCCTATCAGTTCTAGCAGTGTTTAACCTCTCTACATGACCAATAGCTCTCATCACACCTGTCCCCCCTTTTCCTCTTGATTTTTGTTTCAAAGCGTTTTGCCTGTAATATTTTGAAGAACTTAATGTTTTTATTATATTTCTAATATTTTCATTTTGCCTTAGAAAACCTTGAGTATCTCTCCATCAGATTCTTTAGCTATTTAAAATTGGCCCATCTTTGTCTCCACTTAGCACAAACAAATCTATCATTCATAACATTTATCATAACAGCTCTCTTAAATGATCTTTTTACCAGTTTTATTAAATGTCTCCCTGTTATAATCTCTTATCTTACTTTGAAGTATTGCTCCAGGTTTACTTTATCTGCACCCTTTATTATCTGCACAAATGCTAACTCTAACATTTTCTGCCTGCCCTCTTATCTTATAGTTCCACAAAATACAGTTTATTGAAAGTTCCAGTTTCATATACCATGCCAAGTCCTGTTGATCTTAACACGTGTCTCCCCTTGCTGAGTTAATGTCATGACAATGGAGGAACCCCAAAGTACTTATGAACATAATATCTTTTCATTACAACATACATTTTCATTTTTCTAAAAAAGGACATACTATCAAAACAAAAGTGTGGATATAACTCAGTTGCTATCAGAAGAGAGAACAAGAGAGACCCTGGAATATCATACATGACGATGAAGCAAACTTCAAATGGACAGAAAGGGAAAAATACCCCACAATTTAGTTTTAAACTTCTGGGAGTAATTTTCAGACTGTGAGCATTCTGGGAGGAAAAACAGCAGTTTGGGGCAAGAGACGTGTTTTATGTTTTACCCTTTTAAGTATACATAAGAGAAGGTATTAAAAGCAAGTTCAAATCTGATCCTTGCACATTAATAGATGAAAATGTTTTAGTGAGTGATGTGCTTGGATGTGCCACTGGATTGAGGTTTTATGTGTGCTAACCTGGGTTCAGGCATTATTATTCTGTGAAAGTCACAGTTGAAGAACCACTCTTGCATTGCAGGTAAATGATGCCTCACCTTCAGTGCAAGAAGCCAGCTAGATAGTCAAAAGGAAACAAGTCAAAGGAATTTTATCTAATCTGCAAGGCAAAGTGTATCAAAATCAATTGCTTATCTGTCAATGTACTACCATCTATTCTTCACAAATGAACCATATTTTTACTTCACTTTTAATTTTTTTTGGACTCATTCCTCATTTATAATTTGGGTCTACATTATTATATCTTCTTAGGCTTAGTTATCAATAAACTCATTATTTTGTGTAAAGTCTGGCCAGATTGGCTCCTTCTAAAAACATAAAGTAAATTGATCTGACAGGAAGGTATCCACAAGAGAGGAGATCCTTTGTAAATTAATCTTGTTGCCATCAACCAAAGGGGCAGATGAACCAAGAAGAAGCTTTCTGGAACTGGAAGAAATTAGAACCTCAATGATCAGTATCCTAATATTCAGGATTATAACATTTACATAAAAGTCTGTGTTGCCCTGGCAATCTAGACTCTTTTTGACTCTTCAGGAGAGGGCAAGAGGTCTTTTATTGTCATGGTTTGATATACTGCCATTGCACATGAATAGGAAATTTACTGGTTGATGATTCAAAATAGTTAGTTCTGGAACTGTAATAACTTGGGAAACCTCACCCTGGCCTTTTTCATAATATGAGATTGACTCTTGATTCTGAATTTGTCTAACTTAATATGCTCATCCACTTTATGTGCTCCATGGGTTTATAACCATAATCTTTGACTTGTCATACATCCTGTTTATCAGATTTTGGCATCTTATTAAACCCTATGTTAATGCCTGGTTAATCAGCTTGCTAAATTTGTGAATGTCATTATTTAAGGGAGCAGGTGTTGTCTTTTTATTGCTGTCAATAATTTTCAATCTCACCAACTGGCTTGGAGTCTATTAATATCTGATCCTTTTCCCCCTAGAACTAGACGCCATTCCCTCAATACAGGCCCCATTTTCAGGAATTTCCTCCTTTTGGTCCTCCAGTTTTCCAGCTGTCACTGACTTTCAAAGCTTCTTTAAAATTCAAGCCTTGATTAACCTTTTGATCAACGTCCTTTTTTTGTCATCCCCTATTTTGATGTAGTTTGTCATTTTCAGATGTTTTCACTTGTAAAGCTACTATGGAAATGTGAGTTGTTGCTGGTTAAGGTCTTCACTTGGCAAACTCTTTTCAAGTTTAAATAATCTTGGAATAGTCATGCAATATTAGCCAAAGGGGTGAATTTGATCTTCAATTTAGCACTTAACACATAATCAACTGTAATACTTCCATATCTGAGGCGTTATGCTTTGACAGAGATGATCTGACTGAACATGTAATGCAGTAGTTTTGTCTTTCTACTAATTGTACTAAAAGTAAAGTACCCTTGTTTGTACTGGATTATTTATTAAATGCTTCATTGCTACCCATTCCAAAAGTACTTACTTTTAGCTGGTTTTGCACATAGGTAGGGAATATACAGTCTTATATTGCGATGGCAGCATGCCTGCCTCTGAACCAGAAGGTTTAGGTTAACGTTGAATTTATGGATTTCAGTGGAAAGCCAATAGGTTGAGTTATTGACTTGTAAATCCTTCCAATGTAAATCAAAAACAGACCGTAAAAGCAGGAGAGATTTTTGGTCCACCATGTGATGAAAATAAATTGGAACATTGACAATTAGTATCCTAAGCTCCAGGATTACAACATGTACATTAAAGTGTATGTTGCCACAGCATACTGGACTCTTTTCGACTCTTCAGGAGAGAACAAGAGGTCTTTGATCATCATGGTTTGATATACTACCATTGCACATGAATGGAGAGCTCACTGGTTGATAATTGAAAATAGTTAATGCAATTCAAATAACAACTTTTCAGTTCACTTCCTACATCTCAGCTGATTGACATGCTACACATTTCTTAGCTTGTGGATTTGATGGGGTGAAGACATAAATTGGAGGGGTTCCTGGGGCATAATAATAGTGTTTCTTGCTCTGGACTAGAAGGGCCAAGTTCAAATCTCATCTGCTGTGGAGGTGTGTAACAATATGTTTGAATAAGTTGCTTTTCCTTAAGAAAGTAGTCGATGCTTGAGACATTTCTCTAGGACAGATCCTTTCTCAAGTTACAGAAACTGATGCTTGCCAATTAGGAGGAAGAAAAATGACACATGTTGGGATTGAAAGTAAACGTAAAGCAATGATTATTGGTAAACCTTTTGAAATAATCTATTTGTCAACATTCAGAACTCTTTCAATGTCAACCCTGCCTCAGTGATAGCATTCTTCCTCCTTAGCCAGAAGGCTGTAGAATCAAAACCGAAAGAACAAAAACAAAGTTGCTGGAAAAGCTCAGCAGGTCTGGCAGCATCTGTGAAGAAAAAATCAGAGTTAACATATCGGGTGTGTTGACCCTTCCTCAGGTTGTAGAATCAAGTTGAGCTTCAGAGACCTGAATACACAATTCAAACTTACACTGGAGTGTAGCACTGAAGATGGGACTTGGACTCTAAAATATTTTTAATATGTGACAGCAGTGAAGTAAATGTTGGCCTATTTTTTTTCTTGCATGTTACATCATCAGTCTTAGGCTGGCAGTATGTGGAGGTTGATGTTTCTTTCATATTGTCATATAAAAATGAGCTGCTGGCTTTTAAGCATCAGGTTTGGGTTGCACAGTAATTCTGGAGGAAATTCTTTGTTTCTTTTTGTCATTTTGAGAACAGTAAAGTCTATAATTATTGAGAATGCACTATTTTGCTGTGTACAGCCTCATTTATCTATTTATTGTCAAATAAATGCCTTGATTGTCAATCTGATGGAATCCTTATTCATCTTCTGAAGTTGAGGAGACAATGTGGCAGCATGTGGTACATTTCAATGTTTTGATCATACAGCAAAAGGTTTTCTGTTCAAGCTTTGGATTGTACAATGTTTACCTAGATGTTGGATCACTAAATAAATACACTGGTTTGTGGAGTTTAGTATAACACTGCACATCCCTTTAACAATTATTTTTGGGCAGTTCTTCAGGGTCCATCCCTGTTCAATTGGTTCTGAGATAGTTAATGGGTCTGATGTGAGATCAGCGGGTTCGGCCACATGTAGAATAGATAGTTCTTGAAGCATCAAACGGAGAGTGTAGAGTTGTGTAATCTCTCCATTGAACATATTTGGTGCCTTCCTGAGCAAAGCTCCTCCATTTTGTTTGATAACCCGGTCAGGAATTCACAGAGATTCTCCAGTGCTTGGAGTGGTTTACTGCAGATTGTACAAGTCTCTGAAGTGTAAAGGATATTAAGGTCACTGTTACCTGGTGAACCATGACCTTCATCTTGGAGTTGAGTTCTTGGTCCTCAATTACTCTATTTGTAAGACGCGATTGGAAGAATGAAGAAGTTTGTCACCTATACCTGTCTTCATTGAATGGAGTGTCCTATCATATGGGAAATGGTCCACACTTTCCAGGTTTCATCTTTGATTTTAATCAATGCAAGAGGTGTTGTGCTTTGAGAGCTGGTTGAAAGAGGACCTTAGGTTTCTGGGTGTTTAGGGAGAGATTCACTTTGTCATATGCTTTTGGAGAAGGAATTGAGTTTCTGAGTGAGCATGATCTGAGTAAAAGTGATACATTACCTACTCACAGTCACTAAATGACTGAAGTTAGAGTGATCTTAATTTTGGGTTGAGGTCTCATAGATTCACGAGTTGAGTTTCCCATCTGTTCTACAAGCTAAAGCCATGTCTAGAGGTTGTTTGCTGCAGCATAGATGTCGTGTTGCAATGAGGAAAATAGAGAATACACCTTCCTATGAAGGAGTATGAACATGCAAACATAAAAATGATGAACAGGAGTAGGCTATTCAGCCTCTCAAGGCTGTTCTGCAATTCGATAAGATCATGGTGTTCTGATTGTAATCTCAAATCTGCATTCCTGCTGATTCCTGATAACTTTCAACATGTTGCTTGACAAAAAACTATCCACTTCTTCTTCCACCACCTATTGAGGAAGAGAGTTTCAAAGCTCATGTGCCTCTAAAAAAATACTTTGTTTAATCTCTGTTTTAAAAGGGTGAGCTCTGATTTTTAAACTGCAACCTCTAGTTCTAGGTTCTCCCTTAAGAGGTAATATCCTCTTCACATCTACCCTTTCAAGGATCTACAATCAAGTCAGCTCCCAATCTTCTAAACTCTAGCAGATACAAACCTGTCCGACAATTCCACATCAGACAACCCACCATGCCAGGTGTTAGCCTAGGAAATGTTCTCTGAGATTCTTCCAAAATATTTACATCTTTCCATAAATCAGGTAAGTAACTAATAGTGAGTGGAATTTATAAAGGTAAAAGCGACATTGGTTATGGTGAGATGTGGCAGAATTGAGTGCCAAGTGCACAGGCACCCATCTCGACTTCAAGATTCCCCACCTAAATCTTTTACACTTTTCATATGTGGCATTGCAAAATTCTTGCCAGGTATTGGCGAGTTGCCTGTTAACTGGGGTTAAGACTTAAGCTCCTTGTTGATGGCCCAATTCACCTCATTAATATTCACTTTCTGACCTTACCAATCTGGCCAAACAAACTAGACATTGGAAAACTTCGACACAGTGGTACCTGGTAGATTCAGATTGCTGCTTGCTCTAATCAACCTCAATGTTCGAAACCAAGAATGAACATTTCCAGGTACACTCCATGGCCATCGGCTACATGTGTTGCTCACGCACAGACATTGGCCTCCAATTCGTGCCAGAATCTAAGAACCTGATGACAAGTCTCTGATCCAATCTCCATGAACTCCCTATGACACTATATTTCAATGCTGCATCTTGGAATACACCAGCAACTATCATTGTGATACTGCAGCAAGGACATTGTACACTCAGGGACACACATCCAGCTCATGGACTGGCCATAGATGTATCTCTCTTCCAGCACTCTCTGACTCTGAACATACGTGGATGCTCACAGCATTGCTGCCTTGCTTTGCCTTGCACTTCTTTGTATTTTGCCCCCTCAGCCACAGATACCAGACTCATACTTGTTTAACGTAGAAACAAAGCCAGGATACTTGTCATGGTTGTCAGCAGACCTCAGTTAAGTCAAGACGGATGGCATTTGCTAAGGGAGTCCCATCATAGTCCGTCAAGAGCAGGGTTCAATAACAATCCAGACCCTGCTGAGGGCAGTCACAGTCAGGATGATCTCATAAGGGGTGAGAAACCAAAAAGCAGACAGCCCACAACCCAGCTTTATTCTTTCTGCTGTATTTTACACTGTTTCATGGGATGTGGGTATCACGGGTTGGGCCAGCATTTATTACCTGTTCCTGATTACCTTTGTGAAAGTGGTGGTGAGCTGCCTTCTTGAACTTCTTGATGTGCATCATCGGTAAACCCACAATGCCTTTAGGGAAACGATTCCAGGATTTTTGATTACATGAGCTGTTTTTCTCTTGGATTGAGTGAGAAGCAGTCATTATAAGAGATGAAAGTGGGTAGCAGATGTAATAAGAGATAGTAGGAACTGCAGATGCTGGAGAATCCGAGACAACAAGGTGCAGGGCTGGATGAACACAGCAGGCCAAGCAGCATCATAGGAGCAGAGAGGCTGACGTTTCGGGCCTAGAACATTCATCAGAAAAGGGGGAGGGGAAGGGGGTTTTGAAATAAATAGGGAGAGAGTGGGAGGCTA
>NC_063335.1:96694007-96751141 GCF_021869965.1 Rhincodon typus | reverse complement strand
CCCCTCCCCCTTTTCTGATGAAGGGTCTAGGCCCGAAACGTCAGCCTTTCTGCTCCTATGATGCTGCTTGGCCTGCTGTGTTCATCCAGCCCTGCAACTTGTTGTCTCGGATTCTCCAGCATCTGCAGTTCCTACTATCTCTGATCTACAAGCAAGTTCAGGTTTATTGGGAGTGGGCAGAAAAATAGAGTGAGCTACAATCAGATCAGCCACAATCTTATTGAAAGATGTAATAGGCTCCACTGTACGGATTTTTTCTTGCTCCTATATTATGTCACTACGTTTATTGATAAACTTTAGTCATTCTTTTATATTGTCCTGTCTGGTTCAGTTAACTTCATTCAGTTGCATAAGGAAAATATTGTTTTTAATTCAAAAAGGCTGAAAATCATAAAACATTGCACAACTAATCTTTATTTTATTGAGGTTGACAGGCTGTGGGGTGAACAGTACTATTTGTGGAAAAACACAATAAGAGAAATTTCTTTACAGAGGCAATAACCATAGAGTTATAATCAGAGTGTTACGATTTTCCCTAAGATTTTTTCTTTAAAAGTTCAGGATCTACATAAGCAAGAACTCTTCAAAAAACAGACTTTTTGTTAATACAGGTCTGCTGTGTTACCAAGATAACAAGAGGTCAGAGGTAAGAAAGGTCAAATTTTATTTATTCCTGGATGAACAAAGTTGGAAGCTGACAGACAGATCGATATGCATTTATTGACTTGCAAGCTTAGAGACCAGAGAAAGGTTCAGAGACTTGAAGATACCCTCAATAGAATTTTGTGGAACTTATTGGACTTAAGTTCAAACAGTCAGAGAGTTATCAATTTTGCAACAATTCTCTCCTTTCCTGCACTCCAGTGTCTGCTGAAGACACTTTCCATGTTTACATCACAGACTTGGGCTTTCCTTCCTCAGCTATAGTTGCAGATGATCAAGAAGTTAGACATGCAAGTGATTGTGAACCAGAGACGTGAAATAAAGTCAGAAGAACTGAGGAAGGGTCACCGGACCCGAAATGTTAACTCTGTTTTCCTTCACAGATGCTGCCAGACCTGCTGAGCTTTTCCAGCAACTTCTGTTTTTGTTTCAGAAGACCTAGACATAGAGGTCACTATTCAACAGTCAGTCCTAAATTTTCTCATGTACAGAGAGACATATACTGAGAGACATTAAACAGAAATAAATCCTTCAAAGAAAGCTTTATGTAACATTGGGTAGGTTGCCTTATCTGTCAATTTGTTTCAATAACCGAGGACAGCACTGAATTTTTACCGAAACGTTATGAATTTTTCTGATGTTTCCATAGTTTAGAAATTGTTTATCACATCTTGTTTGAATGTAGGTTTCCTTATATTACTTTACATTGTCAATTTATTTGCCAGATTAAAGGTATTGTAGAAGTCTAGAGGAAACTGATTAGCTCAGAAATTTAGTGGGTGTTTCAGAATAACATTAACAAGGTAAATTCAATTCCCATTCCAGCTGTCATTAGGACCTGATGGTCTGTATCCAGAGTCTTTAAAGAAAATGGATCAAAGATAATGGAGGTAGTGGCCAAAATATTCCAGAACTCACTGGCTTAGAGCAAGGCTCCAGCAGATTTCGAAACCACTAATGAGACTTTCCTGTTCAAGGGAGAGAGAGAGAGGCAGAAAGCAAGTAATCATAGGTCAGTTGAGTGAATATCTTTTATTGGGAAGATGCTAGAGTACATCATTAAGGAAGAATTGGAAGAACATTTTAGAAGAGTCTTTCCATAATCAAGCAGTGTCAACATGTTTTTTTTAAGAGGTAAATCATGCTTAATAAGTTTGCTAGAGTTCTGTGAGGATAGAACAAGCAGAGTTGATAAAGGGGAACTAGTAAATATAGTGTATTTAGAGTTCTAGCAGGTATTCAATATGGTGTATTATAAAAGATAGGTAATCTTAGTATTGTGGGCAATGTATTAGGTTGAACATTGGATATGAGTGTTGTTAAACACACAGAAGACAGAGATTGTTGAGAATAAGGGGATAATCATTCAAAACTAAGATGTGATCGATTTTTTTATTCCAGAGGGTAGTGAACACTGGGAATTCTCTATCCCAGACAGTTGTGGAGGTGAAATCACTGAAAGGATTTAAAGAGGAAGTAAATAAATGTTTGGAACATTAAAGAGTTGGGGCCTTTAAGGAGCTATAATGGAAGAAGATTTGAGGTGTGAGGCTGATCTGCCCTGATCTTGTTGAATTGTGGGACAGGTCTGAGGGCCTGAATGGTCTACTCCTGCTCCTATTTTTTATTTTCTTATTCCATCTGAATGCAATATTTAGAAATGCTTTAAATAAGTTGCAAATGCTTAAAATCATGTTGGATTAGAATTAATGAACTGAATTTAACATTTCTCTGTGAGCTGGTTTGAGGCAAAGGGGTTTCCTACTGCCTGCCCATCTTGTCCTGACCTGTTTGAAACATCCTGAAGGCTAGGGGCTGGTGTTGGGTGACCTGTGTCCATCCTGATCCTGTCACTATTGTACTCACAGTAGTGAGTACCATGCTGGTAACCCTGCAACTTTAATTGCTTTGGCCTCTGTCTGACAAAGCAGGCCACTTCTGCCCATCAAAAGCATTCACCACCACATCATACCTTCCCCTTTGCTCTCCCTAACTCAATTCCAAACCGAGTCGCCACCCTGTTACCCCCATTCTTGCGAGCAGAGGGGAACTGTCATCCTGACCACACCCTCTCCCCACCACCAATTTACCCCAGTGTCAGTTTCCAGTGGCAATGTCCATTAACCATGAGCACTGCCTATAGTCCCAGCAATGGCTTCTGCTCCGGCCTGGCCTCCCGGAGTTGGCGGGACTACAGAGCTACCAGCCATCAAATTGCCTGGCAGTTCTCTGAGGCAGGAGCTTGTGTTCCTGAGAGGCAGAAATCCTGCCTTTAGTTGGAAAACAGCCATGAGGTAGCCATTCTCTGAATGGACAGATCACCTGTCAACTTTTTACCCAGGGAGTGGAGTTCACAGCGCCTAGTAAAGTATAATTCTAGGCCAATAATCTCTCACAAGAACTTACCATAAATGCCATATCTCCCATTTCAGTTTTGCATGTTTTTAATCAAGAGTTGAGAAGTCTCACTGTCTGAATCTACCAAAGTTGTTATCTTTTATCTCCCTGTCTTATATCAGGTTACACAAACAAGAAGTAGATATCACTGAGGCCTGTGTGTGTAACAACATGTCTTGATGTAAAACAATCAGTTTCAGGAAACCTGACCAATTGTGTTTTATCTCCCCAGAAATCAACATTAGCATGTCTAGTTTCTGGTTTGGATTGGATAACTCATTTTGTGATCAATTTTAGGCTTGTTGTCACTTGTTAGTGCATGCTCACAGCAGACGTTGTAACACTCCCCACTGATACTTTCAAGGAACTACGACAAGATAATTCATCCTTTGAATTCTTCACCCGGCTCGACCTGCACTCACTGTCTGTTCAAAGTGAAAAATTCAGCACAGAACATTCATATTCCAGTGCTGTGATTTTTTTCATCTGTTAAGTGAGAGAAAACAGCCTGTTTGCATTGTGGACCTTCAACTTTCTGCTTTTTTCGATATTGACTATCCACAAAACCAACTGAACTGGTACCAGTTGTACCAGTCATCAGTGGACGGATGAGGCCCAACGCTAACTAGTAACTTTTACCAGAGGAATTTCCCAGTTATATGCTGCTTGCTCCACTCAAGCTTAGTTTAATTGGTGATAGCTATGCTCAGTATGTGCTTTTGAGACTATGAGGGCGAGGGTTAAACAGCTTCAATTGCAATAAGCTTAAACGAGAAGCTACAGCTGGATGTCAAGGAGCTGATACGTTAAATTCACGATCCATTGGAAAGTGAGGAAATTTAATTCATTCAAAATTAATTCATTCAGCTATAGAATCATTTATGAACATCAGAACAAGTGAAAAGAAATCAGTCCATTTCTGTTTCAAGATGATGCATGTGGGTGTATCTGAATGAATGCTTCTTTGGATTAAGTGTAATTTTGAAGTAGAATTGAGGTTTTATAATTCTTCATTTGTCCAGGCAATAAACCCAGACAATAAAAAGGTCTGACTGTGACTGTACAAATTTTATTGCGAGGAACAGAAATGTGACAAAATATGGGTACTTAAATTACGGACACAGCACCACAAATTTGCATTTAATTGACACAATTCATATAAACTTTGAATTTTGATCTAGGGTCTTCCCAATGATGTGATTGTTCAGCCTTTCGATCTATTTCTGGACAGACCCTTTGCACAGGTCCTTTATGTGAACATGGCGGCAGAAACTATAAAGGTAAGTGAGGATAAGTCTTTTTAAACATTTAAAGTTGCAGGAACTTCCAATGTTAGGCAGAATGAGAGAGATTTAAGGAACTAGATTATAAATGGAACATCTACTACAGAAAATGAAAGCAATTTAAGATTAAGTTACATTTGACAGCTCTCAGCTTTATTTGCAAGAGTAAGACAAGGTGAGAGTTGTTTCAGAGATAGTAGGAACTGCAGATGCTGGAGAATCTGAGATAACAAGGTGTAAAGCTGGATGAACACAGCAGTTTTGCTGCTTGGCCTGCTGTGTTCATCCAGCTCTACACCTTGTTATCTAAGGTGAGAGTTGTGCTCTGGGGAGTGCCACCAATGCTCCCATCAATGGAGCTGTCCCTGAGCATGGTGAGTCCCAGATAGCAACAGCCAAGAACCTGACAAGAATTATAAAATAAAAGGATCTGGCTGTGAACAGAACTTCATCAGTGCTCAACGATCTCAACCTCCTTTTGTCTTTCGTGGCTATTGTGTCTGTAAGGAAAGCCAAGGACATATCAGAATCCTGTGTGTAAGGCTTGAATACAACAGCAATTCTAAATAACTGCAAATAATACAGACTCTACATGAATACAGATGCCACCATTCAAACTGAATAAATGACATTACAATGTCAGCAAGTTTAATATTCCAAACACACTCCCCTGTCAAAATGAGCCATCTTCACTTCTAAAGGAGTTTTGTATAAACTTGCAATGGTTTTAATATATTTGGAAAAATGTTAAAATCAAGACCTTTCCATATATGTGGGGAGGCGATGTGGTGTTATCACTGGACTGTTAATCCAGAGACCTAGATAATGTTCTGGGGACTCAGGTTCAAATCCTACCACGGCAGATGGTGGAATTTGAATTCAATAAATATCTGGAATTAAGAATCTAATGATGACCATGAATCCATTGTCGATTCTCAGAAAAACCCATCTGGTTCACTAATATCCTTTAGGGAAGGGAACTGCTATCCTTACCAGGTCTGGACTACATATGACTCCAGACCCGCAGCAATATGGTTGACTCTTAACAGCCCTCTGGGCAATTAGGGATGGGCAATTAGGGATAGGACGCCGTCATCCCGTGACTGAATTAAAAAAAATCAAATGTTCATGTTCTCCATGCTTACCTTCTCAGCTGTGACGATTATTACAGGGGATCTAGTCTGCTGGGCCCTGGACTGCATCGTCACTTTGAGAAGCATAGGCCTGGGATATACTGGGGCATTGTGAAGCTGGAGCAGTACTCTTGCTCCAGTGAAAAGCAATGGTATATAATTCTTCTATCAGAGATTGCAAGACCGTTTGCTCAACCCAAATAGATCTATCATCGTTTTGCAAGCAGAACAGAGATAGTGGGGTTTATACAGCAGGGTGCAGAACTTCCAGTCACGAAGCTGCTGAACTCCAGGCCAGATCAGCTCACCTTGGACCGGGAAGCAGACCTTAAACTCAACGGACTGGAGGTGGGGTGTGATCACAGGATCCTAAGCTGCAAAAACTTTAAGCAGCAACTTAAAAGAGCAGTTGTACAATTTCATAAATTGCTCTGCGCAGTGGTGTCTACTGGATAGGAATTGAAAAGTCGCATTCACAGCTGAACTCTTCTGCGCGCCAATGACTATATTCAATGTGTTGGAGTTATTCACCAGGCGCCATATCCACTCCAAGTCAGTGGCGTGTGTTGGGAGGGGAGCACCAGCTGTGTGTACTTCAGCTCTCTCTGCAGTCCGCTTGAGGGTTTCCAGCACTTTTAACAATTCTTTTTCCAATTTCCGACAACCACAGGGCTTCATGCTTAATTGACTCAGGGTTAAACAACAGACTGGTGCAGGAAAGCTAATTGACCACCTGCATTATGAGGCCAGGGAAAAGACACGGCATGTGCATTAAAACATGTGGCCAGATGGAGAAACTTTGCAAGCAGTGCCCCCTGGGGAAGCACTGGCTAGCAGTGTCAAAATGGAGATTGGTGACAGATGTTATGTTGCATATTTCTGAATTGTGTGAGTCTGAACTAGACCTTTCTTCAATGAGACAGTTTGAAACTGCTTTTAAAAGATGATGTGTACATTTCAACACAGGAAAATCTCTCTTGAAATTGTTACTTATGTAATTTTTATAAATTTGTTCCTGTAAAGCAATTTTTAAAAAATGACACTGTAAGATATTGTATTATGATTCTTTTTACCAACTCACGCGAGAGCGCTCTATGTTTACTATGCTGTGTTTCCATTCATTGATTCATAACACTTTACTAACTCACTCACAAGCGACTATACCACATTTCCATTCATTCATTCATAAAACCACATTTAAGTAAATTAAACATCCCTTCCAACCCATTACTGCTTCTTTACAGCTTTCAGTTCTCATTGACCCCATGCTGCAAGCAGTGTTTAGACCTGTTTCTGTATCAAAGGCTACCCCTGAATAAGTGTTAATACTGTAACCTATTCAGAAGAATGCCATAACTCATTCAAAACTATGGAAGGATTAAAATATTAATTAGCCCTTAGCAACTGTCTCTCAGGACCTGAATAGGTTGCAGAACATCAAACAGTATGTACTTTTTAAATACATGGTAAATAGGCCACTACCCCTTTAAAAAACTTACTATCAAAACAGCGTTCCTGTTAAACTGCATGAATGAATGCGCGAGAACTGTCAAAACCAACAATAGTAAATGAAATCTCATGACCCAGCTGTGTCTCTATACTTTTATTTAGTACATGTATAATTTCTCACTTATTTAGATCATATAAGTCTGGTATTTTTACTAACATTACTAACTTTAAAGACAAAAAGACTAATACCTCTTAATTATGGAAGCTCAGAGTGGACAGATATTCTCAACTCATCAGGCATAACAGCCAGAATTTAGCAAGTGCTTAAACCATTTCCTGATCCCCCAGGACCAATGTCATGCAAACTTGTGTATAATAGATACAACTATGTGACGCCATAGTGCTAAAATATTAATGTATGTAAGAACTGTGTATAAAGAGGCTACTGTAAAACTGTACTTTGGATTCCATCTCAGCCTCGAACTGTGCTACTGCGGGTGGTCAATAAAGAGACTATTTTCATCACTCACCGATCTCCTTATTGAAACACAATCACACAGGAACTTTAAGAAACACAGGTGCCTTAAAAAAAATGACAAGTATGAAAAAAAACTGCGGCCTGTGAACATAGAACATAGAACATAGAACAGTACAGCACAGTACAGGCCCTTCGGCCCACAATGTTGTGCCGAACTTTTACCCTAAACCTAATGTCTATCTAACCTCCACCCCTACCTTATACTATCATCCATATGCCTATCTAATAGCCGCTTAAATGCCCCGAATGAAGAAGGAAACCTAACAAAAAGGCAAGCCTCAGGGGGAAACTGTAACTAGAAAAGGCAAACCTGTGGAAAAGTTGATATTTTAAAATAAGACATCATGGTACTTAAATCCCCACTCATCAGTTGGAAGATATTAGCTATAGTGCATGAGATCAGATTATTTCATCAACAGGTAGACTACATGTCCTGGATTAAGGAGAGAGTGAATTTAAAAAAAAACTGATTGTAAAAAATTAACATTGCACTGGGCAATGAGGAGATTCACCAGGTCAACACACATCAGAGGTCAGGTCCCTAAGACTGCTGCTATTGACCAGGCTGGATATTGCTGTCAGCTAGGTATAAGTGCTACTGCAAAGTATGGGAGCAAGGAATGAAGGAGGCTACAAGGGACTGGTGAAGAAACATAGGAATTATGGGCAGGTGTAGGCCATTTGAACCATTGAGTTTGCCCTGCCATTCATCATTATCTTCAATCTCAACATCATACTCACCCACTTTCTCTTGGCTCCTTATTGTCCAGAAATCTTTCAGATTATTTTGCACATGCATTCGATGAGTTAGCACCCACTGTCTTCTGTGGTGGAGAATTTTGCAAGTTCACCATCCTCTGAGTGAAGAAATTTCATTTCACCACATTCTGAACTAGCCTGCTATGTATCCTAATGCTGTCGGCCCATGTTCTGGACCCCATCTTCCCTGTATCCACTCTGTCCAGTCCTCTCCAAATTTTATATGTTTCAAAGAAATCCCATTTCATTTACCTAAACTCCAGTGAATACAGGCCCTGTCAACCTAATCTCTCCTCAGAGATCAAATCTGCCATCCCTGGAATCAGACTTTGCTGCACTCCCTCGATGACAAGTATATCTTTTCTTTCAGTAAGGAGGCCAAAACTGCACATGATGTTCAAAGTGTGGTCTCACCAACGTGCTGTACCAGTGCAGGAAGTTTCTCATGCCCATGTGCTTAAGCCTTTTTGCAATGAAAGCCAACATACCACTTGCCTTTCTAACAGTTTGTTGTAGCTGCATGCTTTCTTTCAGTGTCCAGTGTACAAGGACACCCAGATCCAACACTTCGAGAAGAAGCCTGAAAGGGGGTGAAGAAGTTTGAGATTGGAAGAGTGTGGAGAAGAAGGAAACAGGGATAGAAGAAACTATGTGATGGGGACAGAAAAGGTTGCATAGGAGAGAGAACAGTTTTAAAAGTGTCAACAAAGGAATGCTGAAATAACTAGTTGCTAAGTAAACTGACAAAATAAATTGCTTGAAAAGAGTATGGAATCTCTAGCTTAAAGCTACAATAGTTCAGGAGATACTACATGGGGGAACTGTAATGGATGCTATTGTACTTAACACTGTCAACTGTTAAATTTAAATCCAATTTTATGATTTGAGATGCGGGAAATATGGCGGTAATTGCCTGTTTGAAATCTAACTTTGTGTCTTTGCAAACTGAAAGAACTGCAGATGCTGGAAATCAGAAATAAAAACAGAAGTAGCTGGAAAATCTCAGCAGATCTGGCAGCATCTGTGGAGAGAAATCAGAGTTAACGTTTTGGGCCCAGTAACCCTTCCTCAGAACAGAAAGAACTGCTGTGAGGAAGGGTCACTGGACCCAAAACATTTCTTTCTACAAATTTTCCAGCATTTTCTGTTTTTGTTTGTGTCTCTGTAATTAAAAAGTGCATTAGTTCTGACCTCACCAGCTTCCTGAATGAGTGTTCGGGTAATGGCTTTTTATTGTGTGTGGAAGTGTGTCAGTTATTTTATTTTTACCTTATTTCTATTACATTGTACATGCTAAAAATATAAGCATTCAATTGTTTTTACAAAGAAAGGCATAGAGTAAAAAAAATTGCTGAACCTGTATAAAAGAGCTTGACGTCTTTCCAACTTTTAAATTCTGTGCACCAGAAGGGTGGGAAAGCTTTCTAAAGTGTTCATAAGAGATTTGCTGGAATAGCTCCAAAAGTGAGAGATTGCAGAAAATGCTGGGGTTACTCCCCTTGCAGCCAAGAAGCCTGAAAAAAAAAAGATTGAGGTGTATAAAATTAAGAAAGATTTTGTTGGAATAAATAGTAACTATCCCCAGAAACTGAAGGATTGAAAATCAAATATCCCAGATTTAACTCAATTTAAGTTAATTTGCAAATGAACCAGAAGTCACACAAGGGAAATCATTTGTACTGATAGTGGTTAGGATTTGGAGTGTCCTTCTTCCTTGATATTTGGGAGGATACACGTTCAAATTAGTGTTGAAAAAGAAATTAGATTACTACTGAAAGAAATTAAGGGAAAGCACAGATGATGAGGGGGTGATTGCTCGTTGGTGGGACCGTCTGGATTTTTCTTCAAGAAAGACACTGCAGACTCACTGCCTGAATGGCTTCCTTCTATATTGTATTATCCTTTTGGATAGGACTCAAAATACATTGCAAGGTGCTTGGAAATATCTGAGGATGGGGGATAAGTGACTGAGCAATGAGTAGGTTCAGAACAAGTATCTAAAAATGATGATGAGTCATAAGGGGAGGAATACTAGGAGGCACAACATAAACTGTAATCCAAAGGTACACCTACACACAGCAGACGTCTAAGAAGGTTAGTGTGAAAGGAAAATGCAAAGTGGATTTGAATAAGAAACATATTCAGATGCACTTTAAACATTGTCAATGTGGATTATCTTATTAATATTATCTTGCAAACTTGAGGTATTTGCACAATTAAGATTGTATGTCCACAGATATGAGTAAGTGTTCACTTAAAATCAAAATCAATATGGGAACAATGGCTAATGTGTTGCTTATCTGTACATATGTGGAGAAATGGAAATCTATGGTATGACTAACCATGGTTAAGCTGACTGCTTAAAATGGCTCATCCTTCAAGTGCATACGAACAATTACTTTGCATCCATAGGAAGTCAGAATGGTTCCATAAGATCATAAGATATAGGAGCAGGATTAGGTTATTTGGCCCATCAAGCCTGCTCCACCATTTGATCATGGTTAGATGTTTTTCAATCCCATTGTCCTGCCTTCTACCCTTAACCTTTGATCCCTTTACTAATCAAGAACCTATCTATCTCTGTCTTAAATACACTCAGTGACTTAGCTTTTGATGACAATCAATTCCATTGATTTCCCGCCCTGTGACTGAATAAGTTCCTCATCATCTCATTTCTAAAGAGTCGAGCCTTCATTCTGAGGCTGTGTCTTGGGTCCTAAACTCTCCTACTACTGGAAATATCTTATCCATGTCCACTCTGTCTAGGTCTCTCAGTATTCTATAAAATTCAATGAGATTCTGCATCCCTCAACCACCACCAGCAACCCTCCCTCCCCCCACCAACCTTCTAAACTCCACTGAGTATGGACCCAGAGTCCTCAACCACTCCTCATATGACAAAATCTTCATCCCTCACAATATTCCAAATGTAGTCTAACCAGAGACTTATAAAGCCTCAGCAGTACATCTCTGCTATTGTATTATACTTTCAAATAAATGTTAACATTGTGTTTGCCATCCTAACTGCTAACCGAACTTATGTGTTAAGACAATCCTGAATTAGGACTCATAAATCCCTTTGAGCTTCGGATTTCTGAAGACATTTCCTGCTTAGAAAATAGTCTACCTTTCTATTCTTCCTACTCAAGTGTATAGCCTCAAACTCTCCCACACTGTATTCCATCTGTCACTTCTTTGCCTTCTCTCCTAGACTGTCCAAGTCCTTCTGCAGTTTCCCCATCTCCTCAACAGTACCTGTCCCTCCACCTATCTTTGTGACACACTGTGTTTTCCATCACTGTTTATATTGTGACCCCAAGTGAATTAATGGTAACAGGACATTGAGTGTGCCAAGCTTTATGAGTTGTGCATGACGTCAGCGATTATGTCACTATTATGTCACTTAATAAATGACAGCCCATGATAATAGTGGTAGTTAATTAGCACCAGTAGTGGATTGGCTAACTAATACAACAGTTGGGATAAGGGAGCGTTCTAAGGATGGCAACCTGTAACTAGTGGTATATCACAGGAATCACTGCTGGAGCCACAATTATTTACAATATGGGCAGATGAATTGGATGACAAAAGTGAATGTATGATAGTCAAGTTTGCAGATGACACAAAGATAGGTGGGAAACCTAGTGGTGAGGATGACACAAGGAGTCTACAGAGGGATATGGACAGTGGGCAAAAACTTGGCAGATGGAATATATGTAGCAAAACAGAAGGTTATGCACTTTGGCAAGAAAAATAAAGGAGCTGAATATTATTTAAATGGAGAACGACTGTAGCAAGCTATGAAACAAGGGTATGTGGGATTCCTTGTCCATTAATCAGAAAAAGCTAGCATTCAAGGTCAGCAGGTGGCATGGAAGAGAAATGGAGAGTTGGTTTTTATTTCAAAGAAAATGAAGTATAAAAATACACAAGGGACACACAGACTGCAGCTAGAATACTGTAAACTATTCTGGCCCATCATTTGAGGGAAACGTACTGACAACGGAGGATCTTTGGAGTAGGTGTGGAGGGACTGTCATATAAGGAGAAGTTGAGTAGATTGGGTTTCTACTGATTGGAATTTAGAAGAACGAGAAGTGGCCTTATTGAAACACACAAGATTCTTAAGGAATTTGATAGGATAGATGCAAAAAAGTTGTTTCCACTTGTGAGAATTTAGGACCAGAGGGCATAATCTCAAAGTGAGGAATTCCTCATTTGAGACAGAGATGAGGAGGAATTCATTTTCTCAGAGGGTAGTGATTCTGTGAAATTTTATGCCACAGAATGCTGGGTCGTTAAAATATTCAAGATGAAGAGACAGACTTTTAATCATCTCAGAAGAAGGGGTCATGCATACAAGACAGAAATGAGGAGGGATTTATTTTCTCAGAGGCTGGTGAATTTATGGAAATTTTTACCTCAGAGAGCTGTTGAGGCTGGGATATTTAGTATATTCAAAAGGGGGGGTTGCTAGTGGTGGTTGAGGGGTGCAGAATCTCATTGAATGGCAGAGCAGACTCAGTGGGCTGAATGGCCTACTTCTGCTCTCATGTCTTATGATCTTTTGATACAAAAATGTAATACATTAAAATTTCTTCAACTAATCACTTATGAAAATAACTATTATGCTTCCATAAAATTTCACTACATTTGCTCGAGGCATTATGAAACAAACATTGCACTTAAGCGCTTAATTCTTTATGTCAACAAACATTTCTATTCTGTGAGGAGCTGGAGCAGTCCAACAACTTACTTGATAATTCCCCTGTTGTGAAACTGATACTTTGGGAAATGAATGACTCAGATCAAATTTTATAATTCACAGGTTCCACACTTTTCTTTTGGTCAGTTTCTTCCCAGGTTTGGCAGTCCCAATAAATGAATACACTTTTTATGCATGACCATGCCTTTTCACAATATCAAAGCATACCTTACTTCCACTAAAGTATGACTTACCTTTTGCAAAGGGTGCATTACTTCCAGCAAAGTGTCCTGGGACCAAGTCCAAAAGAGAAGCTTGCCTCCCCAAAATGAGATAAATATACCTATTCTCACAGTCCTCATCCATATTTCTATTCATACATTCTCTATGGCCTACCCATACCAACCTATGCAACCTTACGAACTCTGCTGATCCCATAGCTCCTCATATTCCCTGTGCTGTCACTATAAACCTTTGCCCAAACTCATGACCTCTCATGCCCCAACTGAGTACCTACTTCCACCTGCAATCTTTTCCCTTTTCATGTACCATGCTAACACAATAAATATCTGCAAGTGCCCATGCACATAGGAGAAAAATATAGTTCTATATTTCAGACTACAATCTATCATGAAATCTATCCACATTCATTAAAAACAGGCTTTTGTGTTTCTAGGTACTTCTTGGCAGCTGTTGACACAGATTGAACTTCTTAGCAGATTGATACTTGTTGATAGGACAATGTTTATTGACATTTTCAGATAGACCTTGTCAGGTTTGAAGAAGTTGGACAATTTCAAACAGTTAATGCAACTTTATGTAAAATCTTTTTTCTAGTTAACAATCCCAAAAAGAACTTGGCACTCCTCCCACCCTACAATATCCACAGTGCTACCTTAGATCTACAGCGGGGTATTCAGGCTATCAGAAAGAAATTTACTTCAAACTGATGCAACAGTGCAATCTCACACTCTTGTTTCCAAATACCAGGGGGTCCAAAATACCTGGAGACACCTGGTCATTAAAATGGCCAGCTGCCCTCAGGAATCATTTCATGTATGGATTATGAACCACCGACAATTTCACCCCATCCGCAAAATTGAGAAATGCAGGCTCGTTTGATTTCCAACTCATTCTGAAACGTTCACTGTAATGGAGATGTTCTCTATCATGGTGAAAAGCAGTGTTGAAATCCCTTGATGCAAAATATATGACATAATTGAAGATTGTGCAACTGAAGTGATTACAATTAGATTAATGCACAAATTAACTTAAATGATACAGCAGCTGTAAATGAGCAATTGCTCACTGTATCAGCCAAACTGGTGAAAAATATAGAGGCCGTGCCTTTAGCCAAGATCACAATGACAAAACTAATATATTGAAACCAGCAAATCTAGTCCATAAATCATGAGTATAACAGGCAGGTAAGCAATTCCCTGCCCAGTTTTCATTTTTCTACATCTTTGGACAGTCAAATATATACTCTTACAAGGGAAGATAAAGTTGCTGTATGACAGGCAAGCAGGACGAAAACTGGGTCACTTGCAGGTCGGGCAGAATGTTGGAGATGTCAATCATTCACTGAGAATTTGATTTCTTGCAGAGCTTGCTAGGCCCAGCTCAAATCATTGAATGTCAAGATCAAAGATGTTGCAATTCTTAGATGAAACCAAAGTCAACTCACAGAATTTTATGATGCTATGGAACTAGCTGACGTGTTGTGCCACAGAGATCAGAGATATATATCTCAGGATGGTTAAGGTATAGTGCTGCCAATCACCTTTCTTTCTATGACAATCATCAGCGGTAGAAAATTGACTACTGATAAATCCTCATAAGAAGAAGAACTTACTTTATATAACAAGAGATAGTTTATAGCGTGATAGCAAAAAGAATTAGTTAGATGGATAAGTTAAACAGGGTGGCACAGTGGCTCAGTGGTTCTCACTGCTATCTCACAGCACCAGGGACCCAGGTTCAATTCCACCCGTGGGCAACTGTCTGTTATGAATTTGCACATTCTCCCTGTGTCTGTGTTGGTTTCCTCCAGGTGATCCAGTTTCCTCCCACAATCCAAAGATGTGCAGGCTAGGTGGGTTGGCCATGCTAAATTGCCCGTAGTGTTCAGGGATGTGTAGATTAGGTGGGTTATAGGGGGATGGGTCTGGGTGGGAAGGTCTGAATGTCAGTGTGGACTTGTGGGGCTCAAGGGCCTGTTCCCATACTGTAGGGATTCTATGATCTATGAACATATTTAAAAATCACACAACGCTAGGTTATAAACCAACAGGTTTATTTGAAAGTGCCAGCTTTTGAATCTCAGCTCCTTGCTCATGCATAGTGTGAGAGAGAGTGTATAAAACACAGAATTTATAGGCAGAAATGTAACAACCCTAAAACTGGCTGCCTCTAATTGAATCTTTAATCGGTTAAGAGGGAGACTATAGATTAAGACGCAAAATCTAGATCCATTTCAAGCCATTGTCCTGAAATAATTAAAGGTTTTATCAATGTATACAAGAGGTGACATCTCAGGCCAGACAATGCAGTTGAGGTGTGAGTTATTGCTTAGCATCTATCTATGTTTTAAACTGGGGTCAGGTTTTATTTTTTTAAGCAAAACAGAATGTATCACACCGTGTACTTGGCAGATATTCATGTGACTCAGCCAATGTTGTCTATCTCATACAATGCAGGCAAGGATGCTCCAAGACATGGTAGAATAGCGAGACTGTGCAGATGTTACAACAACGGATGAATGAACACTGTGCAACAATCACTGGATAGGGGTGTTCCTTCCCAGTGGGGGAACACTTAAGGGGTCAAGTAAATTCAGCCTCAGGGGGCGGGATGAGGCTAGTAGGTAGGAGATGGGATGGGTGGGAGGAAGGACCGGTTATGGGGGCGGGGACGAGCTGGGCTGGTTTGGGATGCGGTAGGGGGAGGGGAGATTTTGAAGCTTGTGAAGTCCACGTTGATACCATTGGGCTGCAGGGTTCCCAATTGGAATATGAGTTGCTGTTCCTGCAACCTTCGGGTTGCATCATTGTGGCACTGCAGGGGAGTGTGGAGCAGACAAGGGAGTCCCGGAGAGAGTGGTCCCTCCGGAAAGCAGATAAGGGTGGGGAGGGAAAAATGTCTTTGGTGGTGGGGTTGGATTGCAGAAGGCGGAAGCGTCGGAGGATGATGCGTTGGATCTGGAGGTTGATGGGGTGGTACTCGAGGATGAGGGGGATTCTGTTTTGGTTGTTATTGCAGGGAGGGGTTGTGAGGGATGAGTTGCGGGAAACCTTGTCCGCTCCACAATCCCCTCCAGCCCCACCACACCCGGCACTTTTCCTTGCAACCACAGGAAGTGCTACACCTGTCCCTACATCTCCCTCCTCACCCCCATCCCAGGCCCCAAGAAGACTTTCCACATCAAGCAGATGTTCACCTGCACATCTGCTAATGTGGTATACTGTATCCGCTGTTCCCGATGTGGCCTCCTCTATATTGGGGAAACCAAGCGGAGGCTTGGGGACCGCTTTGCGGAACACCTACAGTCGGTTTGCACTAAACAACTGTACCTCCCAGTCGCAAACCATTTCAACTCCCCCTCCCATTCCTCAGATGACATGTCCATCCTGGGCCTCCTGCAGTGCCACAACGATGCCACTCAAAGGTTGCAGGAACAGCACCTCATATTCCGCTTGGGAACCCTGCAGCCCAATGGTATCAATGTGGACTTCACAAGCTTCAAAATTCTCCCCCTACTGCATCCCAAACCAGCCCAGCTTGTCCCCACCTCCCTAACCATTCCTCCCACCTCAAGCCTCACCCCCATCTCCTACCTACCAGCCTCATCCTGCCCCCTTGACCTGTCCATCCTCCCTGGACTGACCTATCCCCTCCCTAACTCCCCACCTACATTCACCTTTACTGGCTCCATCCCCACCTCTTTGACCTGTCTGTCTCCTCTCCACCTATCTTCTCCTCTATCCATCTTCTATCCACCTCCCCCTCTCTCCCTATTTATTTCAGAACCCCCTTCCCATTTCTGAAGAAGGGTCTAGGCCCAAAACGTCAGCCTTCCTGCTCCTCTGATGCTGCTTGGCCTGCTGTGTTCATCCAGCTCTACACCTTGTTATCTCATGGCTGTTGTCAGTTGTCCAAAACACACTAGCCTCAAAGGCACTGAAGTCAATTATCCAGTGCTGATCTAAAAGTGTGAAATCCTGGCTATTATTTTCCCAGGTTGAAACGAAAGATAACTCAGGCAGCCACATGTGTTTTTCTCGCTTTTGTGGGCAAGGTCGTCAGTGCCAGCAAGGCTGCA
Organism: Rhincodon typus; assembly: GCF_021869965.1. NCBI lineage: Eukaryota > Metazoa > Chordata > Chondrichthyes > Orectolobiformes > Rhincodontidae > Rhincodon > Rhincodon typus. The sequence goes on along the minus strand of NC_063335.1, from coordinate 96,733,893 downwards.
TTATTACACATTTCTAGTTTCCTTGTAAAGGTATGATGTGCCTTCCCCTTCAATTCAGCAATACTCTGCACTGTAATTCCATATTCGCTCCTGCATAGGGAGAATATGCGTGTGTGTGTGTGTATGTGTGTGTGTGTGTGTGTGTGTGTGTGCGCGTGCATGCGTGTGTCTGTTGGGGGTGGGGGTAGGGGGAGGGTGTGGAGAAAGGAGTCATGTTTTAAATCCAGTACTGAGTAAGTCATGATGGTATGTGACTTGCAGAGGAATTTTGACATGAAATTGTTGCCATGGCATTGTTGCTGCTTCCATCTCCGTGATATGGTTACAGAAGGGAAAGCATGTTGGTGAGTTGCTGTAGCGCGTCTCTAGATCATGCATTATGTTAGTGATGAAGAAGATAGTAGAAATTGCTGAAAAAGCTTAGCAGGTCTGGCAGCATCCGTGGAAAGAAATCAGAGTTGACATTTTGGGTGAAGTGACCCAGAATTGGGTCTGAGGAAGGGTCACTCCTTTTTATTTGCTTTTTTCCAGCAATTTCTATTTTTGTTTCGGAGATACAGCATCTGCTGTTCTTTCAGTTTTTACGAAGGAGATAATGATTGAAACCAATGGCAATGGTGTCAATCAAACTAACTGCTGTGTTCTGGTGAGATTCTTGAATATTGTTGCATTTATGACCATTGAGTTGAGTAGTTGGTATTCTGCCACATTCTTGACTTCAGTTTTATAGATAATGAAATGGCTGTGAGGGCTCAGGAGGTGATCTACTTGTTATGAAGAATCCAATTTCAACCTTAATCTTCTAGCTAGGTTTAAAATTATTTTGGCCATTGTTCACTCTCAAGATGTTGACTGTGTGGGGACTTGGTGATAGTGATTCTATTAAAGGTCAAAAGGTAATGGCTGGATTTTCTTTTCACGTTCATTATCTGACACTTTTATGGGATGGGAGTTACCTACCATTTGTCGTAAGATTGAATGGGTTGTTAGAGGACTTGGAGACAGTAAGGACTGCAGATGCTGGAAGTCAGAGTCAATAAATGTGGAGCTGGAAAAACACAGCAGATCAGACAGCATCCAAGGAGTAGGAAAGTTAATGTTTCGGGCCAAAACCCTTCATCAGGAGTTGTGAATGGAGCTGAACATTATGCAGTCATCAGAGGGTATCCTAATTCTTGACTTATTGTCACCAGAAGGCCATAGCTGAAACAAAAGAAAACGGTTGGGGTGATAATATAGTCAGGAATATTTAGCTATTTTTCATTTTTGCGATAGAAGTAGGTTGCTTCAAGGGATTTTCTACTTCAATGAAAAAAAGAATACTCAAACTGCTGTTTATTGTAAGTTAGGTGGAGCTTCCTGATATTTTTCAATATCTGTGTGGTAGGGGCCCTTAGCAAAGGTTGTTGTATTGATCAATGAACAGGATGTAGGATTAGTAGGAAAACTAACATTTGAAACTAATATTTTATACAATACAATGCAGACCCTTCAGCCCACCAAGCTTACACCAATTCCTAATCCTTATTTTATACCCACTATTTATTGCCTGTACGCAGTTTATATCCCTCTGTTCATCTCCCACTCATGTATCTATCAAAATACACCTTAAACATTGCTCATGTACCCGCTTCCACCACCTCCATTGGCAATGTGTTCCAGGCACCCACCACCCTCTGTGTGAAAAATATTCCCCACACTTCTCCCCTAAACTTTCCCCCTCTCACCTTGAACCTGTGCCCTCTTGTAGTTGATCTTTCCACCCTGGGGAAAAGCCTCTGACTATCCACCCTATGTATGCCTCTCATAATTTTGTAGACATCTATCAGGTCCCCCTCAGCCTCTGCCTTTCCAATAAAAACCATCCGAGTTTAGCCAACCTCTCCAACCGCTATTATAGCCATATGTACTTGAAACAAACCTGCTACTACAGGCACGTGTGGGTAGTAGTCTGGAGGACAGACCACTATGCCACAGAGGCCGAACATCAACTCTCCAACACCACGTCCTACCTCCACCTTGATCACCATGGCCCATCAAGCCACCATCTCCCATACTGTCCATGACTTCATCACTTCCAGTGACCTCCCCTCCACTGTCTCCAGCCTCATAGTCCCCTCACTGTCTAGTTCCACCTGTTCAACTACCCCAGCTGACCCCTGGTTTTCGTGTGTTCCTGCCCCACTGAACTCATCTCTTCCTACCTCAACTCCATTCTCTCTGCCTCGGTCCTGACATTCCTCTCCTACATCTGAGACATAAACCATGCCCTCCACCTCTTTAGTAACTTCCAATTCCCTGGCCCCCAGTGCTTCATCGTTACTATGGACGTGCAATCCCTATACAAGTCCATACCCCACAAGGATGGCCTACAGGCCCTCAGTTTTTTCTTCTCCAACAGAGCCATCCAGTACCCCACTCCTCAGACTCGCTGAACTAGTCCTCACCCTCAATAACTTTTCCTTCAATTCTTTCCACCTTCTCCAAATCCAGGGGGTTGCCATTGGCGCTCGCATGGGCCCCAGGAACGCTTGCTTGTTTGTTGGTTATGTCGAACAGTCCCTCTTCTGTATGTACACTGGTACTGTTCCCCAACTCTTCTGCTGTTACATCGATGACTGCATCGGTGCTGCATCCTGCACCCAGGCTGAACTGGAGCAGTTCATCGACTTCACTAACAACTTCACCCCACCCTCAAATTCACTTGGTCTATCTCAGACACCTCCCTCCCCTTTCTTGGCCTCTCCATTTCCATTTCTGGTGATAGTTTATGGACTGACATTTACTATAAACCCACAGACTCTCATAGATACCTCGGCTACACCTCCTCCCACCCTCCATCCCATTTTCCCGGTTCCTCCGTCTCCGTCCCTTCTGCTCTGATGAGGATACATTCACTTCCAAGCATCCCAGATGCCCAGCTTTTCCAAACAATGGTCTTTTTCTCCCTCTGTCATCCAGACAGCCCTCCACCATGCTTCCTCCATTCCCGTTCCACAGGTCTAAACCACACCCCCCTTCAAACATAATAGAGATAAGGTCCCCCTTGTCCTCACTTTCCACCCCACCAGCCTCCGCATCCAACGTATCATCCTCAAACACTTCCGCCAACTCCAATCAGATCCCACCACCCAGAACATCTTCCACTCCCCACCCTTTCTGCCTTCCGCAAGGACTGTTCCCTTCGCCACTCCTTAGTTCATGCCACACTCCCCACCAACCACTCCAACCCCATCAGTACCTTCTCCTGTAACTGTAAAAGATGCAACTCCTGCCCACACATGACTCCCCTCACTCCATCCAGAGTCCTAAACAGCCCTTCCAAGTGAGTCAGAGCTTCACCTGCATCTCCTCCAACCCAGTCTATTGCATCCAGTCCTCCCGATGTGGTCTTCTCTACATTGGTGAGGCCAAACGTAGACTAAGTGACTGATTCACTGAGCATCTCCACCTGGCCCATTACGGCCAGCCTAACCTCCCGGTCACTCCCATTTCAACTCCCCACCACCCACAACCAACCCCCTCCACCCCCCAACATGTCCGTCCTCAGCCTCCTCCAGTGTCACAGTGATTCAGAACACAGATCTGAGGAACAACACCTTATCTTCCGCCTGGGCACCCTACAGCCTGGAGGACTCAACATTGAGTTCTCCAATTTCAAGGAACTTTCCCCCGACTCCCTTTCCAGCCCCACCTTCTCCTTTCCATTCCAACTATTAACCTTTCCTTCCAGCTACCAACCGGATTCATCCCTCCCATCGAACAAATACCAGTGTCCACCTATCACCGCCATTCAGCTACCCCACTTTCCCCCACCTTTATCTGCAGCTCCCCCTAACCTCCACATCCAGTCCTGAAGAAGGGTAAATACCCAAAACGTTGACTTCTCCTTTCCTCCAGATGCTGCCTGGCCTGCTGCATTCTTCCAGCCTCTTGCTTGTTTACCTCTCCTCATAACTAAATCACTCCAGACCAGCCAACATCCTGGTAAACCTTCTCTGCACCCTCTCCAAAGCATCCATGCCCTTCTGGTAGTGTGCTGATCAAAACTGCAAGCAATATTCCAAATGTACTTTAACTGAATTTTTATACAACTGCAACATAACTTGCCAACTTTTATGTTCAATGTCAGTTGATGAAGGCAAGTGTGCTGTATGCCTTCTTGACCACCTTACCCACCTGTGCTGCCACTTTCAGGAATCTGATTAGACCTGTACACCCAGATCCCTCTGTACGTCAATGCTTCTCAGGGTTCTGCAATTTATTGTATATTTCACACCTGAATATGAGCTTCCAAAATGATACGCAACTGATTTAATTTAATTATAACCACAATCAATATATTAATTGATTAATCTGATATTGCAGGGGCTGCTTCAATATAGCCAATGCAGGTCTTGATGTTCTAGCATCATGTGATTTCATTTAGTGTTTGTCAAAGAAATGCACCATGGGATTGAGAATGGAGTGAAAACAATAGCCGAATGCTTTAGAATTACAAACGTAAGGTTGAGGGGCATCTGTTTAGTTTTGGATCCAGACTTCCAAGGTTGAATAAAATAGTGATGGTACACTCCCCATCTTGTAACCACCACCCTTTTGTCATTTGCATGAGGCCTCTACACCATTTGTTTTCTTCGCCTCTCCTCCATCTCTGTAAAAAATAATAAAAACAAATTCCAACCTCTTCCAATTCTCAAGCAGAGTTATATTGGACTCAAAATGTAACTTTTTTTCTCTCTCCACAGATGCTGAGTTTCTCCAGCGTTCTCTGGGTTTGTTTTCAGATTTCCAGAAAATGTAGTCTTTTGTTTTTAACTGGAGCTGAGATTGTTTCCAGTCCCAAACCCAGGGGAAAAAATACGTTCTTTGGGATTATTATGAAGACAATCTCTTTAATCAGCATGGAGACAGGGTCAATGTACAGTTAATATTTCTTGAAGCTGGAGCACTGACTTGTTTTTAAAATTCCTATCCTTGTTTTCAAGTCTGTTCATGGTCTAGCCCCATGCATGACTCTATAACCACTTGCAGCCCCTGACTGTCCAAAATATTTGCACTGCTTTATTTCTGGGCTTCCTGACTGCTTTTAATTGTACCATCATTGGAGACTGTGCCTCAGCTATCTAGGCCCGAAGGTCTGGAATTTCTTTCATATGCTTTTCTACTTCTCTGCCTCACTTTTTTTCATTGAACATGCTTGGTTAACTAAAATTTTCGTCATCTAACCTAACCTCTCATTGAACAACTGGAGTTATATTTGTTTCATCATGTTCCAGTGAAGTACCTTGGGAAGTTTTATGACATTAAAGGTACTGTACAATTATAGGCTATGGTTGTTTTTGATGTTGTGGGTATGTCAGCATCTTAATGAGATTATGATCAATCAGCATCTTCAGATGGATATATCAGACACTATTTTTCTACCAATGTTGATAAATGAAATCCATTCCCGTGTTTGTTTTACACTTAATATCTTGGATCTATCCAAGTATTACACCAGTTTTATGTGTGCATACTCACAATTGTTTATACACGATACTTTAAATTATCTGTCCCATGCTTCCAACTCTGGATTCCTGTTCTTTCTACGGCTTGTTTACTTTTCCCTGAATTCATACCCAAGGCTTAACTGATCAAGCACAGTGAAAACTTTTGAATTATAGAGTGAATACTTTATACCTACTGGGATTTCAGACTCCACAGTTCTGGCAGAAATACAGTCCCAGTTGAGCAGGTCAGTCTCAGAATTGCTCAAAAGTACATCCAGAGATCTAAGAAAGGCCGTTCTTTGCTTCAGTCAACTCTCCTCCAGACTGTTTCAAACACAGGACAGCTGGGATACTATAGCTGACACACAGAATCAAAAGAATGATCTGTATTTGAATTCTGACAAGTCAAAGACAAGCCTCCATATTAGCCTAAGCCATGTAATTATACCAATTGTGCAGTCAAGCGTAAGTTTTCGTCTTAAGTTACAGGTCGACCCAATCGCTGAAAGATAGTGGTCAAAATTGCTGGGATTTTCTCTCAGTTCCCAAAGAAACATAGCTACTGTGCTATTAATATTTGTAGAAAATCTGGTTACTTACTCATTGTAAAATTGTTTTAAACAGCATCGTATGAACTCTTTCTTCCTCGCTTTCTAATATTTTCAAGGTAGCATTTCCTCTTATGGAGGCAATGGCCTTTTATTCTGCATTTCCTTACTCTTTTCTCAGTTCACATGGATACAATCCTCCTCCTTTTGATGCTTCTATCAGTTCATCAAATGGAATGAAAATAATTTTCAACTTTCCAGTTACTCACAGGCTTCCATGCAGGAGATTATTGCTGACTAATTGCCACCAGATTCTGATGGGGGTGGTGTATTATCACAATGAATGATCAGAATCCCAAAGTAATTATGGACATGGTGAATTTTTAGTTCCAACATGTGTTTTTTGAAAGAAGACTGCTACAGCAAAGAGATGATTGTGGATACAGATTCAGTGACTGTCTGCCACAGTTCTGTATGAACCCATAGAATGTTACACAGTGCTGTGAAGCTGCAATCAGAAAGACTAAAAGGGAAGAGACAATAAGAGGCTCACTACCTAACCCTCTTCTCAGAAGGAAGCCACGCTCTCTTTTATTAACTCAAGGTAGCCTGGTTAAATGGGTTCCTTTTAAGGCATAATTTCCTTTAGCCTGGGGGAGAGGTATCCAAAAGGGAAGAGATCTTTCTTAAATGAGATAACAAGGTGTGGAGTTGGATGAACACAGTACCTTAGGGTCCAGACCCGAAACGTCAGCTTTCCTGCGCCTCTGATGCTGCCTAGCCTGCTGTGTTCATCCAGCTTCACACCTTGTTATCTCAGACTCCAGCATCAGCAGTTCCTACAATCTCCTTTTTAAATGAGCCTTATTGGATCTAACAGAGTGAGCACATGAATACAGAAAGAGAGCTCTCCTCACTCTTAACAATTTGGTGTATCCCATCTGGAACCATAACAAATTGGGAAACCTTGACCAGGGGCTGGTCATTATAATATTTACTGATGTTTAGTAGAGTCTGCACAATGGGAAAAAAGAAACCACAACTAACTTACCAAGACATCCAAGATATTTGTTCTGCTGAATCAGGGACTAATTCTCTCACTTCAAGCTTCAATTCTCATTCTCCAAGCCTCAACCTTCCTTGTTTTTTTCTCAATTTGCTTGATGTTAATGACTGTGTATGAGCCTTTGGCTTAGTGTCAGCATTCACGCCTCTGGGGCTGAAAGGAAGCATTTGGACATACTCATTAGAAAATTTCAGTCAGTGAAGACTATGGACCAGGAATTTCCAATGAATTTGCATCAAACAATGCACATTATTGCAGTTTATAAGCAATTTCCACAATGAAAGATTGAGGAAGTTTGGATGTGTGTTGTGATTTTACATCTTGCATGCACAAATCTCCTTAATTTATTTGAGTACAAGAGCAGCGAAATCTTGCTTCAACAGTATAGGAGTTTGGTTAGACCATGCCTGCAGCGCTGTGTGCAGTTTTGGTTTCCTTCTCTCAGGAAAGATATTACTGCTATTGGAGGAGTGCAATAAAGATTCGCCAGACTTGTTTTCAGGATGGTGGGAATGTCTTATGAGGAGAGGTTAGGCAAATTCGGCCGGTATTCTCTGGAGATTTGAAGAATGAGAGGTGATCTCATTGAAACTTATACAATATTTAAAGGGGTAAACTGTACCATAGCAACATAGAAAATAGGAACAGGAGTTTGGCCATTCAACCCTTTAAGCCTGCTCTGCCCTTCAAAATGATCTTGGCTGAGCATTTAACTCAGTACTCTGTTCCTGCTGTCTCCCCATAGTCTTTGATCCCTTTAACCCCGAGAACTATATTTAAATTCTTCTTGAAAATATTCAAGTTTTGGCCTCAACTGCTTTCTGTGGCAAAGAATTCCATAGGCTCACTTCTCTCCAAATGAAGAAATTTCTTCTCATCTTAGTCCTAAGTGTCCTAGCCTGTATCATTTGACAGTAACCCCTTGGTTCTCGACTTCCGTGTTGTCAGGAACATATTCCTGCAATTTCCCTGTCTAGTCCCATTAGTATTTTATAGGTTTCTATGAGGTCCCCCTTGTTCTTCTAAACTCCAGTGAATATAGTCTCAGAAATTAGTCTAGTAATCCTTTGCTACACTATCTCCAAGCCAAAGAATCCTTCTTCAGATAAGGAGATCCAAACTGCATACACTACTCCAAGACCCAATACAATTGCAGCAAGACGTCCCTGCTGTTTTGCCTGGATCATCTTTCTACAAAGGCAAATATACCATTTGCCTTCTTCATTGCCTGCTACACCTGCATGCTTACTTTCAGTGACTGGTATTCAAGGACACACAGATCTCATTGCACCTTCCACTTCCTCAAGCTAACCATTCAGATAATAATCTGCCTTCCCATTTTTGCTACCAAAATGGATGATCTCGTTTTTATCCACATCATACTTCATTTGCTATGCATTTGTCGAAATCCCACCTTAGCTTCTCTGCATCCTCCTCACAGTTCACGCTCCTATCCAGCTTTGTCTCATCCGCAAACACGAAGATATCATCTAAAGCATTAACACAGATTGTGAATAGTTGGGGTCCAAGCACTGATCACTAGTCCAAGCACTGGTGTTACTCTACTAGTCACTGCCTTCCACTTAGAAAAACGGGCCACTTATTCATGCTCTTTGTTTCCAGTCTGCCATCTAGTTCTCTATCCATGCCAATAATCCGCTCTCAATCCCACGCGCTTTTGTATCTGCTATTAGATACTTTATAATGGGTTCTAGCATTTTCCCTATTACTGATGTCAGACTAACTGGTTTGTAATTCCCTCATTTCTCTTTACTCCCATTTTTAAATAGTGAGTTTACATTAATTACCCTTCGATACATAAGACCTGTTCTATAGTCTATAGGATCTTGAAAGATGATTGCCAATGCATCCACTATTTCTAGGACTACATCCTTAAGTACTCTGTAGATTATCAGGCCCTGGAGTCAGATTGGCCTCTTATCCTATCAATTTCCCTAACACCATTCCCTTACCAATATTGATTTCTTTCATTTCCCCCTCTCACTGGAACCTGTGTTCCTCAACATTTTTGGGATGTTATTTACGACTTCCTTTGTGAAGACAGAACCAAAATATGTATTTAGTGATATGTCATCTCTATGTTCCCCTTATAACTTCCTCTGCCTCTGATTGTAAGGGGACTATGTTTGTCTTCACTAATCTTGACTGCGTTAGATGTAGGTTAGATGTTTCCTCTGGCAGGGGTGTCTAGAGCCAGAAGACACTTTTTAATAATAAAGAGGATGCCAAGTAGGTCTGAGATGAAGAGAAAGTGTTTCACTCAGAACTGTGAGCCTTTGAAATTCTCTACCACAGAGGGCTATGGAAGCTCAGTCTTTGAGCCTCTATAAGATAGAGATTGATAGACTTCTGATTACCAGTGGCATAGAGGGTTATGGAATGGGGTGGCTAAAAGGCATTGAAGTGTTCAGTAATCGTATTGGATGGCAGGGCATGCTCAATTGACTGAATGACTCTGTTCCTACATTCTTATATTGATCATTGTCCTAAATCTTCACTCATTAATAAGGATCTGTCCTCAAGACAGAGAACAGTGCATACAAATGTCACTGGATTACATTGGTTTAAAACAAGTGAAACTTTAAGGCACGACAAGATGTCAAATGCATTTCAGTTTGTTAATGTCAATTTTGTCAAGCATTTATGATTATATCCCCTAACCAGCACCTGCACTGTTTTCCAATAACTTTAAGTACATTTTTAAGGCTTCAGAATGAGTTACATTAAAGGCTGCAAAACTTTCACTATTAATTTCATAAGCAAGCTATGCTTAATGTAGATAGATGGTGACTTCAAACTGCAGTGTTCATGCTTATAGAAAGAATATAAGATATATGCTCCATCCTTTTCTCAGGCTTCAGTTGTTTAAGCTGATTTTTCCTATTCACAACAATGTTCCTGTTGTTGGCAAGAACTTTCAACATGAATCAACATCAACAAAATGAATGTAACATTTGTGTTGCATGTTGGTGTAACAAGTGAGCATCTGGGCAATGGCATAATGGTCCTGTTACTGCTTGAATCCAGTACTCTCATTTCAAAATTAGTTCCTTAAATAATTATGTTTACTCTTCCTTTTCCAAGATAAATAGCAGGCAGTCCGTTCATTTCGTCCTGGTTCTTTTCCTATTAAGGTTATGATGTACCAGTTATAAATTCTTTGCTGCAGCCTGCAGCAACTTTTACACTATTCTCTAATCGTCAGCACCTGGGGTGCTTTGGAATTTTCCTGACAGCTTTGGGAATATGGCAGTCAGAATGTGCAATACACAGACTGCATGAAACTCCAACACCACCAAGCAGACTTCCAAGCAACTTCCCCTGTCTCCTCTTCCTTCCACAAACTAACAGTCTCTTTCCAAAACTCCAGCTCAATGCTAAAAGATCTCCATGAATCAGGTAAGTCCCTATTATCCACAATAATAACAATAGGAAATGCTGAAGTAATCTCTCAGACTGCCAGAATTTTGGGGAGGAATTTAACATTTCAAATTGTTGATCTTTCCTCAGAACCTGCTGAGTATTTGCATCATTTGAAGTATTTTGTCTCTGATCCTGAAATCTTTTTTTGCTCAGTTGAACCTAATGTGCCATTGTAAAGAAAATCTTCCCTTTCCAATGTCAAATACCTGAATATTCTAGTGTGTCAATGTATATATTTATATATAACTACAGTGCACCCAACTTTGCAGTGACCACAATATATATGGATACTTTGTCCTGAAAATTCAAGCAAAAATTGTAGGTACCACATCTATTGTGATCAGTTATGAATGGAATGCTTTTGATCGTTAATTGACTCTGGAGTTTTTACATATAAACCAAAAGAACTGCACATACTGTAAATCAAAAGCAAAAACAAAAGTTGCAGAGTTCTCCACACACTCTTAAGCAGCAAGAAAATTTAATCTCAACACTTTTATTCTTTAATATATTTATGAAGGTTAAGTTACATATTCTCATGTTATTCTTATCAAAATGATGCTTCATATGAAAGACTACCTTGCTAGCTTGTATCTGCCCATGTTCCACGAGTGAATGAAAGAAGGGACATAGTTTCAGGAGGAAGAGTGTCAGTAATTCCCTCTCACCTGCAAAATTGTCTCCATTTAGAGCAGTTCTGAGGAAGGGTCACCGGACCCGAAATGTTAGCTTTGATTTCTCTTCACAGATGCTGTCGGACCTGCTGAGCTTTGCCAGCAATGTCTGCTTTTGTTGCTGGAGATTTTAGAGTTAATCTCTAAAAATTGTCAATGTAAATGGGAAGAAGAGCCATTAAGTGCTCTGGTGTTATGCCTTTTAGCTCACATAAATTAAAAATAACCACACTAATTGTTGCAGCTTCACTGACTTATTTCTTTCTGCTCTCCATGTGGCTGATAACCAGATTCATTGTTACTCAGCACATGACTGTAGCTGCGACAGTAAATGTGGCTCCCTGAGATATATGTTTATATATCATTTCGTATCCTAGCTCTTTACAAATAATGGACTGTGCAATGATAATATGGTACTTGGGGAATAAGGTGAGTTATTTGCCTTTAATTAAACATATTGATCGAGTAGCCATCTTGATGGAGAAGGAAGGGGTAGAGGAATATGATTGGGAGATTTGAAGATGATATGGATGTGAAAAAGAGACAAGACTGTTGAAAGCAAAGTCATTTTTTTGTAAAAAAATATTATTTTAAACTTTAAACTAATAGCTGAATTTATTTAATATTTTGTCATAAAACTTACAAGAAATATTCTGAAAGAGAGTCAATCATTTGGGGTGAATGAAAGCAATGAGCCTGAACAATATAGGTGCTGGATTTGATATGGTTTAAGGTATTGACAGCTTTCTGTCGGTGATGGCTTGCGTCTTGGTTGCCAGCTCTATAAAACATACCAAAGTGTTGTTCAATTGTCTCACCCTGTTTTGGTAGTTTTTCTTGCCACTCTTTAAATTTATTCATGGGCTGTGGAATGACTAGGCCAGCATTGATTTCTCATCAATACTTGTTCTTGAGAGCGTGGTGGTGAGCTGTCTTCTTAAACAACTGCAGTCCGTGGAGTGTAGTGACCGCTACTGTGCTGTTAGGAAGGGAGCTCCAGGATTTTGATTCGTTGAAGAGGATAGCAACAGGGTGAGTAGGAGTAAGATTTGTTGGGCTCTGTTTTCTCAGTACCCTCTTCTCACTCAGCTGAGCTTTCTAATTTGGCTCAGCTCTTCCAATCCCCTTTCTAACAAGCAGCCTCCAGAGGCTATGGTCATCCATGACAATCTCCCAAATGTCCATGTCCTGTCATTGGTGTAAATGGAGACAATTTTGCGGGTGAGAGGGAATTAATGACGCTCTTCCTTCTGAAATTATGTCCCTTCTTTCACTCACTCGTGGGACGTGGGCAGATACGAGCTAGCAAGGTAGTCTTTCATATGAAGCATCATTTTGATAAGAATAACATGAGAATATGTAACTTAACCTTCATAAATATATTAAAGAATAAAAGTGTTGAGATTAAATTTTCTTGCTGCTTAAGAGTGTGTGGAGAACATAAGATTTTTGAGTGCAAGTGGTTTCTGCCCATTTTCCATCATTAAAATGCTCTTTTCTTTCCAATGTTTCTCTCCTACATGCCTGACAAATTTTTAGAGCCCTGGTTTGCATCTGTTAGAGAGTGGGGAATGGAGCTCTTGGGCTTTAAAGAATTGTGCTTCACCTTTGAGCCAGATACTCTGAGTTCAAGTCCAATTCCAGGACTGATTGGCCACAGAAGAGAGTCGATGACATGTTCAACCACATTGTTAAGCAACATGCTTCTCCTTTGCCATGCCTCTGGCAGGCAGTAGGTCATTCCTGGCCATCCATGTTTGATGTGGAGTAATGCCCCTGAAGATGCAACCATTTATCTATTTAACAGACAAAATAGGTCTAAAGTCCCTGACAGATTATGCTTAATTACAGATGAACAGAGTGGTAATGGATATAAATATCCTGGGTTTTACTGCACTTCATGCATGAAAACAGAGGAATGACAGTTCTCGGGATTACTTGGTCAGAATGGAATTGCGGAGGCTTTAGTTGGGAGAGTTGAAATGCTTTATTTATATGTACCCAGGAAAAATGCCTGAAATTGTTTCATTTCCTCTGCAATGAAACTTCTGCGTGCAACTATCTGTAATTGCTTCTGATTACCTTTGACAGAGTCATGTGTTCAGGCTCTCATACCTGTTGCTTTCCTGGTTGAAGTGATTGAAATCGAATTGCATTGATTGGGGTCATTAACCTGGACCAATCAGAAAGCCGTGGCTGACCAATATAAACAGGGGATTCAAAATCTCCTCTGTTCAGGGACTGACTCTGAGTTGGCTGGTCACAGCCAGTGTACTGTGTACAAGAAAATAAATAATGACTTGCTGATGGGATACTGCCTTTGTGCAGTTAGTTCACTGATGCTGATGTTCTAGAACTTATTGAAAAGTGAATTGATGAATAGAGCAAGAGAGTTGAGGACTGTTCTCCTTTTAACTGGCTGTCTCCCATTCTATTGCTGAGGCAGACATAAGTAACTTCTTTGAGGTTGCACAAGCATGTGCTTAGAATATTAAAGAAACTTGTTTTTGCATGAGCTTTACCCCAACACTAACTGCCAATGTCAGTGAGCAGATACAGGAAAGCTGTTTGTGAGTTCCCTCTTCAAGTTTGGTGTAACAGTTTTGTTTAGAAGGTTGATCAACATAATACAGGTGCTGAACCACTTACAGAAATGAGTCACCCTTGGACCTGAGAATATATCTAAGGCAGACTGGAGTTTATAACAAGGCATGAACTAAGAAATGTCACTTAGCCTATCTCTCCCATTCTTCCACAGACTGTACATTTTATCTAATCATTGGCTTATTCTATCCGTTTATTCTTGTGATTATACTTCAGGGTATGCAAACATAACTCCAAAACACATCCTGATTGCTCATACAGAGTCTGGTGCCTTTTACAGGCACATCCAGGTGTCTTGTCCATAACCATCTAATCACTTCAATTAAATCCAGCTATAACTCACTTCCTGTTGTTAATTACTTTATACACACATAAACCACCTTCAACTAATGATTAGATTCAAAGGTGTAAGTCACCATAGTGTGTGGCATTTAATTAACTCTTAATTTTTTTACTTAGCATAACTTAATAATATGAATACAGATTTGGTCCACTTACAACAAATCATGCTGAAGAAGAAGAATAAAATTTTAATTCTGTACTAAGGTATACGGGTCACATTTCTCCAAGAACTAATCAGATACTTCAGCCAATGTTAGGAGTTTTGTGTTTTAAATTATAAACAGCGCTTGATAAAAAATGTATAGCGATGTTAATGTTAGCTATAAATTCCTAATGTATATTTTTAATATTTACGAGAGTGTAAGCAATTGCTCAAAAAAAATTGTTTGTTTGGAAATATGTAAATAGGTCAACTCCTGCAGGCAGCAATCTGTAAGAGTTATTAATGTCATATCCAATAGACCAGAACAGGGAGTCTTCAGTGCAGCATGACATCCCTGTTCTTGTAACTCTTATGGGACAACTTTTAGAATTTAGAGAGCAAATGTTAAAGGGATAAGAACACTCAGTTTGATATTATTGCAAAGTTGTACAATTGTAAACACTTTTTGAATCTCTTTTATTTGAGTTTCATTCTCTTATTTCTGGAACTCACCTGCACTTATGTTACTTTTCCATGAGTATAAAAGGAAAGTTGGCGTATTTATAGTGTCTTTAAAACTATACGAATTAAGAGCAGGAGTGGGTTACTTGGCCCCTCTAACCTGCTCCATCATTCAATAATTTTGAAGACTTGTGCCTCACAGAGAGAAAAAGTTCCTCCTCACCTCCATCTTAAATGGGATACCCTGAGTTACAAACTCTGTTCCATAGTCCTAGTCCCTTACACAAGAAGAAATATCCTTTCAGCATGTATCCTGTCAAGTCTCCTCAAGTTATTCAATAAGCTTACCTCTTAGTCTCTCTAAACTAAAATGGGGACAAGTCAAACCTGGCCAACAATTCTTCATAAAATAACCACTGCAGTACCCCGTTATGGATATCAGTACTGCTTCTAACATATTTACATACTTTTGAAATTAGGAAATCAGAAAAGTACATACTACAGCAGATATGCTTTTATCTACACTTCATACAAAGTATGACTACTTTAAAATTCTATTTCACTTGTAATAAACAATTGAAATGCACAGCCTTATAATTCTTTTTAACTCATTCATGGGATGTGGGCAGTGTTGATTAGCCAGCATTTAGTTCTCATCCCTAAATCCTTGAGAAGGTGATGGTGAGCTGCTTTCTTCAACTGCTGCAGTCCATGTGCTGTAGGTAGACCATATTGCCATGAGGGACTGAGTTCCAGGGTTTGACCCAGTGACACTGAAGGAGTGGAAATATATTTCCAAGACAGGATGGTGAGTGGCTTGGAAGGGAACACGAAGGTGGTGGTGTTCCCATGTACCTGCTGCTCTTGTCCTTCTAGGTGGTACTGATTGTGGATTAGGAAGGTGATACCTAAGCACCTTGGTGAATATCTGGAGTGCATCTTATAGATGGTACACACTGCTGTTACTTTGGGAATGAATGTTAATGGATATGGTGCCAGTCAGGCAGGGTGCATTATCTTGGATGGTGCCAGGTTTCTTGAGTGTTGTTGGGCATATAATCATCCAAGCAAGTGGGGAGTATTCTATCACACTCCTGAATTGTGCCTTGTGGATGATGGAAAGGCTTTAGCATGACAGGTATTGTGCTATAAACTACAGGATTCCTCACCTCTGACCTGCTGTTATAGTCACAGCTTCTGTATGGCTAGTTCAGTTCAGGTTCTGGTAAGCTCATGATGTTGATAGTGGGAATTTAGTTATGGTAATGCCATTGAATGTTGAGTGGCAATCATTAGATTCTCTCTTGCTGGAGATGATCATTGCCTGGCACTTGTGTGGCACAAATTTTTCTTGTCCCTCGTCAACCCAGGCCAGGATATTTCTAAGGAGAATCATTTGAGACTTGAACAATTAACTCTCTTTCTCGATTTGCGGATGCAGCCAGATCCGCTGAATTTCTCCAACACTTCTGTTTTTATTTCAAGCCAGGATACTGTCCAGTTCCGACTGTATTTGGAGATGGACAGCTTCTATATCTAGTGGAGTCACGAATGGTGCTGAACATTTGGCAATCATCAATGAATATACCCACTTATCTGATTAAATAGCTGAAGATGGTTGGACCTATCACATGACCCTGAGAAACTACAGTAGTGATATCCTGCAGCTGAGATGAATGACCTCCAACAACCACAACTTTTTGCGCTGGATATGCCCATAAGTAAAAAAAAGAGCAAATGTTAATCATGAAAGAAGACAGGTACAAAATATAAGAACGGATAGCAAAAGCTGCTATAAGTATAAAGAGAGGAAGAGAGTAGCTCAAGTGAATGTTGGTCCCTTAAAGGACAAGACTGGGCAGCTGATCACAGAAATGGCAGAGACACTGTATCAATGTTTTGCTTCAGTTTTCATGATGGAAGACACTGAAACCATGCCAATAATGGCAGGTAAAGCAGAGATAATAGAAAAGTAGGAACTTAAAATAATTGCCTTTACTAGGCAAACAGTACTGAGAAACCATTGGGATTAAAGGAAAACAGACCCCAGGCCCTTTTTGGCCTATATCCTTCAAGAAAGTGGCAGCAGAGATAATGGATGCATTGGTTATAATAAACCTAAATTCCCTGGAATGGTTCTAGTGGATTGGAAAAATGTTAATTTAATGCCCTTATTCAGAAATGGAGGAAGGCAGATAGTAAGGAATTATAGATCATCTGTCATTGGGAAGTTGTTAGAATCCATTATTGAGGAATTAGTGACAGTACATTTAGAAAGTCAAAGTGCAATCCATCAGAGTCAACTTGGTTCAATGAAGGGGAAATCATTTTTGACGAATTTGCTAGAGTTTTTCAAAGATGTAACAAACAGAATGGATAAGGCAATCATGCAGATGTAGCATATCTGGACTGATAAAAGGTATTTGATAAGGTGCTGCATAAAAAGTTAATACACAAGGTAAGATCACACAAAATTAAGGGTAATATGTTAACTTGGAAAGAGGATTGACTAACCAACTGAAAACAGAGAGTTGGGATAAATGAGTGCTTTTCTGATTAGCACCTGTAATTAATGGGCTATCACAAGGTTTTGTCCTCAAACTACATCTATTATCAATTTATATATTAATGACTTGTATACAACATACTACAGCCAAATTTTCAGAATGACTCTAAATTAGGTGTGAAAATAAGTGACAATGAAGAAACAAGATGGATCTGAATAGGTTAGTTGCATAGACCTAAGTTTCACCGATGGAGTTTATCATGGATCAGCGTGAAGTTATCCACTTTGATCAAGGAGTAGAAAGGCAACTTGTTATCCAAATGGAGAGAAATTTCAGAATGTTTTGATGCAGAGGGTTCTGGATTTCCTCATGCATAATTTGCAGGAAACTAGTATGCAGATATAGTAGGTAATAAGGAGGGAAAATTGAATTTTGGAATTTATTGCTAAAGGAATGGAGTATAAAAGTAGGGAAGTGTTGTAATTGTATGAGGTATTGGTTAAACTGCATCTGGAGTATTGAGTACAATTTTGGTCCCCATAATTGAGGAAGGATGTAGCTGTATGGAAAGCAATTGGGAGAAGGTTCACTAGATTAATTCTAGAGATGAAAGGCTAGCCTTACGAGGAGAGATTGAGCAGTTTAGGTGTATACTCGCTAGAGTTTAGAAGAATGAGAGGAAATCTAATTAAGGTACAGAAAATGCTAAAAGAGATTAACAACTAGACGTAGTGTGCATGCAGGACAATCTATAATGAGATGTCATAGTTTTGGGCTAAGTGGTGAACAGCTTTAAAACAGAGATGAGGAGGAATTACTTCCCCTAAAGAGTTGTGAATCTGTGGAATTCACTATCCCAGAGTGCGATGGATGCTGTGACACTGAATAGGTTTAAGGAAGTGATAGATGGATTTTTAATTAGTAACGAGTTAAAGGGTTCTGGGGAGTCGGCAGGAAATTAGAATTGAAGCAGAAAAAGGATCAGCCATAATCAAATTGAATGGCAGAGCGGACTGGAGGGGCTAAGTTCCCTTCTCCTGCTTTGCTCTTATGTTCGTCTTATGACTTCAACCAATGGAGAATTTTCTCCCTGATTCCTATTGACTCATTTTATTATGGCTTCTTGATGCTGCACTCAGTACTAGATGTCAAGTGCAGCAAGTCTGGAATTCAGCTTTTTTGCCCATGTTTGAACCAAGGCTATACTGAAGTCAAGAGCTGAGTGCCCTGGCAGAACCCAGACTAAGAGTCCATAAGTTGTTATTACTAAGCAAATGCTGCTTGTTAGCACTGTTGATGCCATCTTCAGTCGCTTGACTGATGATCAAGAATAGAGTAATAGGGTGGAAATCGGTTGGATTCGATTTGGCCTGCTTTTTGTGTACAGGACATACGTGAACAATTTTCCACATTATCGAGTGCATGCCAGTGTTGTCGATATATTGGACCAGCTTGGCTAGGGACGTACACATTTTCAGTATTACTGGAATATTGTCAGGGCCTTTGCAGTATCCAATGCTTTCAGCCATTTCTTGATACCACTTAGAATCGATCGAAATTGGCCAATGAACGGCATCTGTGATGCTGAGAACCTCTGCAGAAGGCTGAAATGGATCATCCATCAGCACATATGTCTGAAGATTGTCACAAAATGCTTCAGCTTTATCCTTTGCATTGATGTGCCGTCCCCATCATTGAGGACTTCCTCCTCCAGTGAGTTGTTTAATTGTTCACAACCATTCATGATGGATGTGGCAGGACTGCAGAGTTTAGATTTGATATGTTGATTTTGAAATTGGTTAGCTCCGTCTATTACTTGCTGTCTCCACTCTTTGGCATACAAGTAGTCCTGTTTTGTAGCTTCATCAGATTGACACCTTGTTTTTTGGTATGCCTTTTCCTGTTACGCCCTTTCACATCAGAGATGATGGTAAAGATAAAGTGAGAGACATAGTGGACAGATTGTGTTGGAATAAATTTCGATGGCCCATAGTGCATCATGAATGCTCGGTCTTGAGTTTTCATATTCGTTCGAAGTCTAACTCATTTAGCATGGTGATGTGCAGCACAGAACAATGGAGAGTGTTCATAGAATCATAGAATCCCTACAGAGTGGAAACAGGCCCTTCGGCCCAACAAGTCCATACTGACTCTCAGAGCATCCCACCCAGAGCCATCCCCCCATATCCCACCTAATAAACACATCCCTGAACACTACAGGCAGTTTAGCATGGCCAACCCACCTAGCCTGCACATCTTTGGACTGTGGGAGGAAACCGGAGCACCTGGAGAAAACCCACGCAGACACGGGGAGAATGTGCAAACTCCACACAGACAGTCGGCCAAGGGCGCAGTCGAACCCAGGTCCCTGGCATTTAATGTGAAGGTGGGAATTCATCTCCGGAAGACTCTGCGGTGGGGGTTACTCTTACTGACACTATTAGGGACAGATGCATCCGCAGCAGGCAGATTGGTGAAGACGAGATCAAGTATGTTTTTCCCTCTTGTTGGTTATTTCACCTCTAGTCACAGATGCAGTGTAGCAGTGATGTTGTTTAGAATCTGGATAGATCAGACAATAGTGGAATATCCAAACCACTCGCAGTTAATGACATTGAAGTCCCCCAGCAAGAATACAGATTGTGCTCTTACAATGCTCGCTTCTGCATTCAAGGGGTGTTCAACATGGAGGAGTATTGCTTCATCAGCTGAGGGTTGAGTTGGTGGTAGGTGGTAACCAGCAGGACTTTTCATTGCCCATGTTTGACACTGTGCCTCGAGTCGTCCTGGGCCCCAGAGTCAATGTTTAGGACTTCCAGAGCAATTCCCTCCTGACCGTATACCGCTGTGCCACCGCTTTTGCTAGGTCTCTCCTGCTGATGGCATAGGGCAGTCCCAGGGATAGTGATGATGTTGTCTGGGACATTGTCTTTAACGTATGATTCGGTGAGGCTATCAGGCTGTTGTTTGACTGGTCTATGACACCACTTTCCCAATGGTAGTATTAGATCCTAGATGTTGGGAAGGAGGACTTTGCAGGGTTGATAGGGTTGGGTTTGCTTTGTCTTGTCTGGTCTCTAGACCAATGCCTGGTGGCCTGAGCAATTTCATCCCTGCTCACAATAAAAGCAAGAATTCCATCCTTTCAACTACACATGACATCTATACTTACAACAATATAAAAGTCCAACCAGGTTAAATTCCTAAATAAAAATCGAAAGAACTGCGGATGCTGTAAATCAGGAACAAAAACAAAGTTGCTGGAAAAGCTCAGCAGGTCTGGCAGCATCTGTGAAGGAGAAAACAGAGTTAATGTTTCGGGTCCGGTGACCCTTCCTCAGAGCAAGTTAAATTCCTGTTTGCTCCAGATATCTTTCTTCCTGATCTGAACTCACTAACCCACAGAAGGAATGTGCTATCACAGGTGTCAGTTTCCTCGCTGTGTGTCAAGTTTGGCAATGATACATCCCCCTGTTCTCAAGAAGTTACTGGTTCGAATGCGTTCACATGCAATTTATGTCTGGCCAAACTTCTGCCAAATGTTTACTGAAGCAGTTTCTTCCATGTGAACTTAGTCAGCCAGTAACTACCTTGCAACTATTTATTGTTGACAGAGACCCAAAAATTAAGTGCCTTCTTTTCCAGAATGTGGTGAGACATTTGAAATTGAATTCCCTGCTTTGCAAATTGTAATGATTAACCTCTTCCCCCTAACGGGGGCACCAAACTGAATAAGAATTTTGTTTTTGGCTTTTAGTTTCCAGATCTGCATTTTGGAAATTCTCACTTAAAACACAGCTTATCCAAAACCACACTCTGTGCTGGAATTCAGCGTTCCAGATCCATGCTTGCATGGATAGAATCCTTCTTGACTTGGCTGATAAATGGGCTCGACTGAACAGCAACAGATGGGTGGTTAAGTTTTAATGTGTTAACAGTAGCACAGTCCAGGATTAATTAGTTAGCTAAGCAATAACTCAGTTACATTTCTTTTCCTGCACTTCTTTAGGCTATATTTGGTTTTTAACTGTATGCTGGAGTAACTTTTCAATGACTCATCAGGAGCAGGAAGCCCTGGTGCTGTACTGAGATATTAGTATATTTTGTTACCATTATATCGCTGGTACTTTCACAAAGTAGCAGTAAACTGGTTTGATTTGCCAAGTGTCTGATGTGAATACAAACTGTACTAAGTCCAAAGGACATAAAATTAAATATAAACTAGTTCACTATAAAGAAATCCATTTACTGTAATTCAACTGAATGAGATCAAGCCCATCATATTGGAGACAATGCTTAGCCTGAATATTCCGAGCTCTGTGCTGGTGGGTTTGAAGGTGGGGGCAGAAAAGTATTGGGCCGCTGCATTGGGATAGCTCCCCAATGCATTCCCGTCACCAGACAACATTCCCAGGAATCTGGATTTGTTCTCCACCTTCCTTGCAAACTCTGTTAATAGGAATCGTTTTGCGAAATAACGAGTATTTTTCTGGTGATGAAAAACCACCACCAACCTCTTTTCTCCCTGACAATGAAGGATCCATCCAATGGAGAAAGAGCTGAATCAGTAAAGGTCAATAATATCCACAGTGCTCATTGTTATGGGAGTTTCTCCTTCCATTGTCTGATGGCTGAAACTCTCTTTGCCCAAATTTCCACCTTTTGTGGCCAGCAACAGGGAATGGAGAACCTTCTCCTGGTATGGCTGCTGAGACTCTGGAACTGCACATTCTCTGTTGGAGGGGCCAGCAGCACTGGAAGACAATCAACTGGATATTGGATTATCCCTGTCCATCACCTCATCTCCCACACAACTGCAGAGCCCTATTCCACAGTTGGTAAAAACACTATCTGAAGTAAATTAAATTCAAGAGATAACAAGGTGTAGATCTGGATGAACACAGCAGGCCAAGCAGCATCGGAGGAGCAGGAAAGCTGATGTTTCGGGCCTAGACCCTTCTTCAAAATTGGGGGAGGGTAAGGGGATTCTGAAATAAATAGGGAGAGAGGGTGAGGCAGATAGAAGATGGATGGAGGAGAAGATAGGTGGAGAGGAGACAGACAGGTCAAAGAGGCAGAATTGGAACCAGTAAAGGGTGAATGTAGGTGGGGAGCTGGGAGGGGATAGGTCGGTCCAGGGAGGACGGACAGGTTAAGGAGGCGGGATGCGGTTAGTCGGTAGGAGATGACGGTGGGGCTTGAGGTGGGAGGAATGGTTAGGGAGGCGGGGACAAGCTGGGCTGGTTTTGCGATGCAGTCGGGGGAGGGGAGATTTTGAAGCTTGTGAAGTCCACATTGATACCATTGGGCTGCAGTGTTCCCAAGCGAAATATGAGATATTGTTCCTCCAGCTTTCGGGTGGCATCATTGTGGCAATGCAGGAGACCCAGGATAAACATGTCGTCCAAGGAGTGGGAGGGGGAGTTGAAATGGTTCGCGACTGGGAGGTGCAGTTGTTTGTTGCGAACCGAACGTAGGTGTTCCACAAAGCAGTCCCCAAGCCTCCACTTGGTTTCCTCGATGGAGAGGAGGCCACAATGGGAACGGCGGATACAGTATACCACATTAGCAGATGTGCAGGTGAACATCTGTTTGATGTGGAAGGTCTTCTTAAGGCCTAGGATGGGGTGAGGAGGGAGGTGTAGGGGCAGGTGTAGCACTTCCTGCGGTTGCAGGGAAAAGTGCTGGTGGTGGTGGGGCTGGAGGGGAGTGTGGAGCGGACAAGGGAGTCACGGAGAGAGTTGTCCCTCCAGAAAGTAGATAAGGATGGGGAGGGAAAATTGTCTTTGGTAGTGGGGTTGGATTGCAGATGGCGGAAGTGCTGGAAGATGATGCGTTGGATCCGGAGGTTGGTGGGGTGGTACGTGAGGACGAGGGGGATTCTGTTTTGGTTGTTATTGCGGGTAGGGGGTGTGAGAGATGAGTTGCGGGAAATGCGAGAGACACAGTCAAGGGCGTTCTCGACCATTGTGGAGGGGAAGTTGCGGTCCTTGAAAAACAAGGACATCTGGGATGTCCAGGAGTGGAATGCCTCATCTCGGGAGCAGATGCGGCGGAAGCGAAGGATTTGGGAATAGGGGATGCCCTTTTTACAGGAAGGTGGGTGAGAGGAGGTGTATTCTAGGTAACTGTGGGAGTCGGTAGGCTTGAAATGGATAGCAGTTTCCAGGTACCAGAGATGGAGACAGAGAAGTCCAGGAAGGAGAGAGACGTATCAGAGATGGTCCAGGTGAACTTATGGTTGAAGTGGATGAACTGTTTGAGCTCCTCGTGGGAGCACGAGGTGGCACCGATACAGTCATCAATGTAACGGAGGAAGAGGTGGGGTTTAGGGCCGGTGCAGCTACGGAAGAGGGATTGTTCTACGTAACCTACAAAGAGGCAGGCGTAGCTTGGGCCCATGCGGGACCCATGGTCACCCCCTTTGTCTGTAGGAAGTGGGAGGAATTGAAAGAGAAGTTGTTGAGGGTGAGGATGAGTTCGGCTAAGCAGAGGAGGGTGTCAGTGGAGGGGGACTATTCGGACCTGCGGGACAGGAAGAAGCGGAGGGCCTTTAAGCCATCTATATGGGGAATGCAGGTGTATAGGGACTGGATGTCCATGGTAAAGATGAGGTGTTGGGGACCAGGGAATTGGATGGTGTCACGGACATACGTAGGGAGTTCCTGGACCAATGGGGAGAAAATGGATTTGAGATAGGTGGAGATAAGTTCGGTGGGGCAGGAGCAGGCGGAGACAATGGGTCGACCAGGGCAGTCAGGTTTGTGGATTTTGGGAAGGAGATAGAAACGGGCAGTGCGGGGTTGGGGAATGATGCTTCTTCCTGTCCCACAGGCCCGAACAGACCCCTCCACTGACACCCTTATCCGCTTAGCCGAACTCGTCCTCACTCTCAACAACTTCTCTTTCAATTCCTCCCACTTCCTACAGACAAAGGGGGTGGCCATGGGTACCCGCATGGGCCCAAGCTATGCCTGCCTCTTTGTAGGATATGTGGAACAATCCCTCTTCCGTAGCTACACCGGCCCTAAACCCCACCTCTTCCTCCGTTACATTGATGACTGTATCAGCGCCGCCTCGTGCTCCCACGAGAAGCTGGAACAGTTCATCCACTTCACAAACACCTTCCACCCCAACCTTAGGTTCACCTGGACCATCTCTGATACCTCTCTCTCCTTCCTGGACTTCTCTGTCTCCATCTCTGGCATCCACCTGGAAACTGATATCCATTTCAAGCCTACCAACTCCCACAGCTACCTAGAATACACCTCCTCTCACCCACCTTCCTGCAAAAAGGCCATCCCCTATTCCCAATTCCTTCACCTCCGCCGCATCTGCTCCCAAGATGAGGCATTCCACTCCCAGACATCCCAGATGTTCTCGTTTTTCAAGGACCGCAACTTCCACCCACAGTGGTCAAAAATGCCCTTGACCGTGTCTCTCGCATTTCCCGCAACTCGTCCCTCATACTCCCTACCTGTAATAACAACCAAAACAGAATCCCCCTTATCCTCACATTCCACCCCACCAACCTCCGAATCCAACGCATCATCCTCCGACACTTCCGCCATCTGCAATCTGACCCCACTAACAAAGACATTTTTCCCTCCACACCCTTATCTGCTTTCCAGAGGGACCACTCTCTCCGTGACTCCCTTGTCCGCTCCACAGTCCCCTCCAGCCCCACCAACCCCAGCACTTTTCCCTGCAACCACAGGAAGTGCTATACCTGCCCCTACACCTCCCTCCTCACCCCCATCCCAGGCCCTAAGAAGACCTTCCACGTCAAACAGATGTTCACCTGCACATCTGCTAATGTGGTATACTGTATCCACTGTTCCCATTGTGGCCTCCTCTACATTGGGGAAACCAAACGGAGGCTTGGGGACCGCTTTGCGGAACATCTACGCTCGGTTTGCAACAAACAACAGCACCTCCCAGTCGCGAACCATTTCAACTTCCCCTCCCATTCCTTGGACGACATGTCCATCCTGGGCCTCCTGCAGTGCCACAATGATGCCACCCGAAAGCTGCAGGAACAGCATCTCATATTTCGCTTGGGAATCCTGCAGCCCAATGGTATCAATGTGGACTTCACAAGCTTCAAAATCTCCCCTCCCCCTACCGCATCCCAAAACCAGCCCAGCTTGTCCCCGCCTCCCTAACCATTCCTCCCACCTCAACCCCCATCCCCATCTCCTACCGACTAACCGCATCCCGCCTCCTTGACCTGTCCGTCCTCCCTGGACCGACCTATCCCCTCCCTAACTCCCCACCTACGCTCACCTTTACTGGCTCCATCCCCACCTCTTTGACCTGTCTGTCTCCTCTCCACCTATCCTCTCCTCTATCCACCTTCTATCCACCTCCCCCTCTCTTCCTATCTATTTCAGAACCCCCTGCTCCTCCCCCATTTCTGAAGAAGGGTCTCGACCCAAAATGTCAGCCTTCCTGCTCCTACAATGCTGCTTGGCCTGCTGTGTTCATCCAGCTCTACACCTTGTTATCTCAGATTCTGCAGCATCGACAGTTCCTACCATCTCTGTAATTAAATTCAATTCAACTCGCTCTGTGCAATTAGCTGAAGTCAGACAAATACATGGCAGGAGCAATACAATTAACTTCATCATGCCGTACCCAAACCAACCAATGTTCATGCTCCCAAATTATACTGATGGCAGTGATTAAGTTCCTATGATAATCAGCAAATTCTGGCTGTTCCTAACCAATAGGACTTGGACAGCTTAATAAAGGAAACCTTCTGCATTTCAATTGCACTCATTGTAAGTCATTTGGCTCATGAAAGAAGTGGAGGAAGTTGATGGGCAGAAAGAAAAGCACCTTGGCTCTTTACTTGCCATAAGACCATAAGACATTGGAGCAGAAGCAAGCCCTTCGCCCCATTGAAAGTGCTCTGTCATTCAGTGAGTTCATGGCTGATAATGATAGCCCTTATTTCCGCTTTCTTGCCTTTTGCCCATTACCTTTTCCTTTACTGATTAAATGTCTGTCCCTCAGTCTTAAGTGTATTTAAAGCACTGGCCGCTACACCATTCTGTGGTATAAAATGTCACAGATTCACTACCGCTGGCAGATGAAATTCTTCCTGATTTCTGTCTTACCAGGAAGATGGCGGCCGAGTAGGATCTTCTAGCTGGAACTCTTCCTCTCTGCCCATTCTTTATCTTCTTTTTCTTTTTTCTCTCATTCTCTCTTCCCTTCTATCAGCTTCAGAGAGGTGTCAGCTGTCGGCGGAGACGCCAGCAGCCAGAGCGGGGATACCAGTGATCGGAGCGGGGACACCAGTGACTGGAGCGGGGACACCAGTGACCGGAGTGGGGACACCAGTGACCGGAGCGGGGACACCAGTGACCGGAGTGGGAATACAGGGACTGGAGCGGGGACACCAGTGGCCGGAGTAGGGATACCAGTGACTGGAGCGGGGACACCAGTGATCGGAGTGGGGATACCAGTGATCAGAGTGGGGATACCAGTGATCAGAGTGGGGATACCAGTGACTGGAACGGGGACACCAGTGACTGGAGCGGGGATACCAGTGACTGGAGTGGGGATACCAGTGACCGGAGTGGGGACACCAGTGACTGGAGCAGGGACATCAGTGACTGGAGCGGGGATACCAGTGACTGGAGCGGGGACACCAGTGACTGGAGTGGGGATACCAGTGACTGGAGTGGGGATACCAGTGACTGGAGCGGGGATACCAGGGGTCAGTGACCAGTGGCAAGAGCGGGAACCAGTGACCCGAGTGAGGACACAGCAGTCTGAGCGGGAATGCCAGCGACTAGCAACCAGCACGGGGACACAAGTGAATGGGGACGCCAGCAACTGGAACAGGGATGCCAGCGACCAATGGCTGGAGGGTGAACGCCAATGACCAGTGGCCCAGTGCAAGCGTGGCGACAGCAGAGCATGGCGGCTGCCCGTGGTCAGACCACATAGAAGCCACCTGTGCTGATCTGCTGCAGAGAGTCTTTGGAAATACAATGTGATGTTTGTCTTTTTAACTTTGCTTCTTGTTTTCTCTGACCTGTGGTCATAGTGTGTGTATCTATAATGTAGCTTTTTTTCCTTCTGCAACTCTATTCTGCAATTAAGGATTGTACCTAAGATGGCACTGTAAGTGGTGACTTGTAAACTTTTCACTGTACTCATTTGAGTACATGTGACAATAAAGCTCATTTAATTCAATTCAATTCAATTCTTACATGTGCAACCCACTATTCTGAGATTATGTCATCTGGTCCTAGACTCTTCTACAAGGGAAACAACTTTTCCACATTTACATTGTCATTTCATATGTTTCAATTCTTCTAATTGTATCCATTGGGTACAAGCCCAACCTACTTTCTTTATAAGAATATCTTTCCTCCCCAAAATTAGCCTACTGAACGTTCTGTGAACAGCCTCCAATGCCAGTATATCTTTCTTGAGGTAAAGGGGTCGAATTGTTCACAGTATTCCAGCTGTGGTCTGTCTGGTACCTTGCATTGATTTAGCAAGACCTCCCTATTTTTATAATTCATTACCTTTGAAATATATTTCTTTTGTCCTCACTATTACCTGCTGAATTTGGATACTAGCTTTATGTAATTCATGTACAAGGACAACTGAAACACTATGCTGAAGCTTCCTGCAATCTTCCTCAATTTAACTAATATTCAGCTCTTCTATTCTTCTTTCCAAAGTATATTACCTCACAATTTCCCACATATACTATCTGCCAAGTTTTTGTCCACTCACTCAACATGTCTATATCCCTATGCAGACTCTTTCTTAAGAGTCATCCTTAATATGTCTTTCCAATTACTTCTGTGTTATCTGCAAATTTGTTGATAATACATTCATGTTCCTCCTCCAAGTTATTAATATCTATTGTAAATACTTGTGGAGCCAGCATTGATACCTGTGGCACTCAACGAGTTATATTTTAACATCCTGAAAATGCCCGCCTTTATCTTAACTCTGTCTTCCATCAGTTAGCCAATCTTCTATCTCTGCTAATCTTCTATCCCCCCAGCACCATGGATATTTATATAATTAAGTAGCCTTATGTACGGTACATTACCAAATGTCTTTGGGAAATCCAAATATATTACATCTACTGGTTCTCCACTATCTATTCCATGTGGTACCTCCTCAAAGGAGTACAATACATTTGTCAGGCATGACTTCACTTCGTGAAGCCATGTCAATTCTGATTGATTTTATTATGTATTTCTAAGTGTTGTACTATTGTGTTCTTTATAACGGACTTGTGAGATCGACGTTTTTGATACATAGGCATTAGTAGCAAAGTCAGTGTTAATTGTTCAGCCCTAAGCAGACTGCTTGGTTGGCACCACATCCTGAAACATTTACTCCCTCCACCATCAATGCACAGTAGTAGCAGCGTGTACCATCTTCATGATGCACTGCATAAGTTGACCAAAGTTCCTTAGACAGCACCTTCTAAACCAATGACCGCTATTACCTCGAATGATAAGGGCAGCAGATATATTGTAACTGCATAACCTGGAAGTTCCCCTTCAAGCTGCAAACCAGCCTGATTTGGAAATATATCACCTTTCTTTCAGTGTCATTGGGTCAAAATTCTGGAAATACCTTCCAAACAGTATTGTTAGTGTACCTATGCCAAGTGAACTGCAATGGTTCAGGAAGGCAGCCCACCCCAACTTTCTTTAGACAACTCGGGATAGAAAATAAACACTAACACAGCCAGGGAAGTCCATGACCTCTGATTGAATTATTAAATTACCTTTGAGAAAGTGATGGTCAGCTGCCTTCTTGAGCTGCTGCAATCCATGTGATGCAAAACTGAACTTAGAAGGTACTGGAGAAACTTGGCAAGTTTGATAGCACTTGTGCAGGGAAAGCAGAGTTAATGTTTTGAATTCAGTGACGCTTTCATCAGAACCACGTGGTATAGGGATACCTAAAGTGCTGTTTGGAAAAGGAGTTCCTGAATATTGACCCAGCTCCCATGTGGGTGGTTAGCTTTTGGATCCTGGAAAGCTTTAATAGCAGGATGAAATAATTGGCAAATGATCTGCATTGTATATACAACTTTTGGAAATATATGAAAAAAGGTAGTAGCAAGGTCACCAGTGTTGTACTTAAGCACACAAGCAATGAGTGGCAGCGTTAAAGTCAAACATCTACAGCACAGAGAAAAGGTCCTGTGGCCCATTGAGTTTGAACCAGTCAAAGTCAACCACCTAACTAATCCCATTTTCCAGCACTGGTCCCATCACCATGTATGCCTTGGCAATAAAAAGTGCACATTTAAATACTTCTTAAATTTTGAGGGCTTCTGCTTCTATTACCCATACAGGCAGTAAGTTCCAGATTCCCACGCCTACTGGGTGAAAACAGACTTCCTCACATCTTCTCTAACTTTCTGCTCCTTTCCTTTAATCTCTGACCCCTGGTCATTGATCCCTATATCAAGAAGAAAAATACCTTCCTGTCTACCCTGTGTATGCCCATCTTTTTTTTATTATTTCATGGCATGTGGGTGTTACTATCTGACCAGCACTTATTGCCCGTTCCTAATCACCCCTGTCATGAATAGGTGCATCTGCAGCATCAAATTGATAAGAATGAGGTCAAGTATGTTTATTCCTCTTGTTGGTTCTCTCACCACCTGCCGCAGACCCAGTTTGGCAGTTATGTCCTTTAGGATCAGACCAGCTCCATCAGTAGTACTGCTGCCGAGCCACTCTTGGTGGTCTACATTGAAATCCCCCACCCAGAGTACATTTTGTGACCTTGCCATCCTTAGTGCTTCCACCAAGTATTGTTCAACAAGGAGGAGTATTGATTCATCAGTTGGGGAAGGATGACACAACAGCAGGAGGTTTCCTTGCCCATGTCTAACCTGATGCCATGTGATTTCATGGGGTCCGGAGTCAATGTTGAGGACTATCAGGGCAGCTCCCTCCCACTGTGCTGCTCTGGGTCTGTCCTGCCAGTGGGATAGGACATATCCAGAGATGGTGCTGGTGGTGTCTGGAACAGTGTCTGTAAGGGATGAATCTGTGAGTATGACTATGTCAGGCTGTTGTTGGACTAGTCTGTAAGACAGTTCTCCCAATTTTGGCACTAACCCATGATGTTAGTGAGGAGGGTTTTAAAGAGTTGACAGGGCTGTTTCTGCTGATGTCTTTTCCAGTGCCTTGACGAGTTTGAGGGTTATATTCAATTCTAAATAAATAGACTGTGCCCACAACCTATCACCTGGCCTGCTGTGTTCCTCCAGCTCCACACCGTTGTCTCTGACTCCAGCATTGGCAGTTCGTGCCAACTCTGAGTGATTTGTAGCCCCACTGCAAAGCCTCTTCCAAGGATGCTCACCTTGAAGAAGTTATCCTCCTCCCTCCAGAAAGACCTCAGTGGGTCTCTCTCCCACTGCAACCCTCTGGTAATCTCCTCTGCCCTGAAGCTCTTCAACCACATACTTAAACAAACCTGGTACTACAGCTACATTGCTTTTGTCAGTACCTACCTATGCAGCCGGGTCATCCCCAATGGAGTCCAAACAACATTCAGGCCATCCCAATTTGGCCCAAACCATGACAACCACTACCTACAGAGTATCCAGAGCCTCCAAAAACAGTTTTCTCTGCAGATCCTCAAAAACATGCTCTCAGCAATGTGCCGGCATCTTCTGGCCCTACAGTCAACCTTATCACAACTCAGAGCCTCCCTCTCCCAAACCTGCAAAGGACCTCTTCCACACGCCAATTACTCAACCCTATCCAGGGCCTCTCTCTCAATGTGCCTGGTGCCATTGACCATGCTGTTACCACAGCCTTTCCTGCTGATGCAGACATCTTTCACGCCACTTCTACTGCCACCGCCCATACCATTGCCGTCATCGCCCATACCGCTGCCGTCGCCGCCACTCACACAGCAGATGTCACCGCTTCTGCCGCTAAAGCCGAGGATGTCACTTCCGCCGACGACGTCACTGATGTCACTTCCACACCTGAGACAGTCTCCACACCCACACCCAGCTTCAGCTCTACAACCAACTCTACACCCAACGCCAGCCCCAGACCCTGCAAGATATTCACCATCCGCCAGACATCCCCCTCACTGAGTCCTCAGCAAAGGACTTACCTTCATTCCCCTGCGCCCACACATCAATGAATTCCATTCTTATCTGGATGTCGAATTCTTTTTCCACCGCCCCTGCCTCTGCGCCTATTTCTTTAATTGGGAGTCTAACCCACCCTCTGCCAACTCCTTCTCCCACCTTCTCCAACACACCCTATCCTCCTGGACACCACCCCATGGCCTCCTACCCTGCCTCGGCTGCTTCATGATGCTGCCTGGCCTGCTGTGTTCCTCCAGCTCCACACTGTGTTGACTTTGACTCCAGTATCTGCACTTCTTGCCGTCCTATCATCTGTTGTTGCCAGTTTTGTAGTGCCCTGCCTTAGGGAAGCAGAAAGTTTAATTATTATATTTAAATGATGTACCCTTTGTGCACCTGGGAGCTTAACGTAATGTAACTGTTACTGGTGACGATTCCCACTGGTCAGGAAACACAGCAGGAAATGGAGGTAACAAGGTGTAGAGCTGGATGAACACAGCAGGCCAAGCAGCATCAGGGGAGCAGGAAGGCTGATGTTTCGGGCCTAGACCCTTCTTCAGAAAAAACCAACATCTTCTGGCCCTACAGTCAACCTTATCCCAGCTCAGAGCCTCCCTCTCCCAAACCTGCAAAGGACCCCTTCCACACGCCCATTACTCAACCCCATCCAGGGCCTCTCTCTCAATTTGGAGAGACGGTGGAGGCAGCTAATATTGATCCATTTGAATGCAAATTCAATAGATTTCTTTCAGAAGTAGCAATTTTAACACAATATATGAGTAATTTGAGACATAACAAATAAATGGAACATGCTTGTGAGGCAAATAATAGCTTCAAACCTATGATTTCAAAAGCTTTCTATTGTAGGGCTCTTGCTTGAGTCATTTCTGTGTGTTATAGATTAATTTTGTACAAATTAGTTATTATAAATGCCATATGTCTGTGAAACCAACTGGTAGCTTGGCCAATGGAATCTTCAGAGCAGGGAGATGTTCAGGTACTTGTAATGTCACCAGACTAGAAATCCAGAAATCCAAGTAAGCAGATGCAGACACAAGTTCAAATTCCACCAAGGCAGGTGGTGAAATTTATATTATAAAGTGGATGTTAATCTCAGTCATGACGACTGTGAAACTATCACTGATTGATGTAAAAACTCATCTGGTTCACTAATGTCCTATAGGGAAGGAAATCTGCCACCGTTACCTGGTCTGGTCTACATGGGTCTCCAGAGCAATGAGTTGGCTCTTTAATTGCCCTCTGAAAATATCTAGCAAGCCTCTCAGTTCAAGGGCAATTAGGGGTGGGCAACATATACTAACTTTCCCAGCAACATCCCATGGAAGAATGCAATTTACAAAAGAAAATGGAGGATGTTTTTTAGAGGATTGATCAATATGGGCTGTTGCAGGATTTGTGGCAGAATCATGTGAGAAGTTCAGCGAGGCCATTCTCTCCATTGGGATAAACTCACTGCTTGTTTTATGCCTTTGCCAAGTGGCTAGGCAATGCCAAGTCACCAATTAACGGTTGTAGCTTAGGAAATGCTTTATTAACATTGCAACTCACCTCATTAATATTCAGCTTCCTATCTTATCAAACACACTGAACAAGCTAAACATCAAGAATTCTTAGTACAGAAGTTAGAGAGTGCACTTGACAACTTCAACTCACTGCTGATTCCGAAAGACTTCCATATAGGAAGCTGGGCGCCACCATCTCAGGCCAAACTCCATGGATGCCAGCCATAGGCACACCATGTACAAGCATATTAGCATTTGACATGTGCCAGTCTCTAAGAACCCTCATCGTACATTTCCAATCCGCTTACAGAATGATTGTGAACTTCGATGCTGTACGCTGGGCTGGTATTGGCAACCATCACTTGTAATACTACTGCAAGGGCACTATGCACTAAGGGGCACACACTTTGTTCTTGGATTACCAGATGAGACCACATCTCTGATCTGTTTACTGACATGCATTGCGCCCACTCAATGTGAACTTACCTAGATGCTCATCCTGCTTTGCCTTTTGGTGCTATATTGCTTCAGCTGGAGATAACTAGGCTCAGAATACTGCTGTATTGGTATGCCACCTAGCGCAGGCAGAAAGCTTGCATTCGTTGTCAGCAGGCCTCAGTCAAGTTAAAGCAGATGGACTTCATTCAGGGTCCCAGCACAGTAAGTCATGGGCAAGCCCCAGTACCGGTCGCGGGCTTGGAAATGGTCAGTCAGTCTCTTGGGGCAATCAGAGTCAGGATGCTCTCCACATAAGAGGTGAACAGCTGAATGTTGGCACTCTGCCATCTGCCTTGACTCTTTCTGCCATAGGGTGGGCTGTTTTCCTCATGCAATGTCAAGCAGGCAAGTATTAAGGGAGATAGCAGTGAGTGGCACAGCTGTTATTGTTAGTGCAAGTGGGGACGTGACCTGAGCAAGTGAATACACAGAGTAGGGCAGCACAGACTATTGTTCCCTCGAAGTTGAGAAACTTCTTCCTGTTTTGCTCTGCATTTGTCCAGGCGGCAAAGCCTGCGCAGACCTGGGTGGCAACTTTGCTCCAGGCTGGCATGGTCAGGTCTTGTAGTCTCTTCTGCCAGGTATGGGGCAGAGGGAAGTCCCATCTGTGCACCATCCCATCCAACAGGGCCTTTAGGACCTGCCCAAAAAGCGGGACACCAAATTTCCCTTGTTCCCCATTTCCTGGATTAATGTCAGTAACAGTGCACTGACAGTGCCTGTTATTCCAGGAGCATGTGTAGTAAGGTGGGACTAGAATCAGATGTGAGCGACTAGAGGCGGGCTTGGTAGTCGATGAGGTGAGTTTGATATGATACAGTGAGAAATCCTG
This sequence comes from Rhincodon typus, assembly GCF_021869965.1. Taxonomy (NCBI): domain Eukaryota; kingdom Metazoa; phylum Chordata; class Chondrichthyes; order Orectolobiformes; family Rhincodontidae; genus Rhincodon; species Rhincodon typus. Next base: position 96,699,640 of record NC_063335.1, on the reverse strand, counting down.
GTAGGCCTTAAGGTGAAAAACTCTCCAAAAAAACACAAGCAACTCATCAAAAAAAAATAAGATTCAGTCAATATATTCCATAGATTCCGAAGGCGCCATGCAAACAGGTTGAAGATCAATGCTAGGTGCAGAGGTTCAGGGTAAGCAAAGACATAATTTCAGCAACAGTGTTTGTTGCTTGTAGATAACATTGGTTAATCTACATTATCCAGAAAGCCATAAGAAAAGCTGAGGAGATTGTGCAAATGTGTACCAATTTTGGTGAAGTCTACGCCTTAGAAACTCGGTTGGTTCGTGCTGTTGTCAGTTGGGGATCAGGCTACATCCTAGAAGATAAGCAACTGAATTGTCTTGTTAGAGAGACAGAATTTTGAAGGACTTTTATGACCAAGACCGACAATATACCTTTGCTGGATGGATTGTCAAGTCAGTTCTTCAGATTGGTCTCAGTTGTACCTGCCACTGAATATGTCATTTAAATCAACCTCAACATTCCTGTTAATTCATGTTCAACTTAGATTGATTCCTGGTTTTAGAATATTGAGGTTATCTGAGATAGTATTTAGTGTTTGCTTTGTTTGACTCTTGTATAGGAGAAATTCTTCTGTTTAAACTGTAGAATGTTGTGGCTTCATTTTTGCAGAAAATAACGAGAATTCTGCTTTTTCGTTATTTAAAAAAAAAGTTCCCAGTTTTGACCAAGATTGTAATTGTATCTAAATTAATGGTTTTCAATAATTTATCATTTGACCAATTTAAGGTCGTTAGTGAAATGGCAAAAAATAATGTGGTATTAGTAAAAGTCTCAATCAGATGATGATCACTAACCTGGGTGTTTGCATCACTGGCCTAGTGATATTACCACTATTTCCTGTGCTGAGTCCTTTTCTATCATTTTGAGCAGACTCAACCTCCACAGAACTATAGGCTTCCAATCCCAGTTTTCTTAGAAACTGAGGGGGTCAGTTTTCCTTCTCAATTTCCCTTTATGGTTTCCTTTTTCAATCATGGTCTATCTCCCAACAGATCCCATCACAATTCTGAAACACAAACATAAACCTGGTAGTCTGATCTGAGATCATAACAATAGTGACAAGTTTCTGGGGTGTTGCTAGAACTGCACCACTGAAGCAGTTGGAGATTCCTTTCTCTCATCTTGAAGAAAGACTTTGGAGGGTCAGGAGGAGAGCCACTCAAAGTCAAATACAAAGCCTCTGACATACTCCTGTAGTCACAGCATTTAGTCAGCTGTTCAGATTCATTCCTAACCAACAGTGACACCCAGATATTAGAGAGTGGAGAACTTGCCTGCGATAAAGCCATTGATTATCAAATGGAAATAGCTATGCTCTCTCTTATTGGAGATGCGTGTTGTTTGATGCTTCTGCAATACAAATATTAATTTCTACTTATTCCTTCAAACCTGGATGTTATCATTCCCTAGCTGATGAATATAAATGGAACTGACCACTGTCATTATCAGGAAAAAACCCACTTCTGTATCTGTGAGGGATGATTATTGGTGAGGCATCTGAAGGTAGTTAATGCTTGGATCCTGCCTTATAGCAATATCCTGAGGCTGAGTTGTTTGGTCCCCGTTGATTGTATCCATCTTCCTTTTGAGTCAGGACTGACTAATGTTTCACTGGCTGAAGACAGTCCTGTGCAGAAAGAGGCCATTCAACTCATTGAGACAGCACCAACTCACTGAAGAGCATCTCACCCTATTCCAAATTTCCCATGGCTAATCCACCTAGCTTGCACATCTTTGGATTGTTGAAGGAAAGCAGAGCACCCAATGGAAACACACACAGAAACTGGGAGAACGTACAAACTCCAGATAGGCAGTCACCCAATGCTTGAATCAAACCCAGGTCCCTAGAGCTGTGAGCCAGCAGTGCTATGCATTGTGCCACTGTAGAACTTGCCTTGTTTACTGCCTGCTGCATCCTGAGCGCTTATTTTCGGCGACTGGTGCACAAGAACACCCAAGTCTCATTAAACATTGCCCTCTCTCAATTTACAACCATTCAAACAATAATCTGCTATCCCATTTTTGCTACCAAAGTGGGTAACCTTGAAGTTGAAGCTTAGGAACAGCAGGAGGATTAAAATACGCACGAGCAATGACCTTTGTTTCATTGATGAAATGAAAATACTCAGAAAAATTTTCAAAACAATTGAAATAAATGAGATAAATTCACTTAGATATGTTGAGAGAAGTAGAATTGTCAGAGGAAAGATTTGATACATAATGGAGGAAGGAAAGAGGTCCAATTGACAATCAGAACTTCGAGCAGTCAGTACGGGATGCCTTTAGGTGGTGGGGGGAATCATAATCACCTTGCGGAATACAAATTAAAAAGAATATCAATCTAGACCTCTACACAAGACAAACTGGAGAAAGCAATTGTGGTATTTCCAACCTAATCAGTGTGTTGATAACACTGAGTGGTACCAAGGCACATATATTGAAGCATTTAGTAATATGAGTAGTAAGCATTTTAGTTGCAACGTCTCATTCAACTACATCAATACAAAAGATTAGAATCAATTGAGGAAATGTCCTTTGGCTTCTATCTTTCTCTCTTTGGCCGGGTTTAGAAATATGACAAGCCCACAGAAAGTCAATTTTTCAAGATTAAATTATTTTTTTCAAAATATTACAATTTTCTCCTTTGTTTTTCTTTTAAGTACCATGTAGTTTCAGCTACAACAGAAAATGCCCCATCACAGGCAATGGAGTGGCAGAGAAAGAGATTGAGGCATTACATTCCTTGTCATGACTGATGATTTAGTGAGTGGAAGCATCATCCAGTGCACAGTTGAGCCACAGAATCGTAGAGTCATACAGCATGGAAACAGACCCTTCAGTCCAACCAGTTCATGCCAACCAGGTATTCTAAACTGAACTAGTCCCATTTGCTTGCATTTGGCCCATGTCCCTGTAAATATTCCCTATTCACGTACCTGTCCAAATGTCTTTTAAATGTTGCTGTTGTACTCACTTCTATCACTTCCTCCGGCAGCTTCTTCCATACACGCACTACCCTTTGTGTAAACATTTTGCCCCTCAGATCCCTTTAAAATCTTTCCCCTCTCACCTTAAACCTATGCCCTCTAGTTCTGGACTCCCCAACCCTTGGAAAATTATCTTGGCTATTCCCCTTATTTATGTCGCTTATGATTTTATAAACCTCTACAAGGTCAGCCCTCAGCCTCTGAAGCTCCAGTAAAAAAAGTCTCAGCCTATCCAGCCTCTACTTATAAATCAAACCCTCCCATTCCAGCAGCATCCTTGTGATATTTTCTATACCCTTTCTAGTTTAACAACATCCTTCCTATAGCAGGGTGACCATGCAAACCATAATAGTTCCAAATCCATTTGCTGTCCCTATTCAAAGTTCTTAGTTATCTGGAAAATGTACAACATTTAGCACAACCCACTGGGCCGTGGAAAGGAAAACTTTTGTCATAATCCAGCTCCTGATCTCTGTTTTTCTTTTCTCTAGTGAGGTGGTTGTGAAGTGGAAGTAACTACCGGAAAGTGTGTGGGAAACAGAATCAAGTGTAACTTTTAAAAGGGACTTTAATTGACAAAACAAGTTTGGATTCGTAGTGAAAGAGTGGCAGGATTGGAACTAATTGACCAGCTTTTCCAAAGAGTCAGCACAAGTGCTATTATTGAATCCCTACAGTGTGGGAGCAGGTCATTGGCTCATTGCACCCACACCTACCCTTCAAAGAGCATTCCACTCAGGCCCATCCCCCTACCCTATCTCTGCATTTCCCATGTCCAGTCCACCTCACCTACACATCTTTGGACTGTGGGAGGAAACTGGAGCACCCAGAGGAAACCCACACAGACATGGGGAGAATGTGCAAACTCCACACCTGAGGCTGGAATTGAAGCTGGGTCCCTGTGAGGTGGCAGTGCTAACCACTGAGCCACTGTACGGTTCTGAGCTTCAGGATCCCATCATTCTATTTTGTTATTTCAGCTGAAGATTGTGGATTTTAGGCAAAGATAGAATTAAACTCAACCATTCCCAACTAATTGGACCTGATGATGATCACTGTTGAAGCTCACACTTGAACAACAGCTGCCTGAATGTGTGATGTGCCTGGTGAGATATTACAAGCATTCACTCTGAACCACAAACTTTCATGAAGAAATGGGGCTGGAGGAAAAAGAACTATGAATGTAACTCAGTAGACTACCCTATTTCAATATCATGGTTTCACTTTTGCACTTTATAATGATAGATAATTTGATTCAAAGTGAACCAAATTTAACTAAGATTGTCCAGTCATAATTCATTAATTAGCAGGAATGCTACATGTTTGAATGTTACTCCTCAAGAATAACCAAATCAAGAATTAGCAATACTGTAGGAAAATATATGTTTAAATCTAAACAATGGCAATTATGAAGATATGAGGAAGTTGACTGTGGTGGCAAAACATTAAAAGTTTTGCTAGTAAATAGACAATGGCTTGTATTTCACAGAATCAAGGGGTTTTTATAGTATGGAGGGAGGGAGGGCATTTGGGCCATCATGTCTGCACCAGAATTATTGGTGGTGAATTAATGCCGTGTTCAAAGATCATACATTTATTTAATGCAAAAATACCCAACAGGAAAAGCAAAAGAACCATGATGCTGCTTGGCCTGCTGTGTTCATCCGGCCCTGCACCTTGTTGTCTCGCTTACAACTGTGGTTTGTTTCTGATCGTGTGAGGGGCATTCAGCTTCACTGGTCAGAACTGAGCATACTTATTTACACCAGAAGGTCTGGGTTTACCTCTGTAAACCACATCAAAGGATGATGAATAATGCAATTGACTCTTATTTCAGGTTTTGAACAATAAGAGTATGTTTACTCTTAAGGATATGATACAGCGAATCTCAACTATGGCACAACTGATGCTAAATATTCTTAAATGACTAATAACAAAATATATTACTTCTCCTTGGACTTCTTTGATCTAAGTTCCTCCAGGTTCCCTTACTCACTGTTGCTAAACTCCTGAAGTGACGAAAGTCTGTTCAGGAGATGCGGGGCAGCTCTCTCCATGGCTGTAGGTTGAACAAGCTATAGATGGAACGTTCGCTCTGTTGTGCCTCCACTGGATAAAGCCCTTGAGGCCATACGCATTCCTTAGAGTATATGACTTCTTTCCATCCTGGTTGTAGACAGAAAGAGAGAGACAGAGACAGTTCTGATGTGCTGATCTTGTAGAGCTTTATGTCTCGTTTTCTTCCTCCCTTTCCACACATCCCAATCTCCTTCCTTTCTGAGGCTGATGCAGTTATGTCACTTAATGATCTATTCAGATGGCAAAAACAAGCAAAAATTACCTCGAATTGTTCCCTGGACTGAAAGCTTTCTCTGAAAGCAGATTATTTTTCCATCCTTCTTCTAGCTGGTATTGTGGAACAAAGGAAACCTGATTTTGAATATTATCGAATCAGAGATAGTAGGAACTGCAGATGCTGGAGAATCCGAGACAACAAGGTGCAGGGCTGGATGAACACAGCAGGCCAAGCAGCATCATAGGAGCAGAGAGGCTGACGTTTCGGGCCTAGACCCTTCATCAGAAAAGCTTTTCTGATGAAGGGTCTAGGCCCG
>NC_063335.1:96639108-96693607 GCF_021869965.1 Rhincodon typus | reverse complement strand
GACCCTTCATCAGAAAAGCTTTTCTGATGAAGGGTCTAGGCCCGAAACGTCAGCCTCTCTGCTCCTATGATGCTGCTTGGCCTGCTGTGTTCATCCAGCCCTGCACCTTGTTGTCTTGAATATTATATGATGGGTTCTCCTTAATTGCATCAAACTGGTGAATGTCATTGTTTCCCTAATTGATTTGGAGCCAGAGATTGGGTGACAGCTGTCAAAAATCTATATCAATGATTTTGTCTGTGAGAACTAATTGTAATATTTCCAAACTTGCAGGTGACATAAGATTTGAAGGGAATGTGACATATAAGGAGAATGCAAAAAGGATTCACAGGAATTTATACAGGCTGAGTAGGCAGGCAAAAGCATGGAATATGATGTGGATAAGTGTAAGGCTTTCCACTGTGGTAGGAGGAATAGAGGTGTAGGATATGTCTTTAAATAGTAAAAGATAGGTAAGTGTTGACTAAAGATTAAAATATAAAACATCCTTCCTGTTCCCACCTCCTCACTCCACACACTCCCCACTCCCCATTCCCCATCCATGCACCTTATTCGACTCTCTCATCCCACAGATGCCCATAACCCTAGTAACACCATTTATGAAGGAAGGGCAAAAGATGGTAGGTAGGGATATCAGTTGGCATTGGGGCTTTAAAGTACATTGGAAATTCTTGCCCTTCCTTTTTCATGCCAACTCACCTGGTATTTACTATGGGCAAACCTCAGGAGATATCTTGAAAGTGATTAATGCAAGATCACTGCTAAAGATGAAATTCCCCAGTGAAGGGACATTTCCCAAGGAATGAGCAGATACTGACAAAAACAGCACCTAGCATTAAATGCTTCAGAGGCAATAGATGAAGTGCATGTGCAGAGACTGATGAAAGTGAGACAGGCTAGAATTATCACAGTTTTGTCCATAAAAGATGATTTTTTTTTCTTCAGTGACCATGTAAATTGGGTAAATTTTAAATTCAAGTGATAGCACATACAATTTCTTTTTTTCATGGAAAGGGAATGTTTGGAGAAAGGTAATTATTCAGATGGTACTAGCTGGCTTGCTGTAATCTGCTGTGACTTGCTTTCCCTTTAGTTTAAGGTAGCCATTAAACACTGTCCTCAAAACATACGCTGCCTCTGGTGCATTAATCTAGATATATGTTTCAAAGGGCAAGGTTTGTATTTACTATCTATGGAAAAATTTCATCCTAAGTTACACTAACTTCAGGACAAACAGGCTGCAGGTATTTCTTGTTTGAATTGGATATTGGGCTGGGAATCAATCTTAGGTTACTATTCCATTGCCGTCTGTAGGCTCAGGTTGATGGTCAGTTTAAAGCGATTTTTTAAGAAACATTAATAGACAGGATGAGGGCATCACTGGCCAGGCAAGCATTTATTGTTCATCCCTGATTGCCCAGAGGGCAGTTAAGAGTCTACCACATTGCTGTGGATCAAGGGTCACATGTAGGCCAGAACAAGTAAGGATGGCAGTTTCCTTCCTGAAAGGGCATTAGTGAATCAAGTAGGTTTTTCCAATAATTGGCAATGGATTCAGGTCATCATCAGACTCGTAATTTCAGATTTTTATTGAATTCAGATTCCACCATCTGCCATGGCAGGATTCTAACCTGGGCCCCCAGAACATTAACTGGGTGTCTGAATTAACAGTCCAGTAATAATATTACTAGGCCATTTCCTGCCCAATTTTGCCCTCATATTCCTTTTGTGACGTGGTCTGATAAATGCTGCTAAAAATTCACTTCTAAACATTTCTGCTTTGCTACCTTTCTCTAAAATACCACAGACCAAAAGCTGAACTAGACAAGCCATAGAAGTACAGAGGCTACAAGAAAAACTCAGTCAAGAATCTCCAGCAAGTAACTCACCTCCTAACACTGAAAACCTGTCCATCATCTACAAGGCACACATCAGGAGTGTGATGCCTGGATCAGTGTACTTTCAACAACACTCAAGAAGCTTGACACCACCCAGGACAAAGGACCTCGCTTGATTGGCATCGCATCCGCAAACATTTAGCTCCTCCACCACTGATGCTCAGTAGCAGCATTGTGTACCATCTATAAGGGGTGCTGCAGAGAAACACCAATGAACTTAGACAGCACCTTACAAATCCACAGCCACTTTCATCTGGAAGGTAAAGGGCAGCAGATTCATGGGAACATTGTCACCTGCAATTCCTCCTCCCAGCCACTCACCTTCCTGACTTGGAAATATATGTTGTTCCTTCAGAGACAGAGAGTCTAAATCCTGGAACTCCTTCCCGAAAGGCATTGTTGACTTACAAATGGACTGCAGTGATTCAAGAAGGCAGCTCACTTTGGCAGGGCAACTAGGGATGGTTAATGTCTCCCACACCCAGTGAATTAATAAAAAAAAGTCCATCTCTCTTCTCATTTCTGAAAAGATGCTGCCAGTCCTGATGAGATTCTCTAGCACTTTCTGTTTTTTTAAATTTCATTTCACTTTGCAGTTTCCACCTTACAAAGTGATGACACTTTCTATTCCCACTTTCGGTTCCTATTTCCTTATGCAATGTCTCTAACGTTGTACTTTGCATTTTTTATAATCGCGACTTTTATTATCAGTACTCATTGCCTCAGATTTGTAAGATTACATTCTATTTGTGCTTCATTTGTCCAGTTTCCATTAGTCTTTGTATTTCTACCTTCTGAGAAAACTGCATTTGCAGACAATCAGTTAGTAAAATTTTCTCGGGTTCAAATCCATTTGATAAGAATATATTTCTAAGGTTATCTCTTGAAAATAGACCTCTTCAACTGAATAAATCTTGTGACATCACATACTTGTCACAGATTTAGTCACACTGTTTTAAATAACTTCATTCAGATCATTTTCATATTCATTTACAGCATTCTAAATATTTTCGACAGCACAGGTCCCAGGACTGACTCCTCAGCTGCTCCACTGGCCACAACTCTTCCAATATTGATCACTGTTCTTCTTTTTCCTGTTATTTTGCTCATTTATTATCCTATTTATCTCTCCCTCTTCTGCTCTCAAGAACTCTCACTTCAGCCGCATGTCCCTTGAGAAACAGGGTATCAAATGTCTTCTGAAAGTCTTAGATATATGATATCCATTGCATTATACTGAACCGCCAATTCTGATACATCCTCAAAGAATTCTGATAAACTTGCTTGGCATGAGTGACCTTTTCTAAACCTACATTGGCTCGGATATACTGCCTTTTTACTCTTCTTAAGTGCAACTTGAATTACTTCCTTTGTAATAGACTCCCATGTTATTTGCTATGATGGATATTAAGCTGACAGAATTGACCAAAGTTTGACCTTTAAAAGAACATGAAAGCACATTTCCTCTTTTGTGATCAGTTTGTACTACGCTCTGAACAAAATGAGATTTGAACATTTTAAGTTGTGTCACCTTTCTTACCTTATACCTTTAAGTGCTCCTGGACATGCTTCACTAGAACTTGTTATCATATGAAGTTATTTTCTGTAATTCATACCCAACTGCCTCATTAAAAAGAAATACAGCAATATTAACAGGTTCCATTTCACAGGGAAATTACATACTCTGAATTTTATACTGTGAATTCATTACTGTTTCTCATTTATTTTCCTTCCACTTTTTTCCCTATACCGTTCTCTCACCTTCTTCCCCACCTAAACGTGTTACCTAATTACCATAGTACAGTTTCACAAACACTGTTTGCCATCCCTCACATCCAGCCAAGTAGTCAAGCAAAATCTTGCAAAGGAGACTTGACAGATTATTCAACTGTGCAGGCATCATGGTTGAGGTTGAAAACCTGTCGTGGAAGGCAGTCAGAAGTGGAACATTCAAACATTCAGGAATTCACAACTAGTGATGTAAACTCCAAATGGCCAGTTGGTGAATTAACAAACCAGAGCCAGTGATTATCAGTTTTAGATTTATTCAGGAGGTGAAACAAGAGTGTATAATTGCTGACTCTATTCTAATATAGTGTCATAGATGTCTCTTTATAGGTGTTCAAGTGATCAGTTAATGAATACCTTCACACATATCCATGTAAGCTTAGGCTATTGAGTTGGCCTTGTGCACCATATTAAATGCCCAGCCTGCAAAATGGCCCTTATGCTAACATTCTGTATCATCACAAACATTCAGATGATATATTCTAGATCGACGATATAATTCCTCCCTCTTAGTAGCAATCAGCAATTGTAGAAAAAGATAGTCAGAAAATCAAATGGCTCCCTGAAGACAAGAATAGTAGGCCTTTCCATTCTTGATTAGCAGTTGCTGTTAACTTTGTTCTTTCTCCTCACTGGGGGAATTATCTTCAATTTCCTCGATTAATAGATGAAAAGGCCTTCTACTATCTTCACAAAATTTCTAACCGAGTAGAGGCCACGTTCATCTTAATATTCTGGGTAAACTTTGTTCCCTTCATCTTTGCTTTATGATAGATGGCCAGTAAAGGCAAATAAAAACAGTAATATTAGAACAGAAACAGAGAGGATAATTCAAATGGATACAGCTTTGGCACATGTTTTACTGAAAGCATTCAGATACAATTTGCTACATAATCATCTAGCATTTAAGCTCAGTTTCAGACCTGGCTTAATCAGGCTGAAGATAATTAGCATTTTGAAGGGTTCGAATAAAGCCACAGTTAATCTATTATGATACATCTTACATAGGATATGCAATTCTCATTCACAAAGTTTTTTGTTCTGCTAAAACATAGTTGTTTGACATGTTCTGTGAATATTCATTGTTAAAAACAACGATGTCAGCATTTCCAATTCAACTTATTTCCTGTAAACTATCACAATATGGTGGCAACAACAAGCAGTTATGTGAATTTTGAAATTTGGTCTCCAAACTTCATTAATGTCTTGAAAGTAGAAACAAAGAAAATTCGGGTATAAGGAGTAATAAAAATCATAGACGATTTCCTAATGTTAAGTATAATTTATGAACTGCAGTTATATTTGGATTGTTCCTTTCAGGACTACACCGATGAAGTTAAGTGGGAATGCACCTACTTGGGTGGGGCAGGTGGGCATGAATGCCACTTTGGCGGTCATTTGTCGCATTGTTCACCACTGGAGGTTTCTCTTGCCTTCTTTCATGAAGAGTTCCCCTTTGATATGATATATAGGGTGGCCCATCAAAATGTTTTTCTAAATCTTACTATTTTTCTCAATCCAGTCTGCCTGCTTTCATCGATCATTCCTTCTCATTAACCTCTCCTGTGAGGCTGCAGATTCCTTTATCTTGGCTCCCTGGGAATACTTGCCTCTGATAGATTGGGTCCTGAACAAGTTGGGGAGGTAAGAAGTCTCTGGCACTAACTTGAAAAAGTTGGGTGAAGATTCCTGGAATCTGATGCAAGTCGGCCCTATTATAGAGATATAGTGTCAACAAATCGATCATGGCAGCGTGCCACTGTTAACTTACTTCAACTTTTGTGAACTTGTCGGCCAATGATTTGACTTTAAAGGCCATCAATATTCACAATAACCTTCGGGCTGATGATGAAAGCATTAAAGATGCTTATCTTTAGGCTGACTGTAATGAATGGTCCATTCAGAGAATAGATTTAAGGCAGAGGAGAAAACAGAGAAACAGGAAACATTTTTTCTCATCAGAATTTTTCTATCACTCTACAATATTTTCAGGGGAATGGAAAAATAGAAAATTTATATATAAGGCAAGCGAGGCTTGGGCTAATAAGTGACTAGGAACAATCACACCAAGTTGTTATCAATACCAACGCAGCTATACTATGTTAATATTACTGACGTCAATGAAAAGCAATTCAGGTTACATGGATTGAGACCTGAATATAATACACTGTGGCCAATTCATTTCACCATCTCATATAGCTTCAGCACAGTGTGAAATTGAGTTTTAATAATTGGATTTCCTGCTCACTTTCTAAATTTGCAATAGCTTCTTTTTCATGTTTCTATTTGTTTGTGAAGTATGGACATCTCCAGCAAGCCCAGCATTAATTGTTTAAAAGCTTAGCAGGTCTGGCAACAGAGTTCTGAGGAAGGGTCGCCAGACCCAAAACATTAACTCTGTTTTTCCCTTCACAAATGCTGCCAGACCTGCTGAGATTTTCCAGCAATTTCTGTTTTGTTTCCTGATTTACAGCATCCACAGTTCTTTCATTTTTTTAATTAATTGTTCGACCCCAATTTCCCTGAGAAGCCGGTGATGAGCCTCCTTCCTGAATATTGTAGTCCATTTGGTACAGATAAATCTAGAGTGCAGTTAGGAAGGGAGTTCCAGGTGCTTGACACAACCACAACCAAGGAGAAATGATATAGTTTCAGGTTACCCTGGTGTGTGGTTTAGAGGGAGACCTATGGGTGGTAGCTCATCTTGTTTGTCTAGGTGATGATGGCTGCAGAGTTGGAAGAGGCTGTTGAAGGAGGCATGGTAAGTTGCAGATGTCAAACACTGCTGCTGTTGTGCGCTGGTAGTGGAGGTAAGCAACTGTTTAAAGTGGTGGATGGGATGTCAAACCACTCAGCTTCTTTTTCCCAGATGATGTTAAACTTCTTGAGTGTCATTGAAGATGAACTCATCAGGCAGGTGGAAATATTTACATTACACACCTGCCTTGTGCCTTGTGGATTGGGAAGAGTTTTAGAGAGATAGTAGGTGTATTTCTCACCACAGAATTCCAAACCTCTTCTTGTTGTTGTAGCCACAGCTTTTATATGGCTGGTCCAGTTATGTTTGTGGGTATATCACCTTTAAAAAGTCATTGCCATGGGATTCAGTGATGCAAATGTTGCTCAACATTGAAGGAAGATTGCTACATTCTCTGTCGTTGGAGATAATCATTGCCTTATTTGGTGTGATTGTTCCTAGTCACTTATTAGCCGAAGCCTAATCGTTATTGCCCAGATCCTGCTGAATAAAGGCAGAAACTGAGGGGCTTTTGTGACACCATGGTAATATCCCTACCTCTGAGCTTGGATGCCCATGTTCAAGTCCCACCTGTTCCAGAGGTATGTAATTACATCTGCCAACACAAAATATCTGCCAGCACAAAATATCTGCCAGCACAAACTGTTTTAGCATTTGAGGAGCTGCAAATTGAACTGAACATTGTGCAAATACTAGTGATCCTCCTCATTTCTGGACAAATAATAGAGAGAATATCATTGATGAAGCTGACTGGGTCCAGGAAATCTATCCTGAGAAACTCCTACAATGAGCCAGGGACTGAGGTAATTGGTTTCCAATACTATATTAATCTTCCTGAGTGTTAATGAAGAGTTGTCCCCTGATTCCCATTTATTCCAGTTTTCTGGTGTTCCTTCACACTATACTGAGTCGAATATTGCCTTGATGTCAAGCGCAGTCACTCTCACTTCACCTTTTGTACTTAACTCCTTTATTCATGTTTGGATCAAGACTGGAAAGATTACAGGATCTGATGGCAGAACCCAAAGTGAGCATTATTGGGTTAAATGTCACTTGAAAACATTTTCCATCACTTGTTGATGATTGACAATTAACATTAACATAAACAATAAACATTAAGAAACATTAACTTTGCTTTCTTCCCACAGATGTTGCTACACCTTTTTTTTGTTTCAGATCTCTAGCATTTGCAGTTCTTTGTTTTATTTTGGTAATTAGCTGAGTTGGATTTATGCTGTTTTTTTGGTGGACAAACCTGTGCAATTTTCCACATTGTTGGGTAGATCCAATATTGTAACTGTGCTGAAATAGCTTGACAAAGGGAGTGGGTAGATCTGGAGCTTAAGTCTTCAGTAAAATGGCAAGGATGTTGTCTGGACCATAGCCTTTGTTGCATTCGGTACACTCAGCCATTTCTCAATATCACAGGGAGTAAATCAATATTTTGAGAAAGCAGATATTCTCATTGAGTTCTCGAATCATTACCATTCAAGTGCTGAGTTCTTCCCACTGATGTTTTCACAGAGGCTCGTGAATGAGCCTGAGACTAAACAACCAAAAGACAAAGATCCATTACCAGTCTGCTCCAGCCACGAAACACAGTACCCCTCAAAACTATACATGGTTAGTCATCAGACAATGTGAGTCAAATGCCATAACTTGGAAGCTTCTTTTCAGTGAGGGTAGATATTGACAATGAAACTCAACATCGCCTTTAATGTGCCACTTCAGAGGTTCTCTGATTTGTGAAAGACCAACTTTTGAGTGCTCATACTTACAAACACCATCCCATTCAGGGGTGTAATTTTAAAGATTTGATTTTTCTTGCACTTAATGAACAGCTATTTTATGTTACCATTCACTGTGTCCTGACTTGCATACAAATTGACTAGCAACTGGACTCAAGAACAGAATCCATTTGCAGTCCTGGCACTGCCTGTACACCATTTGGTGCACTGAGGAACACGGTTCAGATTTTTCATTGGCCAGACAGCTGTTATTTCAGGGCTGTTAAACATTGTGCATGGGAAACCTGTGAGATCATCATTGTAACACACTATGAAGGAAATTCTACTTTCTACACAAAATTCCTCTACACTTTCCTCTGAAAGTTTCCAGTCAAGCCAAAATCTTTAGATGGTTAAGAAGGAAGTTAATAAAACAGTTACTCAAGAAAAGTAAGATTATTCAATCCAAAGTCTAACTCTTGAGTAATATTAAATGGACCCCTACAAACCTCACACCTTCACCAAATGCACCTCCGGCTGATCAACTACAACATCCCAACCCTGAACCAAAACCCACCCAAGGACCGAATCCCTCCCTTCGTCTTTGACAGAACCTGAAACCAATGACCCCACCAAATACAGCCTGACAAACCACCCGCCTTTCCATCATCCCCCTTCTCCAACACCACCAAGCATCCATTCCCCATCAGACTCAACCTGACCTCTCCTTACCACCACCCTTCCTTGGGAACCCTACCCAAGCTCCCCATGCCCCCCTTGGACCCAACCCGACACCCTCCTCAGTGGATGTGATCTATTGCCACTGCACCTCCCTGCCCTCCACTGCTGGAACCCCCTCCCACTGTGGAAGGGAAATGGATCCAGCATTGATTATTTAATATAATATCACAACGGAAGAAAGTCATCTTCAGTCTCAAGAGACTGCCTAAGAAGGATGTAATAGAGTATTGTTGGCAATCACACTTAGACCAACATTGCAATGCAGCCTCATTCTCTTCACATGGAACATGAATTTTGTGATTTCCCACTCCTGTCTTTTATTTTTATTTTTTATTGCTTTGAGAAGCTCAAGGATATCAAACAGCATAGCACTGGCAACAGTTTGAGGTGCAAATTCACTTCAAGCACAGGAAGAGAGGAGCTTGGAGAGAAATTAAACGTGCATGAGTCATAGTTGATGCAGGTACGACAAGGAATTGGCCAATGGAATGCTGTGATTAATTACAAGAAAAAATAAGCAAAAAAAAAGGATATTATGCTTCAGTTATTCAGGGCATTACTGAGACCAGGTCTTAAATACAGTGTGCACCTTTGGTTTCCTTCCTTAAGGGAGAATGTAAAGTTGTAGAAGGTAGATCACAGGAGGTTTTTTAGATTGGTATCTGGAATGACAGGGCTGTCTGAAAGGGGAAGGTTGGACAGGCTGGATATATTTCCACTGGTGTTTAAAGAAAGGAGACTTTAGTTGAAGTAAATAAGATGCTGCAATCGGGTGACAAGGTGGATGTGGAAATGATGTTTCCTTTTGTGGGTTAGTCCAGAAGTAAGGGCCATTCTTTGAAAATTAGGGGTTGCCTTTATCAGACAGAGGTAAGGAGAATTTTTTTCTATCAGAGGGTTGTGCGACTTTGGAATTATCTGCCTCAGAAAGCAGTGGAGGCAGGATCACGGAATATTTTTAAGGCATGGCGGATCGATTCTTGTTGGCAAAGGATTCAAGAGTTATCAGTGGTAATGGGAATGTGGAATTCAAATCAAATCTACCATGATCTTATTGAATACCAGATCAGGATTCGATAGACTGAATGGTCTGCTTCTGCTCCTAATTTGTATTTTCAAATATTTGAAAATGAAGATTTAACCTGGATGGGTTTCTATCCTAACTGTTAATTTCTAAAAAGGCTGACCAGAACAAATCCATCTAAAATGGAATTTGTTTGATTTTATGCCATTGCTGGTCAGCATCTTGGAGCTTATTCTGTTTGTTGTTAATTTGTGGCTGTTCTATTGTCCCCGCGTTGCAACACATCTTACAAATAATGCATGAAGGTGAAGTGGGCCAGATAATATTTCTCTCAGAACTGCTTTATTCTTTGCCACCTTGTCTTCTTTAAAGAAACATATTTTCCTCTTCCTCACCTTATCTTGAAGGTAAAGACTTATGTCAGGCAATAGTTCCACAAGGGAGAGCAGCAACCTATTACTTCACCTGAGTGCCAAGTTAATCAGTCAAATGTTTTCTATTACACCATGAACCACGCATTTTCTTATAGAATCACAGAAGTTAAAACACTGTAACAGTAATAGCCATCTAACATTCACACACAAATTGAGCTATCATCTCTGATTCCATTTTTGTTGGCTTTATCTTGATTCAAGGGAGTTCAAGGGCAGAAATTTGCCCCAGGCAGTGGTGCAAAATCAGTGATAGTGATTGGTCACTGTAATAGATATTTTTAAAGAACCTGCTCAGAAGTGTTATGACATACCTCTGGAGCACGTGAGACTTGAACCCAGGCCTCCTGGCTCAAAGATAGAGACACCACCACTGTGTCACAAGAGCACTAATGTAACTGCAGCATGACTCAAACCTACAATCTTCTGATAATTCATGAACCACACTAAAGTCAGAGACCTTATGCGTTAGGCCATGCAACCACTGGACTTGATCACTGTGCCCTAACATTCACTCCATTAATTGGAATGGCACTGAATAGTGAGAACTGTCTGTGATGGCAGCTAATCCAATACCATCCAGTTTGAGCCACTGTACGTGACAAATTCCAACCCCTTTGGTTTTTATTCATCTTTGTGCTAATGTACTTACTTTTCCTCTAAACCTCCTTTATTGGCACTGGAGGGTGAACTTCCAGAAATGGTTCAAACCACATGTTTGGAGGAAATGAGGACATTGACAAAGTATCAGTCAGGTCAGGCTCAAATGGTGACCTAGCAACAACCAACTTGACTTCCCTCTCCTTCCTCACTTTTTGGAAGACTGGTATTTGTCCTGTTCCACTTCAAGTGAAAGTGATAGTGTGAACATGATTTTCCTTTCACCGTCCTCCTGAAAGAAATGCGTAGTTTCAAAAGTACAGAAACTGTTGAAAAACCTTCAGTGAGACATGGTTACGAAAAGTCAGAATGTAGTAACAGGGCCAAAGTCGATGGAAATGGATCATGCATTGAAAAGGCTGGGTGCAACAACTGACAAAGTGTCATTTTGAGACAGGTCTGGCTGTGTCTGTGATGTTTTTGCCATGACCACTCACCCTTTTCACCCCATTGCAATAAAAAATAACAGCCCTCACTGTTCCAGACATCACTGGAAGAAGTTTCCAATGTATTAGAGGACTCCAATTGCTGCCACAATGAGATGCGAATGTGTTACTAACCCCATGAAAGGTTTGACAGGAGCATCTCAATCACAACATTATTTTGTATTACAAAAGAGGTACTAGTGTGATCCTCAGACACATCCTCCACTTCAGTAGGTTTGGGCAAAGCCATCTGAAAATAAACGTCAAAAACATGCTTTCTCTGTTTGCAAAGTTGACACTGAGCTCCTTAACACCAAGCAAGTACACCATCAGCTGCCACATGCCATATAGGAGGGACTGCACCTTTGCTGCATTGCTGAACTGAGGAATGGTGTTTCAAGGGAAGCAAACATTGCAACCTTCTCATTCTGCACAGCTAGCAACTTCATCAACCAGCAAAACAAAAAGCCTAATTTCTGGGCAAATGTGGCACTTGTTTTCAAACCCTGGCCCAACCCTGTTGGTCCCTTTCTTTTATTCTGGCTGGCCACTTTTTGATATTCTGTCTCTTTGAAGAAAAATTGTACTTGCAGCTCAACTTCTGGTCAGAAGTGACAGGTCTGAGGCAAGATTGACCTGTAACAAGCATAAAAGCACTCCAAATAAAGCGGGTGGGATGAGGGGAGCTGCTTCAAGCACAAAATATATGACTATAAAATCAATTGGAAATGATAAATATTCCTTTCTGAAATGAAAGAAAGGAAATATCACTGAATGCTTCTGTCCCAGGTGCGAAAGCAAACCACAAGTAACTGATCCACTGCTTGGAGCCCCTGCAACTCACTTCAGTTGGATACAATCACTTAGCAGTGGCAGATATATTGATTCTTCCTCATAAAATGCTGCTCATGACACAATAGTAGCTTGATCCAGTCCCAGGCTGGCAATGTCATTTACCTGAAGATGAAGATGAAAAGCAGCAGGACAGAAGGGAAGAAAAGGAAAGGTTGCATCTTTAAATGTTGTTTACTTCCTGCTAGCTACAGATCCTGGTACGTGAATTAGGAGTTCCTGTTATCCTGATGGGATTGTATTTCTCTAGAAGCCAGACAGGGTATTAAGTTTTCTCAGTACTGACTCCAGTGAATAATACCTCAACTCTGTCGTACAAAAATGCCTTAGTAACTGGAACAATGATTTGACTACAGGCATTTAAGTGTGTGGATTAACAGCCTAGTCTGCCATCCTGAAATCTTTTTCGAGGTGAGGCTCTTTGCTACCCTTTGGAAAATATAACAAGCATGATTTCATTTACCAATATTTGAAAAATTCCCCAGTATCAATTGAAAACTAAAAGTATATGCTCTCTAAGGAATAACAAACACGAAAGTCTTGATTGTATGTTTTAAATGCAGACCCATAAGGTCAGATATTATAGCATCCTTTATAAATATATACAAGACAATAATATAAACTGACAGTGTAGATGAGGGACTTCAGATGTGTGAAGAGACCAGATAAACTGGCATTGTTTTCCTTAGAGCAGAGAAGGCTAAGGGGAGATTTAATCAAGATGATCAAAGTTAAAAGGGGCTTGGAAGGAGTAAGTCGTTCCCAATGAAAGATGAGTTGATAATCATATTTAGAAGACCCAAACCTAAGATAAAAGAAATAGATAGAATATGAGAAGAAATATGGTTCCACAGCCGGTTATGATGATCTGAAATGCTGTGCCTGGAAGGGTCATGAAAACAGATTAGATTATGAATAAATATCTTAAAATAAAGACCCCTCCCAGGTCAGAAGGCTTGTGTTCAAGCCTCACCCACCCTGGCATATCATATCAGAGAAGTTAGTCCTTGTCACAAGCAGTAGTGCTAGTTAGAGTAACAACAGTTAAGGGGAGGTGATGGCCTAGTGGTATTATAGCTAGACTGTTAATCTAGAAACTCAGCTAATGTTCTGGAGATCTGAGTTTGAATCCTACCACGGCAGATAGTGGAATTTGAAATTCAATAAAAAGATCTATAATTAAGAATCTACTGATGACCATGAAACCAGTTGTCGAAAAAACCAACCTGGTTTAGTAATGTCCTTCAGGGAAGGAAATCTGCCATCCTCACCTGGTCTGGCCTACATGTGACTCCAGACCCACAGCAAAATGGTTGATTCTCAATGTCCCTCTGAAATGGCCTAATCTCTACAATGTCTCAAAGAAATTAAACTGGACAGATCACTGGATAGACACTCCCGCCTCCATTGTGTTGTGTGGCACTATCACCGTGCTAAATGGGACAGACTTCGAACAGATATAGCAGCTCAAGACTGGGCATCCATGAGGTGCTGAGGGCCATCAACAGCAGCAGAATTGTACTCCAGCACAATTTGTAAACTCATGGCTTGACATATCCACACTTAACCATTACCATCAAGCCATTGGATCAACCGTGGTTCAATAAAAAATGCAGGAAGGCATGCCAGCAGCGGCAGCAGGCTTACCTGAAAATAACCTGTCAATATGGTGAAGCCATCAAACAGGACTTCTTGCACGCCAAACAGCATAAAATATAAGTAATAAACAGAGCTATGAGATCCCACAATCAACAGATCAGATCTAAGCTCTACAGTCCTGCCACATCCAGTCGTGAATGGTGGACGACAATTAAACAACTCACTGGAGGAGGAGGCTCCACAAATATCAATATCCATAACAATTGAAGGGCCCAGAACATCAGTGTAAAAGACAAGGCTCAAACATTCGCAGAATCTTCAGCCAGAAGTGCCGAGTGGATGATCCATCTCGGCCTCGTCCAGTGGTCCCCAGCATTACAGATACCAGTCTTCAGACAATTTAATTCTTTTCACATGATACCTAGAAATGGTTGGAGACAGTGGATACTGCAAAAGCTATGGGCCCTGACAACATTTCAGTCATAATACTGAAAACTTATTTTCCAGAATTTGCCGTTCCCCGAGCCAAACTCTTCCAGAACAGTTACAACACTGGCATCTACAATGTGGAAAATTATTTCTGGTACATAAAAAGCAGGACAAATCCAGCCCAGTTAACTACTGCCCCATCATTCTACTCTCGATTACCAGTAAAGTGATGGAAGTTGTCATCAACAATGTTATCAAGCAGCACATTCATCAATAACTTACTCAGTTTGGGTTCCGCCAGGCCCACGCAGCTCCTGACCTCATTATAGCCTTGATTCAAACATGGAAAAAAGAGATGAATTCCAGAAGTGAGGTGAGAGTGACAGTCTGTTACATGAAGTTGGACCAAGGATCTGTTTCCGTGCTGTATAACTCTATGACTGTATGACTGATATATGGGACACCACCAACTGCAAGTTTTCCTACAAGCCATTCGCCATCCTGACTTGGAAATATATCGCAGTTCCTTCACTGTTGCTGGGTCAAAATCCTGGAATTTCCTCCCTAATGGCATTGTGGATCAACCCACAGGTGGATTGCAGCAGATAAAGAAGGCAGCTCACCACCACATTCCCAAGGACAACTAGGGACTTGTACTAAATGCTAGCCAGCTAGCACTCTTTCACTCATCATGTTTCTAGTACTAAACAATAAGGTCTTCATAGGATTTGGTGTTGGGGAAAACTCCTGGGGAGAGGGTCCTATGATCAAGTCGGTTTAAGAGAAATGTTTCAGGAATATTCATACAGTTACCAGGCACTGTAGTGTTGGGGCAGGGAACAGCGTTGGTAGATTGAGGTGCGTGGTTGGAGAAGCTGACAGTACTGTTTTCTAATCAATCATGGAAATATGAGTGTGCTGGCAAGACCAGCCTCACTCCCGATCTCTATTTACCCTTCAGAAGGTTATGTTGAGCTCCCTTTTTTTAAAGTGCTGTGGTCTATCTGGTGACGGTATTTTCATGGTAATCTTAAAGTGAGGAGTGCCAGGATTTGATTCCATAAGTCTAGATAGATTTCCAGTCCAGATTGTGTGACACATGGAGGGGAACCTGAAGCTGGTAGCCTCCCTATGCCTGCTGTCCCCGATATTCTGGACAATTGAGCTTGTGTGTCTGACAATTGTTGCTGAAGGAACCTGGTTGAATTGCTGCAGTACAGTTTGTGGATAGCAAACAGTGCAGCTCAACTGCAGAAGGAAGCCCTCAGCCGAACGAGCAGGAGCATGTTACTAATTCTCAGGTCTTAAAACAACGCAGGACCTCAAGCTAGCACCAGAACGGAACATCACATCTGCTACGGGACTTCACACTCTTCTTGGAAGGAAGTCAAAATGTTTTCATCAAAACATCTCATAATTGTGTGAGATGGCGAATTTCCTGTGACAGTAATTCAGATAGCATGCTTCACTTGTAAGGTCATGAGAATTACGCTGCTTAATTCATAATGTCAACAGTGCCTCAGCACAACTTCAGTTTAAATTTTGTTCACTGGGGAAACTATATATTATAACTATATATTAACGTAAATTATAAAATGCATGTAATTTTTTAGTCTGCATGTCAGAAGCACACAGCATTATACAATTAGCTTTTCTGGTTTTCTAAAGGCAGCTTTGTGTCTAAGCAGTGTGACATCTGGAGTATGATATGATTCTGGGTGACTCAGCAAACTGATCTCCACATGCTTCTCCTCATCCATAAATCTTGGCATAAGATTCTGCCATGCCACCAGAAAGTATTATTTCCAATCCTATGCCCCAGCAATTTATCTACACTTTGTTCAATCTAGTCTATATGCTGCTTACAACGTTGGCTGACAAAGGGTCACTGGGCTTAAAATATTAACTCTATTTTCACTCTACAGATGCTGCCAGATCACACTGTGTTTCTCTAACACTGTTTTTGTCTTCTCCACCACATTGGGGTGACTGCTTTACAAAGCATCTCTAACTGTAAAAATGACCCTGAGCTTCTAGTTGCCTGCCACTTCAATACACCACGAAGGTCCCATGTCAATATTTCAGTTTCAGGCCTGTTGCAGTGCTCCAGTGAAGTTCAATGCAAGCTAGAAGAACACTTCATCTTCTGCCTTGCTACTTTATAGTGCTCGGGACTCAACATTGATTTTAACCATTCCAGAACATGAACACCTTCCTCCATGTTCATTATCCACTCCCATACCCCTCAGGTCCTGTACTGTATGGGTTGAGCCCAGTACATCCAACCTGTTTTCAAATATTCTCAATTTTTATCAGTACCCATTTAACATTTACTTTTCTCCCGGCTTCCTATCAGCAATCCCTCCCTCTGCTCCCCTTTTATCTGTCGTTCTCTCTGGGCTTCCTATCCATCTATTATCTCACTCCATTCTCCCCCTTCCATCACCAGTATGAATACCACCATTTGCCTACTGCTTTCAGTTTTGGTGAAGGATCACTGGACTTGAAATATTGACTCTAATTTTCTTTCCCTGAATGCTGCCAGCCCTGCTGAGTTTCTCCAGCATTTTCTGTTTAGCCGCAACACATGACCACTGTATCACTGTTCTGACACTTCCTAAACCTATACTTCCTGTTCCACTACTAGACACTGATCTTACAGCACTTATGTCTTTTGTCCCATTACGTTTCTTCAAGATCGCTTTTACTCACTGCCTCTCTGCTGACATTCAAAAACATGACAATACCTTAGCTTTTGAGGATAGGTGAGTTGATAAGGTAGATACAAAAAGGTCAGCAGGTCAGTCAGCATCTGTGGAGTAAAACAGAGTTAACATTCCAGGTCATGATCTTTCGTCAGAGCTTGAGAAGATGAATGTCTGAAGGAAAGAGACAATAAAAAGACGTTAATAAACATAGGGAGGGTGCTGAGATTAGAACCGCTGCTTATGTGGAAGATTGGCACAAAATATCACCAAACGTTATCATCACTCTTCTGGTTCCAATTTTCCTCAAAATTCTTCACTTTCTTTAGAGGAAGGCTGTTCACCAGGTTCTAGGCTGTTCATTACTCATGACGAGTGCTACATACAAGTAAACAGCCTTTGAAATCTATGCCAGAATCAAATGCAAAAAGCTTTATGGGATTTTAGAACATGTCCTGCAGGGCAAACTGTAAATCCTCTTGGATTTCTGTTCAGGAGACTGCCAAACAAACTTAATCCTATGGAGTTTTTGAAATGTCCTCTTTGTTCTTACAGGATCTCACAAAGCAAATTACAAAGCCGGTAGAGTGTTTGCAGGATTATGCAGGTGCATTTCAGTTTATGTACAAATCAGGTCCTTTTTTTTTTCTGGTGGCCACATTGCCAACTTAGAGAATCTTAAAAGGGAAACAATGAGACTCAGAGCAATTATACAAAAAATTTTCAGAAATTTTCAAAGTGGAAGATAAATATCGGTAGAAAGAAAGAAAGAAATTAAAACAGAAAATGAAAACCATCAGCAGATCTGGAAGCATTTCTGCAGAGAATATCAGGGTTAGCAGCCAAGATATGTTGTAGATATTCAAGTGGGTACCATTTTCAAAATAAACTCCAAGAACAAAGAACAAAGAACAATACAGCACAGAAACTGGCCCTTTGACCTCCAAGCCTGCGCTAACACATTTTGCCCTTCCATACTAAAACTGCCTTCACTTACGAGATCCGTATCCCTCTATTCCCTTCCTATTCATGTATTCGTCCTGGCGTTTCTTGAATGCTGATATCATGTCTGCTTCAGCACCTCCTCCGGCAGTGCGTCCCAGGCACTCACCACCCTTTGTGTGAGAAACCTGACTCCCACATCTCTTTTAAACATCCTCCCTGCACCTTGAACCTGTGTCCCTTAGTAATTCCACCTTGGGAAAAAGCCTCATACTATCACTCAATCCATGCCATTCGTAGTATTATAAACTTCTGTCGGGTCACCCCTCACCCTTCTGTGTTCCAGTGAAAACAAACCCATTCTATCCAACCTTTCTTCATAGTTAAAATCCCCCACATCAGGCAACATCTTGGTGAACTCTTATCAACTGCCGTTTGAAATATTCCCACATGTATGGTGTGGTTTTCCCCTCATTCAACTGCCTCCAATCAAAATTCTCCAGTTCCTGCTAATATTGTTGTAGTTTACCTTCCCCAGTTTGACACTTTCCCCTGAGGACTGCTGTTATCCCTCCGGAAGGCAGATAAGGGTAGGGATAAGAGTGGATCCCTCATCTGATCCACACTCCCCAATTGCCCCACCACCCCTTGCACTTTTCTCTGCATCCACAGGAAGTGCTACACCTGTCCCTACACTTCCTCCCTCACCTCCATCCCAGGCCCCAAGAAAACCTTCCACATTAAACAGATGTTCACCTGCACATCTGGTAATGTAGTATATTGTATCCACTGTCCCCGATATGGCCTCCTCTACATCGGGGAAACCAAGAGGAGCCTTGGAGACTACTTTGTGGAGCACCTACGCTCGGCTCATGACAAACGACAACACCTCCCAGTCGTGAACCACTTCAACTCCCCTTCCCACTCCTTGGACAACATGTCCATACTGGGCCTCCTCCAGTGCCACAACGATGCCACCCAAAGGCTGGAGAAACAACACCTCATATTCCGTTTGGGGACCGTACAGCCCAATGGTCTCAATGTGGACTTCACAAGCTTCAAAATCTCCCCACCCCTGACCGCATCCCAAAACCAGCCCAGCTCGTCCCCATCTCCTTGACCTGTCCATCTTTTCTCCCACCTATCCACTCCTCTCACCTCACTGACCAAGCCCCACCCCCACTTCCTATCTACTAGCCTGATCCCCACCTCCTTGACCTGTCCACCTTCTCTCCCACCTACCCACTCCTCCCTCCTCACTGACCAACCCCCATCCCAACTCCCTACCTACACTCACCTGCACTGGCTTTATCCCCGCCTTCTTGACCTGTCCGTCTTCTCTCCACCTATCTGTTCCTTTATCCACTTTCTATCATTGCCTCCCCTTCTCTCTATTTATTTCAGAGTCCCCTTCCCCTCCCCCATTTCTGAAGAAGAGCCCAGACCCAAAACGTCAGCCTTCCTGCTCCTCTGATGCTGCTTGGCCTGCTGTGTTCATCCAGATCTACACCTTGTTATCTCAGATTCTCCAGCATCGGCAGTTACTACTATCTCAGACTGTGATTTGGAGCTCTCCTGCAATGTCTTACTCCTTTAACTTAATTCGTTCTTACAACGTCAAGTACTTTTAATAGTAAACTGAAGCTGCTGGTGCTCTCTGCTCTGATAACAATTTCTCAAAACTTACATGTAACAATTTGCAATTGGTACAATTGGACTCCAACAATTCACTGAGCTTCCTTCAACGGCACCTTCTGTCACTGAGAAGGTCAAGGGCATGGAAGCACCATCACATGCAAGTTCCCTCCAAGCTGCTCATCATCCTGACTTGGAAATGTATTACCATACCTTCACTGTCACTTAGTTAAAATCCTGGAACTCCTTTCCTCCCAGCAGAGCCTCGGCACTGAGGTCCAAGTGCGGGATTTGATGGCTGCCAAGCCTTGCTGAGGAGGGAGAGCATCTTTAAGCTACAGCAAGGTAAGGTCTTTCCTCTTCTTTTAATGTAACATTTACTCAAGGGGTAGTAATGTCAGTTAGTGGCATGGTGTGCTCATCCTGTGGGGGTCAGGGAGAAGTGAAATGTCTCTAACAACTCTGTCTACAGGAAGTGTGCCCACCTATAGCTCCTCTTAGCATGTATGGATCAGTTGGAGCAACAGTTGGACTCACAGGGCGTCGACAGTTTAATAGATAGGAGTTTCGGGATGTGGTTACACTAAAGTTTTAGCCAGATAGATGGGCCAGGAGAAGCAGGCAGGCAGTGCAGGAGTCCCCTGTGGACATTCCCCTTTCATTTTGGATATTGCTGAAGGGATGGCTTCTGAGGGGAAACAACAGTAGCAGCCAGATTAGTGGCACCACATTGGCTCTCTTGTACAGCAGGGAGGCTTAAAGTGTAAGTGATAGGAACTCTATATTCATGGGCACAGATTGGCATTTCTATGCTGGAAGCAAGTCTCCAGGATGGTGTGTTGCCTCCCAAATGCCATGGTCAAGGATGTCTTTTAGCAGGCACAGGATAATACGAAAAGAGAGGATGAGCAGCCAGATGCCATAGTCCATATCAGTACTAACAATATAGATAGATAGATAAGGTCCTGCAAAGAGAATTGAGGGAGTTTGGTAGAAAGTTGAAAACAAAACCTCTAGGATTGTAATCCCATGATTACATACATGTGCCACATACTAGTGAGGTCAGAAGTATAAAGATAATGCAGCTGAATATGTAGCTGGTATTGGATGGATGGCTTCAGATGTCTGGATAATTGGGATCTCTTCCAGAGCAGGTAGGATTTGTACAAGAACGATGTGTTGCACCTAAACTGGAGGGTCACCAATATTCTTGCAGGTTGTTTGCTGGTGTCACTCGGGAGGATTTAAACGATTGAGGTTTAAACGATAGAGGTTAAGTCAAGTAGGTCTAAGAGGAAGACCAGACAAAGCCAGGTTATTGAATACCATGGGATTGGCAGTCTGAAATGTATTTATTTTAAGGAGCGTAACCGGGAAGGCAGAAATTGGAGAAATTAGATTGGGGCCGTCTGTTTGAGGGTAAATACACATGTGACATGTGACAATTTTTTAAAGACCCAATTGGTCAGGGTTCAGGACCAGCATGTTCCTGTGAAGATGAACAATAAGGATGGCAAGATTTGGGAACCCTGGATGACAAGAGGTATCAAAAGTTTGGTTAAAAAGTAAAAGGGAGCATATGTAATGTTCAGGGAACTGAAATCAGACAAGACCATTGAAGATTATAAAGGAAGCAGGAAGCAAGGAATTCTTTCAAACTCCTCAAACACCAACTCCAACGTTGCCAATATTTACCTATAGCCTTTATATTGAGACAGGACCACAGAAAAGGACCCGAGGGTGATTCAAAAGAATGTATTCTGGCTTGAATACACTCTGAAGCAAGGAAGGAAAAATTTAAAGTGGTTGCTAAGATTTCAGTCAAATGGATAGGTTTTATTAAGGCACTCAAAAGGGATGAAAGTCAAAAGGAGTTAAGGCAGAAATTCCAAAATCTGGGCTTCAGGTAACTGAACATAAGACCACCAAACGACAGATGTATATTATACTATATACAATAGGTAGAGAAACTGCAGGGAAGAAATTACAGGGATAAGTATTGTCAAAAAATTTAAACATGATTGCAAGGATGTAGATTGAGGATATTAGAGAACCAGGAATAGATCAACAAGGGGGATAGGTCAAGGACAAGATAGATGTATGGCTGATACTTGATATGCAATAGAATATAAGCAAAAGGATTAGGATGATTTGCAATAGAATCGAAGAAAAAAATGTAGTGTACAGAATATAAAAATTAAGTTACATTGCAAATAAATAAATTAATAAGACCACAGGTGAAGTACTGTGTATGGTTCTCCGCTCTACATTATGTGAAAGATATGTAACATACCTCAAATCCTCCATTCCACAATTCTCCCCTGGCTTCCAGTCCTTTCAAACATCACTGACTGCAAGAACCCAGAAGCTGCTTGAAAGCATCCGTGAGGCACTGTACTTACCTTACCCCTTCACAATGTTATATCAAATCTCACAACTGCCAAACTTTTCCATCTTGACACCCCACATAGAGCAACCTTCCCAAGCAAGATCTATCAGCAGACGCCCTTTTGATCAGGAATGGGAAAGTTTCTTGTGACAAGCCCCAGATGCTGAATGATGGGCTTTGAGCTATGACAGTGTTTCTTACTACCCACGCTCAGAATATTCAGAGAACCTGAGCAGCCCACCTCCCACAAATGGGACCCCAGTGCAAACTTCTCATGCACTTGTGGAGAGATACAAATGATTCTGCACTTTCGCAAGGTGTGTACAAAAGAATTGCCTGAAACTCAGCAAATGAAATCATTTGGCTCCAGAGAGTTGCACTCACTAAAGAATTAAATATTAGAATGCTGGCCAGGCCTTTCATTCAAATATATGAATTTCTAGATGAAGAAAGATCAAGGCTCGTGTGGTTTGATTCCTACAACCTTAAAAGTTACATGATATAACAGTAATGGAATTGTTGATGAATCATCAGTAATCAGCCACAGTCTAATGACCCAGGTTTGGCACAGGGAAATGCCTAGTTTTGGAGAGCTTCAGGAACCCTCAGTCCAAAGTAACCTTTTCCATTGTACTACACCATACCACATTTACAGGCCATGTTTCAAATTACTCATGTGCAGCATTCCAAAATGTCACTTTCTGAAAGTAATCTATCTAATTTGCATTGGAATTAATCAATACTGACTGCTTCCATCAAATCCCTGGGGAGTCTGTGTCATATTCAGTATTCTGTGGTTAGGGAAGGGAAGGTCAGCCAGGGATTCAGCTGCTTTTTCAAGAAGGTGCACCCTCCTGTTAAAAAAATTGTATTAAATGATTGTCATTTTAGAAACTGTTCTTCTGTGAGAGTATCATACAAACAGCTTTTACAATGTCTAGTGCATGTTTTGGATTATGGCATTTTATCAACGTTCAGATTATTTTGAACTGCTCATTAACATCTAATACATTTTGCAAAATACCCTGTCCTATTCATGCTTTGAATTAACTGTACTGAAAAGAAATACGCTACAAAAAGTTACCACTCAGCAACATATGAAAGACTTACTGGCTCTGTGTTATAATTATTAATAATGAAGAAAAGAAATGTTGCTGAATTGATTACTCATATTTTACAAAGTTTCTTATTCAGCATGTGGTTGTCACACTCCAAACAGCATACTGCAAATGTCACAGTTTGTTGTGCCTTCGAGGACTTTGCTTTAAAAAGGCAGCTCAATCTCTCAACATGCACATATTTTCCTGTAGCCTCCATATCAGATGGAATTTTAAGTACTTGGCAAAATAATATAAACACGGGAAGTTGGCAGAGATTTCTAAGATACAAGTAAGGTACTGTGAATGCTAGAAATCAGAAATAAAGTCATAACATTCTGAAATACCTTTGTTTGTTCTTTTTAATCTTCCATCCATTCCTCCTGCAAATTTTCTGTCCTTGGCCTCCTGCACTGTTGGAATGATATTCACTGAGAGCAGCTCATTTTTTAATTAGGCATCTCACAGCCTTCCAGACTCAATATAGACTTCAGCAATTTCAGAATATGTCCCTATTTAATTTGATAGCAGCTTCTGATTATAACTCAGCTTTACATTTACTCCAAACCCATCTTTTGTTTATTTCATTATCCCAATATCAGTTGTGAGGAAGGGTCACTGGACCCGAAACGTTAACTCTGATTTTTTTTTCTTCACAGATGTTGCCAGATCTGCTGAGCTTTCCCAGCAACTTCTGGTTTTGATCATCAAACTGAAACACTGGCTTTGATTTTCATGACACCAACTCTGACAGAACAGGGGCAGAGTGGAGGTTAAACATGGCAGATGGGGCATGATTCTGGGTTTCCCTGTCATATTCTCACAACCCCCAATTTTACTGATGTGAAACAGGGTGCGATTAGTAAACATACCCTCTAAACTGTCAAATTAATCAGCTCCGTTGTGGAGTAGGTATGTCCTACACCCTTAGATTTCAGCAAGTTGGGCTAGTTTCTTTGTAACTCATGGTGCTGCTCAAAAATCATAATCCATAATCCGGATTCAGGAACCTTTTGAAAGGTTAATTCTGTAGTGATTGGAACAAGGTTGGCCAGGTGAATCTTAGTGAGTATGCGTTCCCTGATTGGGGCTGTTAACCTGGACCACTCAGGGAAACCTGACTGAGGGATATAAACAAGAATCTCATGGATTCCCCTCAAACAAGGGACTGATTCTGAGCTAGCTGGTCAGAGTCCATGTACTGTGCACGTCTAAATAAAGGATGACTCAATGACAGAATGCCGGCCTCCTTGGAGTGATTTCAAATCAAATCGTCTTGTCTATACTCTCTATTTCCTCTCTATACCAACTTATGCTGATCCATTTAACCCCAAAGGACCCTCATACTCTCCTTGCCAACTCAGACCATTTCTGTGCCCATTCACACTGTGTGCGCAATGAATTCTACAGTAGAACTGCTTAAAAACACACATCCATAGTTGTCTTTAAAAAAATATATTTTGCTACAACCCTGTAGAAGAATTAATCAACGATGGAAGTGCTAATAACTGAAAGTATAAGGAATTTCAAACTTCTTTGTCTTGTATAAATACACATTGAGTCATTGGCAAACAAATAAAAAATTGTTATAACATTATATCTAGTTCAAAAGAAGATGTGGTGCTTGCTGGAAAACAGCCATCTCTATTCCAGGACATCAGTGCGTGAGTTCCTCAGGGTAGTTCCCTAGACCTAATCATCTCTAGCCACTTCATCAATTACCTTCTCTCCATCATAAGTTCCGAGTGGATTTGTTTGCTGGTGATTGTACAATGTTCAACACGATTTGCTACTCCTCAGATACTTAAACAGTCCACGACCACATCCTTGGGAGTGATCATAAACTGAGCTGAACTAAACATCTAAATGCTGTGGCTACAAGAGCATACCAGGGGCTAAGGATCCTCGGGAGGAAATCACCACTTGACTCCCCAGTGCCTGCTCACCATTTATAAGGCACAAGTCAGGAGTGTAATGGAAACTCACCATTTGCTCCAACAACATTCAAGAAGCTTGACACCATCCAGGATAAACAGGCGATTTGATTGACATCACATCTACAGCATTCACCATCTCCACCAGTGGTGCTCAGTAACAGCAGAGTGTGGCATTTACAAGATGATGTGTGGAAATGCACCAAGGCTCCTGAGACAGTACCTTTCAATCCCATAACCATTACCATCTAGAAGGACAAGGTCAGCAGATACCTGGAAACACCACTATCTACAGGTTCCCCTCTGATCCGTCGCCATCCTGTCTTGGGAACACATTGTTGTTCCTTCACTGTCGCTGAGTCAAAATCCTGGAACTTTTTCCCTAACAGCACTATTACTGCACATGGATTGTAACAGCTGAAGAAGGTAACTCACCACCATCTGCTCAAGGGAAATTAGGAATGGGCATTAAAAGCTGACACAGCCAATGACTCACACATCCGTTGAAAGAATAAAAGAAAATAAATAAAGCTGTCAGTTTTCATTTCTCCCAAGTTGTGTCAATAAAGTAAAATCTTTTGCATTAGTCTGTAGCCTCAATCATACAACTCATCAGGCCTTGTAATGCAAGCAACAGACACAAATGA
Organism: Rhincodon typus; assembly: GCF_021869965.1. Lineage (NCBI taxonomy): Eukaryota > Metazoa > Chordata > Chondrichthyes > Orectolobiformes > Rhincodontidae > Rhincodon > Rhincodon typus. The sequence goes on along the minus strand of NC_063335.1, from coordinate 96,667,926 downwards.
AAGGAAAGATAATATATATCTATACTAACAGCTTGGTACCTATTTCTCCGAAATGGGCAAGCTGCATGTGAAGGAAGATTATGTGCTGGAACTTGCCAATTTACTGAAATGTGGTCCAAGGCCCAATTATTTGACACATTCCATCTGTGTAGCACCAATTGTGGACCTGCAAACAGATGAATTTCTATCTGCACCGTTTTTGAAATTAGTATTTCAGTGTTAATGTCCTTGTTTCATATTTTGCTCTTGTGGTGGGAAAAATTACCAATTCTGCTCTGGACAGTTAATGTTAAACTTCAATAATTATAACTCACAACGTGTCCTCTTTACACTTGCGGTCATTATCACTGCCTTCTCCTGTGCCATTACCAGTGCCTGTACATGGAGGGAAATGAGGCATCAGCAGCATGTAGAATATCGCTGACGTATAATTATGTAATGATAATATCAGTCTCACATGATTATTCACAGAGAACTGGAAGGGAGCAGAAGCTCCACCAGAGCTTTGTAAGATGCTGCATCTACTAAGCAGTGAATAAAGAGTTCTTACAGAATGCATATGGAGTCAGGGAGCAGTACATGAAAGGACACATTCAAAGGAAATCTCATACACATATTGGCAGTGCCGGTGGCAGCAGAGAATGCCGCTGAACACTCATCAGCTGGCAATCAAAAATGACAATAAATCTGGGAAGATGTGATGAAGAATCCGCGTCAGGAACTGTTGTCTGGATGGCTGGACAGATGATACAGCAAATAAGACATGCTATGCCAATACTTTGAACAGTGTAGACATCTCACTGTCATTGAGGATTTGCTAGTCTTCAATGAGAGATTAGTGATACCAAAAACAGTTAAAATTCTTCAGAGAGTTCATCAAGGTCATTTGGACATTACTTAATGTCATGCAAGAGCACAATAATCTGTTTTGTGGCCAGGCATTGCAAACTCTACACAAGTAATGATCAATAATTGCATTTTGTAGGCAGTGAACAGCCAAGGGGGGGAAAAAGAAATCTATCTTTACAGGTATCTTTTCCATCAAAGCCATATAAGCACTTGGAAGTGGTTTGGTTGGAGTTCAAAAGCAAGGTCTTCATTATTGCCACAGACTGCTGCTTGAAATGGATTGAGATAAACCATTATGGTGTAGATTTGTAGTATATTGTTAGAGTTGAAAATGAAGGAAAAAGACCTTTCAGTTTTCAATTCTGTGAAGCTGACATTTTTTTAACAAGGGTCAGAAGTCAGTTTTGAACAGCGAGTTCAAACATCATTTCCAAAAAAGCATGTGACTTATGCTAAATGATTATATAAATTCTCTAGTGAATTAGTTATTGAAATGTTTGCAAGCTGATTTTCATGATTAAACAGGAAACGACAAACCAGGGAGCACACACGGGTTTCAGTTGAGAACAATAGTTCCATACCAGCAGCAAGGCAGTTTGGATAGTCCAAGGTTTCAGATATGGAAAGAAATCATAAAAACATTTTAGCTATTCAGGTAGATGCAGCTTTTCTTAAAGCTCAGTTTTGACAAATCAATGAAGTAGCCAATGTCTGTGCATCGCAGGGAGGTATAGTAATGGAGAGAATCACATCTGTTGAATGCATAGAGAAAATCACTAAACAAAATGCCTTCAACCTGCTCAGCTAGTTAAGGAATTAAAGAGTTAAGATAGGACAGCTACTTCACTCGGATTGAGTGATCGTAAAGGATATTGTTGGGAAAATATTTGAACCTTCCTTTTGCTGTGGTTAGGATCTTGCCAAAATGTATTGTGACTAGAGAGAAAGAGGGTTTTTTTTGTTTCTTTTGTGTAATAAGCTTGCAATCTTTTGTGAAAAGAGCTGGGAGAGTTTACGAATATTTTTCAGACTGGCCAAACTGCGAAAAGAATAGCATAATCAATCAAGGCCAACTATTGCAGATGCTGGAAATCTGAAACACTGAGATTACTGGAGAAACTGTACAGGTCTGGCAGCATCTATGGCCAGAGAAACAGTTAATGCTTTTAGTATGAGTCTTCTTCAAAACTGAAAGATGTTGGAAAATTTTTTTATATACTTTTGATACTCCCTCTGTCAAATGTATAAAAAGAATCTATTTTCCAACGCCTCTCAGTACTGAAGAAGGGTTGTATCAGGCTTGAAGCATTAACTGTTTCTCTCTCCAGACTTTCTGTGTTTCTCCAGTGATCTCTGTGTTTGTTACGATCAATCCAACCACTCTGAAATCTGCCTTGTCCATGATCAGCTGGGATCATATCATCATTTACACAAAATCACAGGAGAAGCAGTGACAGAATCCATTCCAGATGCTGTCGTCCCAGATAATGGTCCGCAGGTTGCAAATGAACAGTTCAAGAGATTTGCATGTGACTACGATTTATTCATGTCACAAGCTCCCCCTGCTATCCTCAAGCGAATAGAGAAGCTGAGTGAGAAGTTTGTACAGTCGAGATATTATTAAAAATGAACAAAGACTTGAATCTTGCACAATTCATTTACAGATCATCACTATTGCAGAATGGATTATCACCATCTGAGTTATTGATAGGTTGGAGATTGAGAACGTAACTTCCATCTCTGTCTCAGAAGCTACAGCCAAACACCACTGAGAATAACTAACAGAGTGAAAAAGGGTGAAGAACAGCAAAGAAGCAATCAGATTAGAAATGTTAATAACAGATAAGTAACACAAGAGTTACTAGAGCTACAGTCCAGAGATAGAGTATGGATTGGCAATCAACAGCAAGTCAGAACGACAACAGGAAAAACACAGTAATTGAGAGACACTGCAGAGGGTTGACACAGATCAAGGAACAATAGCAAGAAATTGTAAAGTAATGATGCCATTGAACAAGAAACCAATTGCAATGTTGAACAATTTCTCAAAAGAAGAAGATGAACAAAAACCCTTCAACCCCCCTGGACAAGAAGATACAGAGTGAAAAAAAGGAACAGTGAAAAGTTTCGAAAAGCTCTCATAATGAGACCAGAATCAAATTGGGGAGATTAGTCAAAGCACCACCATGATTGATCCTCAAATGTCTGAGACTTTGGGGGAAGATGTTCATGAGTGGGGTAAAGACTTGGGAGAAAATATAAAGTCATAAAACATTAGTATATACATAATAATGATAGATATATATCATTATAAACTATACAGTACAAAAGAGGCCCTTCAGCCCATCAAGTCTGCTTTGATACTGTCAGTGTTACATGATCATGTGGAGAGAACTGAAAGGAGCAGAAACATAACTAGAGTCTTAAGGGAATATTTTATATCTACTAGGCAGTAAATAAAGAATTCTTACAGGAATTACCATGGACTGAAGAAATAGAACTTGGGAGACTAATCAGAGTTAGACTCTATACGCATGGTAAATCTCTTTTTGAAGTGTGGCAAACTAAAGGAAGTAATTAAATGGAATTACTTTCAATTTAACTACCCTACATGGTTATCTAAATAAAAGTAATTTTTTCAACTTAATTGACATCTCCAATTTCTTCCAAACCTTCCCTATGATCTCAGTGATAAGAATTTTTGCACCTATTTCCCAGAATACCTCTTTTCATGTCAGTGTAAGTCTGTTATTTAAGTCGGTATACCGGTGGTAATTTATTTAAATTTCATTCTTCAGTGAAAGTGGCTACTAGAAGCCTAGACGTGCACATCACAAATTTTTCGAAATATTTTAACTCATTGCAATAGTGGTTTCATCAGCTTCCCATCTTACAATGCCCAAAAATTGTAGCTTAAATCCTGACCTACTTCAAGCTGTGTTCACTCATGGCCCTTGTGCTCACTGGTATATTGTAGCTTTCAATCAACCAAAACTTCAATTTGAATATTCTAAGCCTTCTGTTTAAATTCCTCAGGCATCTCCCTTTCCATTCTCTTTTGCCCCCTCCATGTGTACAACTTTCTGAACACTCTAAATTGATTCAACTCTGTCCTCTTGCAAACCATCATTTCCATTGTCCCATCATTGGTGTCTTCACCTTCAACCATTTACGTTTGAAGCTCTGGAATTTCTACGCTAAGCATTTCCATCTCTTCTCCTTCAAGCCCAACCCTAAAATACAGTACTTTGACCAAACTTGCCAGTGTCTTCATCTCTGGCCAGTCAGTTCTTGACTGACCATCCTCCTGTGAAGTACCTTAGAATGCTTTATTAGAAGTGCTATGCATTGTTGTAATTAGCAAATGGCAAAGTCAAGAAATGAAGCAGTGTAGACTGGGAAAAATAACCTACTGCAATGGAATTCAGAGTCAGAAGTCCCCACATGTAAGGTGTCAATAGGCAATGATCCCACAGTTATGTTTATTTTCAATGCAGAGTTGCACTTTTGTGTGTAGCTGTACGTGTTGCTATTGCCTTTCAGAAAAAATCTGGCCTGAATACAGCCTAGTCTTCAGGGAACTGGAGTGCGTGCATAAGCAAGAGATCTACTTGTCAAAAATTCTCCATATGGAAAGAGCCGTCTCATCTTGTTTTGACTTCATTAATAACACTGAAGGAATTCATAACAGAAGCTAACTAATGAGAAAACTGAGAAGTAATTTTCCACTGTGTTATGGCAGTATGAAAAAGTAATAAAGGAGAGATGCTGCAGAGTTGTTGTTATCAATTAACTTATGAACTTTTTTTTACCTGGCTTTTACCAAACTGTTGATCATCCTGAGCTTACCTGAACATCTTATAGGAATTTAAGATGAAGCCCGGAGAATACATAAAACATAATAAACCCTGCAGAAGTTGACAAATATAGAGATGACACAGATCAAGGAACAGTAGCAAGAAATCATTTAGCTGTGACATTGGCTAATGATATCAAGCAAATAGATAACACCAGTTGATGGGAGGTCCTGTGGAATGGGGGTCAAATAAACAGATACACCCATGGATTAGCGTCATTTGCCAAGTTTCGGTTATCACCCAGTTTTCGTGCTGATTTTCTACTTAAACTACCTGATTCACTGCACCAAAGGGACCACAAGAAATGACCAGGAGCATGGGATTCAAAGAATGTGGGGCCGAAACACATAAAAGCCTATGGTACTGGGTCAAAATGTACAGATGTTATAATCAAGTACTTAACAACCTCAAGCTGGATTCCTGGCCAGTGTCTATGGGCAGCACAGCATAAAGGGAAAGGCATGAGAAATAAGCTGGTTACCTTGGACCAGATCAAAGGCTAAAAGAGAGCAGTCAAAGGGTTAAGCAGTTTCAATAGTTAAACAGTATACGGGGATAAGCAGTTACAGTTAGAAATGGTTTCGGTACAAAGCGAATAGGGTATAATTGAAGGATCACGGATTTGCAGAAGGGATGAAAACACACAAATCATAGAAACAAAAGGGCAAGACCAAGAATGCAGGGAGTGATTGATGGGAGTTGAGGATAGGCCACACAATCAGTAAAGGCAAGGAAGGCTTTGGGTGAATACGAATAATGCCTATTGTATATAATTTGGGAAATGGGAGACTAATACCAGAACATCTGGTTAACACATGGTGTAAATTGACCAGATCAACAATTTAGGATATAACCTGTGGTACAACAACTGGAAATGTGTGGGTTTTGGTAGAGTACAAATCTTTAAGATTGATTCTTCCTTTGTTTACTGGAATAAATGTTCATAACCCGTCCCAGAGTCTCCTGGTGGTTTGTCAAGTTAAATCACAACAGAAGCAAGTGGAAAGGTGTCCAGGGCAGTGATCCAGCAATCAACTTGTTGCTGATATTTTCTTCCATCTGAGGAAGCGACTTACTTCAAATATACAGAAGAAATTAGAATGCCAGTAAATACTTCTTTGTAACATTAGTGCCTATTTCATATATTGCATACCAAAGCAATAGTTGCTAAGTGACCTCACTCAGCTAACAGTGGTTAACCTTGTTTTAATCCTCTGGATATAAAAGCCAGCATTTCTTTGACATTTTTGCTTATTTTCTGCTGCAATTCATGATAATTTTAATGATCCGTGTAATTGACTCTGCAATGTCTTTTGACCTCAATTGCTTCAAGCCTATCACCATTCAGAATGGTGAAAGTTCTATCTTTTATTAGGTCCAACTGGTTGCCCTCATGTTTACTGGACTGAAATTAATTTATCACTGTGGTACCTAAGCACATCATCCAATAGTTGTCTCTCTGGAATTTCATACATTCATTTGACAGTTATGAATGTATCATTGTAATGTTAGGGCACAGCATTCTGGTTCCAAATTAGACAGAAGAAGCTAATAATAAAGCAAGTCCTGCCTTATTTTAATCCTTCAAATGAAATCCTATCAGATCTCAGTTACTTGCTCAAGAAAAGCCATGTTATGACCTTCATGGTTTCCATTTGAGAAGGATCGAGTGCAAATTCTTCCCGAGAGTGGTACAGTGGAAGTGACCCAACACTATCACGGCCCACAATTTATTGTTGGCTTAGAAGATGCCAAAAGTGCTCTGCATAATAAGAGACGATCTCAATTGCAAACTGCTGATAGGATGGATGTCATACTATTGTTTTTGATATCACAGACTGATGACAGGCCTTCATGTAGAGTATTTATGTCATTTTTATCAACATATACCTGCAGCATATGTTTTACATAAAGGTATCTGATTTTCCAAGCTGGTGATCTTTTGTCAGATATTTAATATCCGTAGGCTTTGTGCACTTTGACTAGAGTTTGGCTATAACATGATCAGTCTTGACGAACCTGCCTTGTTTAACAAAACCCAGCATATCAGATGCTGTGCTATAACATCCTTTAATTTCTCCCAAGAATCTTCCGTGGTAATATTGCCCACCAATATATTAAAAATTCTCATGGATAGTTTGAGTTTTAGTTCTTCCTTTTTGGCAATGCCTTTAAGAACAGTTACATTGACCTTCTTTTGTGGCTTGTCTCTGTGCCAAAGTCTCTTAGACCTTATCTTCAAAGAAATAACACTCATGACAAAATAATGGTCAGACCAGCATTCTGTACTCATCTCTACAAGCGCGAAGGGACCAAGTCCATCTGTGGAAATCATTGTGGGGTGTCATTTCTTTTGACAGCCAGAAAAATGATTCCATTATTATTTTTAATGGGATTTTCACCTGCTTCATTAATTCTGTGCACCAGAATCATTGTGACCTCTGTGCAGGACAGGAAACAGTAGCACGTCAAAGAATAAAATAGAACCGTGAATGGAATATGAGCCTCATAAATATGACTGGCCTGAAAAGATGATTAGTGACTCTCCCTTGTTTCACAATAGCAGGATGGCTACTACGATGCAAACTACTGAGACACAAGACAGCACCCTCGTCACCAAAAGCAGCCAGTAAGACTGTGTATGGTCTCCAAGCTCTGTTTGTCACATACTTTTTGGCCATGGTGAAGCACTCAAAGATACACGAGTACACATTCAATTCAGGATAGATGAAAACCTCTTCAAATTGCTCAGTTCTTGTGCTAAGGTCACTAAACAACTACCAAGAGTGTAATAAAGTGTGGAGCTGGAGGAACACAACAGGTCAAGCAGCATCAGAGGGGCAGGAAAGCTGACGTTTCGGTCTGGACCAGAATAGTTGACTCGAAACGTCAGCTTTCCTGTTCCTCTGATGCTGTCTGGCCTGCCGTGTTCCTCCAGCTCCACACTGTGTTATCTCCGACTCCAGCATCTGTAGTTCTTGCTATCACTAGAAACAGTGTGTTGTTTGCAGATAACTGTATTCTCTAAGCACAAACTCCAGAAGACATCCAGTAACTTGTTCATTCATTTGCCCCAGCCTGAGGAGACTTTGGCCTGTCAATAAGTCTTAAGAAAACAGAGCTCTTGCATCAACCTGCTCCTGGCCATGTACTCCAAGATCCCACAGCTGCTATCAATAACATGCCCCTTTGTTCAGTACGGAGTTTTTGTTGTCTTGCAAGTATGCTGTGCAGTAACACTATAATGGAGAAAAATCAATTGTCATCCAGCCCAGCAAAGCTCAGTGTTTCATAGGATCAATTACAGACTTTGGAAACAACATTGAATTTGTCTTAGAACAAAGATTAAAGTCTCCTGGACAGTGCTGTTTACATCATTTCATTACGAATGTGAGCTTTGGACCACCTACCGGCAGTACATAAAGGAACTAGTAGTATTTGAGATCTATTTGCAACATCAGATGGTAGGATAGAGTTCCCATCATTGAGATTCTTGAGAAGCAATGCATACCTGGCATAAAACCAATGCATCCACCCTTTCCCTCAATACTGACTTTACATGCAGTATTTGAAATCCCTTACAGATTCAAGACTTGACCTCATGTCTTATGTACGACAATGTCACCCTGGACTGTTCTTAATTGCTGGACATTAATCCATCAAAGCAACAGGAGAATTCATCATTGTTTATGCTGATTACAAGTCTCCCATCCTTTGAGTCATCAACACATTTTGATATCTGGCTTTCTATCCCATCAGCTAAGTTGTTAACAAATATGGTGAATAGTTGAGGCTTTAATACAATTCATTTCAGGACATCGCTAGATACATCTGCCAATTAAAGCACTTGCCCATTACTCTGACTCTCTGCTTTCAGTTGCTGAACCAATTTCTAAACCAGGCCAGCAATTTGCCTTCAGTTCCATGAGCTATAATGTCACCTAACAGTCTTATAAGAGGGGATTTATTGAATATCATCTGGAAGTCCATCCAAGTAATATGCACAGACATATACCTATCCATGACTTTAATCACTTTTTCAAAAATATTTAAGTACATAGATCTCTGACGATTTTTTTTTCAGTTTGGCGAAGCTTTCTCATTCTGATTAGGAATAGGATTTGTGATCTGCTTTCGCCTGTTCCAATTAAATTCCACTTGGCTGCAGTTAGACTTGAACCTAGTGATCCAGTTTTTTCTCTCAGACAAATTTATGTCACAGGTTTATATTTTCAGCCAGCCACGTAGGCTGAGATTTGCTACTGTGAATCTCTTGTCCATTAGAGATGCTTGGTTTAAATTGTTGCTGGACTTATAGTGGGACAATATTTTACAAGCATTGGCACTGTAAGATGTATGCTTATGTCTCCTACTTAAGACAGTGGTAATTTTGACTTTGTGCCTACAAAAAGGGCTGCTCACTCACAAATGTTATCTTCTCAAACATCAATGGCAGAATGGGAACTAATGCTGCCTCATAACATGCTTTCAGAAGGGCACTTTAACAGGGTTTTTAATTTCTGATTGGGACTAATCAATCTACGGTTACACTGACACATAACACATTTAAGCTGCTCTGATTGTTATTGGTGTTTTTGTTGCACCAGGCCCCAGTGAAATGCCAGGAGTGATCACAGATGATGGCTTCCCAGAAAGTTGCATCAAGCTTTGGTCCTGCATCTCCCCTCAATACCTGCACAAGCTCCCTCCAATATCTGCACGTGTGGGAACTTCAATAATAGTCCAACCAGCCTTGACAGTGCAAGAAAAAGGCGGCTGGAAGCTGATCCCTTTGGTGAAGATGCTAATCTATGACTAAAATTACTTCAAGCATTAATAGCTACTTTATAAACTTCAGAAACATCCACCACTCAATTTCATTTTAGTCAGTAGGAAGCTTGTGGATGTAGACAACCAAGAGGCTTTAGAGGGTGTTTTTGATAAGTAATTAGTGAATTGGTAAATGGTCCATGAATCTTTGGCACCATATATTGAATACAACTTAGATCCAAGTCAATTTCTTAATATTCTTGCCAAATTTGTTAGAAGTTGGACAATGACAGGGAAAAATAGATACAGTGTGGAGCTGGAGGAACACAGCAGGTCAAGCAGCATCAGAGGAGTAGGAAAGTTGATGTTTCGGGTTTACACTCTTTATCAGGAATGATGAAGGGCCCAGGCTCAAAACTTCGACTCTCCTGCTCCTCTGATGTTGCCTGACCTGCTGTGTTCCTCCAAGTCCACACTGTATTGATATGACTCCAGCATCTGTAGTTCTTGCAATCTCCAACAGTCAAAATAGATGTTAGGTGAATTTTCTCACTTGCATTTGAAATATTTTATGAAATGATATTCATGGTAGCTGGTCCACCATGGCTCAGAAAAACTTGTATTATGCAAATGTCTGCTCTTCTTCTTATTAATTATATAATAGGTTCTTCGGTGCCCTTCTTGTGGACTCATGTGGCTGGAGAGGTGGAGGTGCTTGGTTACATTGGGCTTTCATTCTACTGATGCCATATGTAATGCCCAGCTGCACACCGTTGAAGTCACTGCAAGCCAGGAACTGCCCCTCCCACTATAGTCACCAACACATGGCCAAGTGACAAGGAATGTACATTCCCTGCTTTCGGGGGGTGGGGTGGGGGTGGGTTGGTGGCAGCAGGGACCTGGCAATGCTGGTGGATAGGGTTGTGGAAAAGATGACTTTCCTTTATTCTACAGTCCATCACAGGTAGCCATGCCTCCAGACCAAACCCACCTGAACTTAAATAGCAGCCTGGGTCAGTGTTGTGGTCCGAGTGAGAAGGGATGTCCAGTGATTTAGGGAAAAGGTCAGTGACCTTTTGCGCTCCATAACGGTACATGCCACCATCTTCTCTTTGCTGCCTCACACTCTCAGAGACAACGCTCGCTCTAACTCTACCACGCCTCTCACCAAGGCTCGTGGTCTACAATTCTCACTATTGAATGCATCATGTTCACTCAAATGCCCTCACCCTCCTCACTCCTGCACTCTGTGCTTCCTACTCACTCACTGGAGATACTTCACTGCCTTTCCTGCTTCTGCATCACCACTTTTCCAACCACATCCATCATACTCAATTCCTCCCTTTTTTTCCTTATGTCCCACAACCAGGCCGAGAATTCCAAAACTGGCACAGGGTGGCACTTATCACATTCCTCACTCCTTATGAGAAACTTGAATTATCCAGAGATAATCACTCAGGTAGGGACAAGGAGACCCAATGGCAAACCAACCCAGTATCCTCGATTGTGCTGTTTTCCTATTAACACCAGGGTAAGCTTATTCTCAATCTACACAGGGTTTTATCCCTCTCTTATCTTGTAGAGGCACTAGCAGCATCCTGTGAATTGTCACAAAGAGGCCAGTGCCAAAATCTTCAGTTCCACTTCCACCTCTGAGGATTAAACCACTGAAACTTCAGAGGATGCTTTGACAAAGGTGCATCGTCCATCCATTCAGCTCCTAGTCTCATCACAACCTTAGCTCAAACACGGCTCAAAATAGTTGGAATGCAGAATTCTAATAGAAGCAATTCTCTCAACATCAAATCAGCATTTGACTGAGTACAGTCTTAAGAAATCTGAACAAAACCAAATCAATAGAAATCAACAGCAAAACCTTCTGCTGGTCAGAATCACACCTAGTATAAAGGAATATGACTGCAGTGGTTGAAGGTCTGTTATCTCAGTTACAGAATATCTCGGCATTTCTTCCTCAGGGGAGTAACTTAGGCCAAACCATCTTCAGCTACTTGACCCTCCCTCCATCATAAGATCAGAAGTTGAAATGCTCGCTGATGTTTGTGCAATATTCAGCATGATTTGTGACCCCCCCAGACACAGAAGCGAGCGAAGTATTGCAAAATATAAATTTAAAGATTTCAAGAGCCAAGGTAAAAATATAGTCTGATTAATTACAGAAGTACCCCTTTACTCAATTCAGGGAAAATTCCCTTTTCTATCTATAGGCCACTATAGACTTTAATTTAACTTCAACTCCCAAACTTGACAGTTTATTGGCTCTCTCTGGATGCTTCATGCAACTGAGCTAAAATTTCCTCAGCTTCAAATAATCCTTCAAGATTTTAGCCGAAACGTTTCTCGTCTGGAAATTTTACTATTCTGCTTACACTGGAGTAATCTATACTTACCAATTCTAAACTATTTTCTCCTTTTCTCAGAAGCAGAACCAGCCAATAACTGTGCAGAATGGCCCAAACTGAAACTAAAACCGAAATAATTCCCACATTATTGATGTTATCTCTGAAAACAAACAGTCCCTGATCTACTCAACTGGAGCCTAATGCTTTGTTCACTTAAAAAATTGACCCACTGTAAGCAAAACTTTGTAACTCTTCAGAAATGTTTCTCCCATTGTGTTTTAAAAGGAATCGCCATGGCTACAGGCATACTTACAAATTCATCACTAAATCCGTTCAGACACATAGAAAATCAATATGTTGCTAGTTCAAAATTTAATATTCCAAGCTTAAAAATAAATGATAAGAAAATACATTAGTTACACACCTTATAGCACACTGATCTCTTCGCAGCATCTCACTGACTTATCACTAATCCTTTGCCTTTTGGCCCTGGATATGCAGGACTGACCATAACCCAGTTCCCAGACTGGGCTATTATGGAACTCCTGACCCAGAGCACACCCAATGTCTAGCCAACCATGTCCTAGTGATCACTGCCCGTGGAGCATGCCCTGAGGTTTTGCTACTGTAGGAGGCCTGGGCGAGTAAGCTGAATCTGCCGGGTTACCACTCTGACTTTAATGTTGGGAACTGTTGCCATTTAGTTTTTCTCTACTGTCTGAGCGTTTAGGAAAATGCATGTACACAGGGAAAGATTAGGTGTTCATGAGATGTTACAGCATGCAAATAGGTCTCTCACTGCTTACTAGTGAGATTCTCATCTCACTATTAAAACCTTAGGTGGAAAATTAGACATTCTTTCTCAACATGAAGAATCTAATTTTTATGATCTCATCTCATTTTCCTAATTGACTCACTATTGCCCAAGCCATGCAGAGGCTGGGAAAATTCAAATTCAATATATAACAGATTGTATAAATAGCAGATTGTCGTAAAAGTCCATTTGGTTCTCTAAGGTCATTCAGAGGGGGAAGCTGCTGTCCTTACCTGTTCTGGCCTACATGTGACTCCAGATCCATGTGGTTAACTCTTAAGTATCAATTGGACAATTAAGGATGGGCAATAAATGCTGGGCTAAACAGTGATGCCCGATGCCCCATGAACAAATAATAAAAACTGACAAAACCAAATTTATATGATAGAGGGCTTTGTTCATTGATAGCAAATATTTTAACTCATTAAATATCTTAGTAAGATACTTTAGAGGCCATTATGATTTGTTAACTAGTGTCATATGTAGACTCAAACTAACAAAAGGCAGAATTGTGGTTTCTAAAGACGCTGCAATAATATAGCAATTTTCTAGAATCTATACCTTTGGTGTCAGTGTCATAACCCAGTATGGTAGGAATTTAACTCCCCATGCATGGACTGCTAATTCACTCACATCACTACCTCACTTGTGCATCCTCTTAATGAGACAACTTAGTATAATGACAGATCTAAGTCAAGTATTCCTCTGTCCCTTTGGAACGATGCTTCAAGTCTCTCCCTTACGTTCTCCCAATCAGGCAGGTAATGGCTGATAAGATATCAATGTTTTATAAAAAGATCCATAGGTAGAATATATAATCAGTGAAAATATTCCCATATAAATGTCCTACATCCTTGTACCAAGTTCATCACCGCATTATTTTTATGCAAGCATTTCATGCCTGACCTGTGTGTGCTCATTAAGTTAGAAACATTGATCTTAATTTCTACTTAAAATGCAGAACTGCAAAAATATCTGTCAGCAAATTCTTTTGAGTGAAGACTTGCTATACTATATGTAATGCTCAGTCTTTGTTGTGGACTTTTTCTAACTTGTTATTTAGTTATAATAAACTCTACTTTCTCTCAATGGAAGAACAAAAAGTACTTTGAACATTGAGATAACAAGGTGTAGAGCTGGATGAACACAGCAGGCCAAGCAGCATCAGAGGAGCAGGAAAGATGGCGTTTCAGGTCTGGACCCTTCTTCAGGTACTTTGAACATTTCCTGGTTTACTACCCTGAGGGAAGGGGTAGGGGTAGATTGTTAATGATTCTACGACTATTGGTTTGTCTTAGGTGTGAGGTCCAATTCTGATGATTTAATTCAGTGTCTTAAACAGTGGCCCTGGTGTTAATGTGTTCAAATAACTTTCACGTCAGCATACATAATTCAACTTGAGCCCAGCTTCTCTTTCACCAAAGTTTTAATCCAACTTTTGAGTCTAGGTTTGCTTGTTTTGGTGGGTACTGCAGTTTTTGTTTTATTTATTACCTCTTGCTGCTGTGACGACAATAGTTTCATTTCAATGTTATAGTGTAAGTCTCATTGCTGCTGCTATTTTCCTTATTATGTAACGGGACTATGGAACACAGACTTATGTAGGGCAACAGGAGCCCATGTTATGTTTCATGCAGAATGTTACTTTGAGGCAGCACTGCCATTGCTGCCTTGTCATTCAAACAAAAGGATATTCTTATTATATTGCTGGCAAATTGTCCAGTCTGAATGTGATACTTTAAAATAGTATAGTCCATAAAAATGCTGGTATAAGTCATGTTATGGGCTGACGGATAAGTGCATAAGGAGACTGAGAAATAAGAATGAGGCAGATAAATAGGGATAAACAAGTGAAACCAGATTTAAAATATTAGGGTGACATCAAAGGGTCTGAGGAAGGGTCACTGGACCCAAAACTTTAACTCTGACTTCTTTCTTCACAGATGCTGCCAGACCTTCTGAGCTTTTCCAGCAACTTCTGATTTAGTTAGGGATTTTCTTTCACTGATTTCAGCTCTCTGTTAAAGAAAATCAAACACAAGGTAAATTGGATTAGCAAGTTGCTTTTCTCCATTTCCCATTTTTGCCAAAGACCATTTTCATGTCTATAAATCTAGATTCTAGAGGATGGTGAGAACTCATTATCAAGTGATAAAATTAATAAATTAATTTAAATTGATCCAACAGGTAAAATCAATATGAACAGTAAAATAAAGATGAAATGGACAGATGCAGATGAAGAATAGAACTAGAGCTATTATAGGAAGGGGAATTAAAATATAAAAGTCAGGAAGTCTTGCTACATCAGAACAGGACATTGGTGAGACAGCACCTATTGTGTACAATAGTGATCTCCTTACTTAAAGAGGAATATGATTGTACTTGATACTTAGTGAATAAAGTGAGTGAATACGGAGTAAGGAAGGTGAAGTCAGTGAGTAAAGGGATTGGAAACCACCTGATTCAGGTGGCTTGTGGGTGAGGGGCACAGTGGATGAGTGGTGTGAGACAGTGGGTTGAGGGTGATTTGGGTGGGAAGATCAGGTCAGAAGGGGCTAGTAGGGTTCAGTTTGGGAAGTCAGATTGGGAGTGGTTGGGCAGTCGGGGTGGTGGTGCGTGGGGGAGTTGGTAGATCGGGTCGCACAATGGGAAGCGGTCAAGTCAGGCAGGTTGTCTGATTGGGAGCAGGGAGGGGTATGGTTTGGGGGATTGAGGGATCTAGCTGTGGATCACAGTCAGTGGGAGTCATTCAGGTGGTTAAGCAGCAGTCAGGTCAAGTGGTGGGGTCTGGGCCTGATTGAGAAGGGTCCAGCACTATCTACTGCAGGAGGATTGGTGTGGGTGGGAAAGATGGGAGCTTTGGGATGAGTCAGTGATAAGTCAGGTTGGGATGTCAATTTTATAGGTAGCCAAGACTTAGAGTAGGTTATAACCCCTCCAACATTTCCTGATAAGACAGTCTGAACTTTCTGAAGTCTTTGACACTAATTCAGAGGGTTGTGGAGGGTTCATGTATCAAGTAATTGTCAGAATTTAAACTTCCCAAGTAATTCCCAGGTAGTCAGGTAGATTGGCATTCCACACGGTCCTGAAACACATCTCCAGATTGTACTGCTGCACCTTTGGAAGATCCGGGCCAGAGTACTGGCAACATTCACCTATTAACTGGTGCTACTAAAACAGATTAATTGGCCATCCTTCCACTTGGTTATTGTGAAGCTGCCCAGTGTACAAATTGGCTGATGCCTTTTCCTATAAAAACAACAGTGGCAAAGCTTCAAAAGTAATTTGCTCGCTGTTTCTCTTGCCAAGGCTGTTCTTAAATAAGCTAAGCTAAAGCATTGGCGATTCAATTACCTGCTTTTAGTTTTTAATGATTATTAGTGTCGTTGATAGCAAGGATCTATAAACTGCCTTAGATTCTGGACTAGGTATGAGAGGGATAACGATGGACAAGAAAATCAAGCTCCTGATCGTTAACCAGTCATTCTCTCTCTTTCTGTTTTCAATTACCTTAGCCTGAGAGGGTGTTGATAATAGTTTTCCTTTTTAATTTCATTCCAAAAGCTTGGATCATCTCTGTTGATTGTATATTCATCCAGCTTGTGGGGCTCTATAGATTATAGAAATGCACACTTATGATACAGAATTAGCCATTACTATCAAGCAATTTAACTATCGTTATTTTGTAGACTTTTTCTTGAGGAATAGCCACTTGGCCAGGTAGAAGAGGTCTCTGCAGTGCATGTGGAGCAACGCGTAAGAACGGGAACAGGCGAGAAATCAGGCAGGATGAACTCTTAAAGGTTGAATTGGATGTAAATTGTGTTTTGATGTGTGTCCTACTTCCATAACCACCAGAAGATATTAAATGCGAGAGAATTTGATGCAAAGCAGGTCCGGGCGATTGTGGAGAGCATCGGGAGGGATGATTGTTTTTGCTCTGACTGTGGTAAGAATTGGCAATGAACCCACTACCACGATCACCAACAGGAAAGTCCACCAGGTGTTCAGCAGACCACTCACCTGCTCGGCTTACAGTGTACAATTCTGGCCTCCCTCCTATAGCAAGGATGTTGTTAAACTTGACAGGCTGCAGAAAGCTTTACAAAGATGTTGTTTGGGACTGGAGTGTTTGAGCTAAAGGAGAGGCTGAATAGGCTGCGGCTTTTTTCCTTGAAATGTCGGAGGCTGAGGGGTGACCTTATAGAGATTAATAAAATCATGAGGGGCATGGATAGGGTGAATAGCCAAGGTATTTTTCTTAGAGTGAGGGAGTCCAAAATTAGAAGGCATGAGCATAAGGTGAGAGGGAAAAGATTTAATTAGGACCTGAGAGGTATCTTTTTCATACAGAGAGTTGTGCATATAAGGAACGAGCTGCCAGAGGAAGCAGTGGAGGCGAGTATAATTACATTTAAACAAATCTGGATGGGTAAATGAACAGGGGTTTACAGGGATATGGGCCAAATGCTGGCAAATGAAACTAGATCAGATTGAGATGTCTGTTCAACCGAAGGGTCTGATTCTGAGCTGTATGGCTATGACTCTATGATTTTATGACAAACATGTTCCTCCCTAACTAAAGCTGTCAGCCAATCAGAAGCCTGCAGCCACTGAAAACCACAGTGCCAATCAGAGGCCACGCTTGCTGGCATTGCAGCATGGGAATAGAAGGCTCCATTTCAGGAGGGATCATGCAGTGATGGGTGGAGGGCTTGCACGGAGTGGGTGTTCAGAGCAAAGGAAGAGTAATGGCCAGTGTTGCGTCCTCCTGGAATTCCTGTTACTGGCACCATTTTTTAAAGCTCAACTGTGCACAAGGTCAAGGGCAGTTAGCCAGATGCTGCCCTTTGCATTACATGCAGTAGGATGGGAACCAAAAGGTAACATGTCTGAGGGTATACAGGTGGCTGGAATACCACTTCTTTGGAAATACAAACTCACATTTGTAAATATACTGCTATTTTAAATTGTCTCCTATCAGATCACCAGTAATTATAACTTCAGCAATAAGAATAAAGCTTTACAGGTCTTTAGTGTCATTCCACACACACACTGTCTTTCTCACACACACGCACACACACACAAACACACACACATACACTCTCTATCTCTCTCTCACTCTCACACACACACTCTCTCACACACACACACACACACACACTCTCTCTCACACACACACACACACACACACACACACACTCACTATCTCTCTTTCTCATACACATACATACAGAGTCTCCCACACACACTCATGGTCTCTCTCTCTCCCACACACGCACACATTCTCTCTCTCTCACACACACACACACACACACACAGACGTACATATGCATGCTTTTGAATCTATAGGGTGAATTTGTATTTGCAGATACATTCTATTTTGTTCAAAAAGTCAGTCAATGTGGCATTTTGTAAATTCCTACTTTAGAAATAAAACCAGTCTGGCTTCAAACCAAAACACAAACAGATTCTAAACAAGGCCTCACACCTAACATGCATTGTCTGACCTAAAATGTCACCTCTTCTTTAAATTGATAAAACTTTTAGTTCTCTTAGGGCAGTGACTTGAAAGAAATTTGGGGATTTACATGTACATATTAATCAATTAAACCCTTCTAACTGATTAAAGATCTAACAGCATCTTAGCTTTGTTTAGTACATCTTCATCAGTGGTGTGACCCTTTGATCTTTTATTTATAAATTCTGTGTCTGATACTACCTCTCTCACTAACACCTGAAGAAGGAGTGAGGCTCCGAAAGCTTGTGTTTTCAAATAAACCTGTTGGACTATAACCTGATGTCGTGTGATTTCTGACCTTGTCCACCCCAGTCCCAACACCGGCACGTCCACATCCAGGGAAAACTATTATTTCCCTAACACCCAACACAACCTAACATGTGCTCATTGTTCAATGTGGGAGCATTACACATTGGAAAGTGTTCAAATGGTTTTGAAAACATTAACTTTTATTGATCAACAGCAAAAATGATGAAAAGACAATCGAAGAAAAGCTGTATTTGCTTTTGGCGACAGACAGGAACTGTTAGACTTTTGATCAACAACAAATTTACAGTCAATGAAAATCACTTCACCCAGCTCACGTTTATTGTAACAGGGTATCAATTAACTCCTCTCTGGCTTGTTGTGCACCAATGCTACAGCACTCTATCATGCAGAAGATGACATTTATAAACTCATAGAAGTTTACAACACAAAAAGAGACCATTCTGCCCACTTTGTCCCCAGTGTTTGACAAAGTTCTGACTGCACTAAATTCATTTTCCAGCCCTTAGCTCTTGCTTTTCCTGCTTAATATCCTCACCTTCCTCCTTATACACACAAGATGAAGAGGAGGCAATTAGGGCCAAAATCTGGAAATTATGGAACTGATGTAAAATGTCAGAAGAATCATGAATGCAAGTGGGCGGAAACTGGAAGAGGGAGAAACAGAGAGTCAAGATAGGAACACATAGGTTTACTGGGACAAGGACAGGTTGATACAATGGGTCTGCCAGGAAGGAGCTGGAAGTGGGCTGTTCAGGGTTTAGGAGTCTTTGAGGTGGGAGGCTGTGGAGGGGAGATCTCCAGATGAGGTGAGGTCTGTGACAATCCTGGAAACTATAACTTGATGTTCAACGGTTCAAAGGGAGGAACACAAGGAAGTGTCAGAGAGTTGGTGCTCCATTACTGCAAGGTAGAGGTCAGCACACTAGATGATAACAGCACCACCCTAACAAGAACAGAGTGTAGCAAGTTCAGAAAGAGACAATGGGTGAGGAGAGCAGAGAAATTAAGGAGGTTGATATCACATCGACAGTTCTCAATGAAGAGAATAGTTACAGACAAAAGGCCAGAAGAGGGGTGTCCAAGCAGAGGAGTTATTGGAGATTGGTGAAAGGATCCTTGGATTGGGGATAGAATTCCTTTCAACAAAACAGACACAGAGGTGAAAGTGACAGAAGAAGGGTTCAATATCATGTCATGCCTGAAATGCATGGAGATGGGGATGTAAAGGAATTAAAATGGGATTCTTCAGCACCAGAGAAGAGAATGTTAGAGGGTACGATTAATACATCACAAAAGGTTGTATTCGAAGAAGGAACAGAGTTGGACAGAAAAGGAGGGAAGGAAGTCTTCAGAGGGTGTGCCAAACTCTGCTTTTCAGAGGCTGAGTGCCAAATCTAAGACATTTTATCCTAGCTCCACCTGGATCATGACATTGAAACCAAGAAAAAAAATCCATTGCATACTATAAAGAGAGTAATTTTAGTTTTGAGTGATAAACTAAAATTGTCAAAACACTTGTTAAACATAGTCCTAAATCAGGTGAGGTCTGTAAAGGTGACAGAATCAAAACTATAGCTTTTACATCTATCTTAATGTCAAAACCCAAGCATATCCCACAATGACGACATGAAGACTTTCAACACAATATAGTTCATCCATTCTAAAAATTTCTAGATTCCTCAAAATTTCAGCTTTCATTAATATAGTCAACAATATTAGGGTTTTTCAGAAAACTCATTCCATGTGTCATCCAATCTTCTTGTGAAGTATCTCTCAGTCATCAATTTACCAGTTGTTCCTGAATATATTTTGTTTTCACAGTTTTCTCTCAATTATCTCTCTTATCTACCCTCTGAAGCCCTGACACTATCTGGCCTAGATCTTTCTCTCAGGCTTGCTGAATGTGACCCTCAAACAGACCTGATATGAGATTGACTTTGCCCAGGGCTTTTGTATTTTCTTGTACGGTACTCATTTACAGCACATTATGTGATGCGTGATGGAGTACAGGAGGAGTGTGCCTGCAGAGGAGGACTGGATAGACAGCCTGTTTGTGTTGTCAGAGACAATGCCCCCTTAACCTCAGCCCTCATTTTAAAAATGGCACCTCCAAAAGTGTAGCATTTCCTCAGTACTGTACTTGAAGCCTCAGTGCTCAGGCTCCTGGAGCAAGACTTAAATCCTAAAACTTTTAACTCTGATGCCCCAGTTGACACAACAGTAAGTGGCCATTTACTTTATCAGACTCCTTGGTAGTCCTAGCTGATTACACTCACTCCTCAGCTCTTGCACTCTCCTCACAGTCCAATCCAGGTAACAATAATCCACTGCGTTAAATACAAGTTTTAAAAATTTCCTCTGGTTCTTTTGTCATTCATGTTAAATCTGGTTATTGATCCTTCTGCCAGTATAAACAAATTTTCCTTACGTACTCTATCAAAACTCAACATTTTGCACAGCTCTTATATCTTCCCTTAACGTTTTCTCTTCCAAAGAGACCAACTTCCAGCATCTTTAGTCTCTCCACATAGCAGGTGTCATTTGGGTAACTTTCTTGTGCACTAAATCTTCGACATTCTTCCCAAAGCAGTGTTTCCAGAATTAGAAAGGACAAAACCAAGCTAGGGTGAATTTAGTGCTCTGTAAAGTTATCTTAGTTTTCCTTTTACATCATTCCGAATTTGCTTTTGTAGAGCACTTTATGGAGCTGACAACAGTTTAGTGTCATACACCAATTTAAAAGGAATTTTGTCAAATTTACAACTAAAAAAGTTTTGCCTGGTAACCAGGCAAAGATGCCATTCAAAGTGAAGGCAGAAACTTAGCCTTCAGGCTTCTTTGCCTTAGTTCTGTCATGTCCCAATATTAACCTACTCTTTTGAGCAGGTATGTAAAACACCCACAGGAAGATAGTAAAGCTCTTCCTCAAACATTCAGATCAGGTCACCAGGAAACCTTTGAAATCCAATCTGCAATTTTCTCCAGGCCTTAATGAGGCAACATCAACAGCTCTACCATGAGGCCGATCTGAATTTCAAAAGAGATTTACCAAGATGTTGCTGGGATTAGAATGTTTGAATTAAAGGAGAGGCTGGATAGAATGGGAATTTTCCACTGGAACGTTGAAGGTTGAGGAGTGAACTTATAGAGGTTTATAAAATCATGAGGGGTATAGGTAAGGTGAATAAAAGTGTATTTTCCCTGGGGGCTGGGGTGTGTGGATTTCAAATGTAGAGGGTACATTTTTAAAGTGAGAGGAGAAAGATTTAAAAAAGACAAGAGCAGCATTTTTTTTAACACAGAGAGTTTGTCATGCATGGAATGAACCTCCAGAGGAAGGTTCAGTTACAATGTTTAAAAGGCATTTAAATGAGTATATAAGTAAGAAATATTTCGAGGGATATGGGCCAAGGTCAGGCAGGTGAGACGAGTTTAGTTTGGGATAATGGTCGGCATGGACTGGTTGGACCGAAGAGTCTGTTTCTGTGCTGTATGACTCTATTACCATGTGACTGATAGATGGTTCATGGGCCAGCAAAGACCAGTTTAGTTTTATTATAAGTTTTATTTTAATGTTCCTTCTGGATAGACGTAGGTCATTAAAATCAGCGAGAACTGGATTACATTAGAAAGCATTGCCTGCAGGCTTGTGCCCTGCCTAATAAAATCAATGCATAATCTATTCATATAAAAATATGGGATTCCTTAACTCAACCCCTGAGCACCTTGCCCTTGAAACATTTCCCTAACTATGCAGACTCATTGCCAGTCAATTATGCTGCATGCAGGTTTCGCCCTAGATGACAAATTGCTTTAACCTTATCAGTAACAATTCACGAGGAACTTTAACATGTGTCACCAACAGTGAATTGCTGTGGAAAACAAAACACAAATAATAGAAACGATAAGTTTTATAAATAAAGATCTCTATGGTAATATGAGAAACATGACTAAACATGGTTTGTTGTGACCTATTTCTATGCTTCTTTTTTAATAAAGGTACTTTTCAGAGTTGAGCCAAGTTTCCAAAGATCCCAAAACTGTCAACTGTGCTGCATGATATCTTAGTCCCACCGAGTGAAAAAAAATGAATAAGTCGGTGACATTTGTACTATCCCGTATCAAGAATAAAATAAGGGTCAGTGAACAATGTTGGATCCTACCCAAACCCTGAGCGTTCTTTGATCACTGGAGTAAAGAGACCAGAGACCAGCAGAAGGGCCATAAGATGGAATCGGAGAATTTAAGCACTCCATTCATGCTTCAATCCAACAGGCATTTTAAATTACACACAGTAAGGACACCCATGCCAAGTCTGTTCATCCTTGCAGTGTAGGGAGTCTCAACATTTAATCTATGATTTTGCATTTAACCAAAAGGTGTTTCAACTTTGTGACATTTTCATCTTTGACAGATTGAGGTCAGGTGTGTATAATGCACCAAAAAGTAACTGCCAGGATTGCAGCTGTTCTAAGCTTCAATTTTTGCGGTGGTTGATGGATTTCCAAAGAATGTGAACGAAACTATTTATTTATTTGCTGAACTCCCAGCATCAAAAAAAACTTCTTCATTTGCAGTTCACTGTAATTGAGTCACATGGCCATGTTATTAGCAGATGGTGATCTGCAGCCAAAAAGGGCTTGATGTTACCTTAAACATCAAAGGTAGACAAACTACTCACACTTCTCCATTTTACTAGAGTGAAAGGCTATGCTGCTGACACCCAGGATCATGTGCATTAGCAGCTATATCTCACATAAACATAGTATAACAAAGAGTGACAAATATCAAAAGATGATAGAATTATAATGGAAGAGTATGCTCTATAAGATAAATACTGTGTTAAACCAAGTTGAACTTTTAATTTTTTTAAAAAATTAATGTTGTACACACATGTATGTGCACTCTTGAATAATTGACCGTGAACATATGTAGTTGGGACTCATCATCAGAGAGTTCATGTCGACAAAGGTATCAAAAAGATTTTCTGTCACGACTACATTTTGGTCTAAAAAAATTACTTTACGAGATTATCCAGTTGAAAATATTACAGATCAATGCCTCTGCGTCATCTTCATATGCGCCAACAATGTATTTCATTTTGGGGTGAAACTCACCATAAAATTTGATGTGACAATGCATGCAAAAATTACACCATGGACTACTTCAACTCCAGCTTTGAGGTGGTGGCGTTGGACTAGTAATGTCATTGGACTGTAATCCAAAATAACAAGCTAAATGCCCTGGGAAGATTGACTCCTACCATGATACATAGCAAAATTTGAATTCAATAAAACCGAGAATTAAAAGCTAGCTTTCTGGCAGCCATTGTCATTAAAAAAAATGTGTCATTTATGCAAGCAAACCTGCCGTCTTTACAAGCACAACATTATCAGAGTGAGGTGTTCTCTGATTAGGATATGATGTCTTTTTGACCAGTTGCAGTCTTAGCAGATTATAGAACTTACTGTCTGACTTACTATGCAAGTAGATTCCTTCCATAACTGCAGAAGAGGCAAATTCAGGAGCATGGAGAAGAAGATGCCAAACAGAGTGGAGGCAGGCCCAGTTCTCTAATTTCTTCACTCCAAAACTGCCCAAAATGGAGCTTTCAAACTGTACAGCACAATGTTCCCACCACTCCTCTTGTAGCTGGCATCTGGAGAAGATTATTGTCACAGCAGATCTTCTGGCATGGAAAGCTCACTATTATCTAATTACTCTTAGTCTGCAAATGGATGGAAACTTCTAAGTATGACCCTAACAAGGGCCTTTCTCATGTTGATAAGGGGTGGAATGCTCCAGTAGTTGCAACCTCCTTTCTGGATTTTATTTTTGTACAGAATCATGCAGTTGCATGGAGTCCACTCTCCAACACAGAAGGACAATTGTGGTGACATACATGTCGTTCAGCGCTTAAGGAATTCAGATGATAGTCCACACTTGCTGGGTGCCTTTCTGTTCTCCATGTTGAGCTTGAGCGGATAAGGATGTTCGTGTGATGAATGCGAGATGAAAATCTTTGACAATTTCATTTTCTCTTTGCAGCAAAATTCAGAGAGCTCCTGTCTAATTCAATGATTCCTTGTTATGTGAATCCAGATTCAGAGGGATATTGTCCATTAATTAAAACATGGATAACAATAAAATTCAAAGATTATGCAAGATTAAGAAAAAGAATCAAACTACTGAATGCTTTTTACCTCAGTCTAAAACTCACAGATGTCAGAAAATGTATCAACCATTTGCCTAATATTACGCAAGTTTTCAATGCATCACTGACCTGTCAAGGAACAATTTGAAGTGAATCTTGCTGATAATCATTTTCCAAGAATCTGATTATCTGAGACATGTATAGTAACCATCATTGATAGCTCGGAAATGATACCGGTTCAAGTCTATTGCACAGCAATCCCTCCACCTATCTTCGCCCCACACCGCAACATTCAGGACGCTTGTTGCATACTAAGTTGTCTGTTTCAAAATAACATATTTTACATTTTATGTTATGCATTAATGCTGAAAAGGAAAATTAAACATTGTTTACACAGGCAAACTAGTAGTAATTGTTTCAAATGTTATTTCTTGTCTGAGTGGAGTGTTCAATTCTTAGATCGTTTTAAATGATTTTTATTGTATTGAATAAAAATGATTGAATTTGGAGTGAACTACTGAAAGGAAACAGGTGGTATTTGATACAGAATTGACATTCAGCCCAACATCAACATTGACCGTCTTACAGTGGTCCAGCAGGGTGGTGTCCTGACCCGGCATGACAGTCTCTTAGCCTGATGTGATGGTTTCTTAGCGGCCCAGCACATCAGTCTCTTAGCGGCCCGGCACATCGGTCTCTCAGCGGCCCGACACATTGTCTCTCGGCAGCCTGGCACATTGGTCTCTCAGCGGCCCGACACATTGTCTCTCGGCAGCCTGGCACATTGGTCTCTCGGCGGCCTGGCACATCGGTCTCTTGGCAGCCCGACACATTGTCTCTCGGCGGCCCGACACATTGTGTCTCAGCAGCCTGGCACATCAGTCTCTCGGCGGCCTGGCACATCAGTCTCTTGGCGGCCTGGCACATCGGTCTCTCAGCGGCCTGGCACATTGGTCTCTCGGTGGCCTGGCACATTGGTCTCTCAGCGGCTTGGCACATCGGTCTCTCGGCGGTCTAACATGGACTTCTGGCTTCAAGGTGAAGCCCGGCATTGTCTGGAGTCGAGGCCCCAGCACTAACTAAATGCTAGCTGCCGGCACAGACTGAGTTGCAAGGGCCTGTTATTCTGAACTTTTCATTTCTCTATTTTTCCAAAGTTATTTTCCCTAAGAATTTAGGAGCTGTTGGGCCGAAGGGACTGTTTCCACACTGTAGGGATTCTATGATTTGTACTTAAGAATCTGTACCTAGGTACTTTTGTACCTAAGATGACGCCATAAGTGACAACTTGTACACTTTTCACTGTACTCACTCGATCTAATTCTAATATAACCTAAACTATACCTGAAAGATCTCTACTTTGTGATGAATCCAGTATAAGCCAGAATGGCTGTAGAATTGTTGACCTTTATTCAAAGAAAAGCATTTATATTCAGTTATGATCAAACATATACTCGTTATCAGCATTCTGTCCCCTCGTTCTGCTTCTTGTCCTTCAGGGGAATTCATCTGTCAGCTCTGTGCTCCAATGGTCTTCCTCAACTTATTGGAGTTTCTTTGTCTCACCATATTACTTGCTTTTACAACCAGGCAGCAATTTCCATTTTAGATTGAAGGGTAGAAATTGGTTGAGGCCAATAAAAATTGATCAAGGGAATCATTGCGTACGCTTTAAAAGAGGGAGCTCATTTTAAAGTGACCAGTGAGCTGTAGACACAAACTGTGCACTTTAAGGCACCTATCTGAGAAGTAAAGTTGAATAACAGACTGTGAGAAACAGGCAACATTGCTCAGGAAGGATCTGAGATAGGGACAGATGATCACAAACTGGGATGGTTGATGCTTACAGTGTCCTACAGAAATGCTAAGGAGTGATATAAACACTGCAGTTCCTCCTCGCTGCATATTGAAAACTGGAAGGCTGCAGGTAAATCGAGCAGTCCTGAGTGGAGCTTTCTGTATTCAGAGCAAACTAATTTCTGAAATGGGACCTTGAGCTGGAGTTTAGCTGCTTATTAAAACAACAACATGTCTGCAAATAACACCTTTTATATGGTGAAACATTTCAAGATATTTCACAGGAGCATTTATAAACTAAAATGCATCACCCAGTCAGGAGATATGAGATCAGGTGACGAAATATTTGGTCAAAGAGTTAAGTTATAAAGAGTGTCCAATAGAAGGAAAGTGAGGTGGAGGAACAGAGGTGCAGAAAGAAAATTCCATAGCTTGGAGCCTAAACAATTGAAGGCATGGCCACTAATTAGTTAGTAGTTATTCCTAATTATTCAGATAATAAATGAGCCTTACACAGGCTTTGGACAGATGTCAAGGATTGAGTTATCGGAACCAACAATGTGTCAAAAAAATTTTTTCTGATTTTGTTTTGAATTAGGAAGTTTCCCCTCAAGTTGGTGACTCCATTTTCTAATTATCATTTTTTAAAAATTTTGATTAAATGGCCTGGAAAAGCACAAAGTACCGTCAGGTGGAGACTGAGGAGAATATTCAGGTTTCCATACCAATGAGAACATTCTTTCACGTACATGAAAGGCAGAAACTGATTTTCACAACAAACTGTCAATAACAAAAATCTTTGACAGTGATGGTATGTGACAACTGCTTATCGAGCTTGCATTCTACCCTTTTCATAAAGCCTTTGAGAAATAGAAGACTAAAGAACACAAGAGAGCCATTAGGTTCTTTTTTTTTAAGATTGAATGATTTCTTCTCAATAGTCAGACAATCAGATTGTTAACTCATTTTATTACCTTCAAAGGCATTGTGGAAATGGCTTGAACACGAGTTTTCAGAAGGGCTAATATTCTATTTTTGGCACCTGACAGCAATAGCAAAGCACAATACTGTTTGTGTAGTCATACACCTTATGAAATACTCTTTGCCCTTCGAGGTATCTGTCATCTGATTCATTCTAGATCATGACTTTATTTTCATCACAATCCCTTCTCAACTCCATTCATCAAGCTTCAGCCAACTAGGTTTGGGAACTAAATATTCCAGGGTGTTTATGTTTCAAACAAACAAACATGATGAAAAATGGCAGAAGGTAACCTTGATAAATGAAGGTTGACTTAAGTGCGAAGATGAGGAAGTATATTAGCTCCGAAGACGATGGAGCAGAATTGGTACGGGTGATGACAAAGAATGATGAGGAGCAGGAAACATTAGTGACAGTAGTGGCAGGGCTTCCTAACAATAGTCATACTGGACAAAGTATTCATCCAGAATTAAGAGGCAAAAACAATATAATATTTCTAGGGGACTTTAATCTTCATTTAGACTGGACAAATCAAAACAGCGAAAGGAGTTTGGAGGCCAACTTCAAAGATTGAAAACAAGACAGTTTCCTTGAGTAATGGCCCAGATCTTCTGTTCAGGACCAAAACATCTGATTCTGACACTGATCACACTGAAAAATGCATACTTATTACCCCATACTTATGTCCAATCCCAAATATCCAGAGATGAGAGGATCTAGGCCAGTATATAATAGACCCAGCTAAACAAGAGGTTTATTTAGATCTTGTCTTGTATAATGAGATGGGGTGAAACAGTAATCTCATAATAAAGGATTCTCTGGGGAAGACTGATCATACAATAAAATTACACATTGTGTTCCAAAGTGACATGCATAAATGTGAAACTTGAATATTTAACTTAAATAAGGTCAATTACATAACATGAGGAGTGATTTAACTGAGACAGATTTGGAGACTAAATTACAATGGTAAATAAAGAATCTTGAGCAGAGTGAAAATTAACAGAAATATTTCACGATAAATTGAAGAAAGATTGTAGGAAGTGTGTAAGTTACAAGTTTAAGTTGCTCTGGATCTGAGCCACAGCATTGCTTCCTGATCAGAGGGCATGGATAGATCACAAGCCAAGTCCGTCAAAGAAACGATTTGTACTTAAAAGAAACCTGTGTGGTTCAGCAAGGTTCAGCTAGTGATGTCCTCCTGACATCGAAGGAACCTCAGGAATGGAGAGGAGCTTTGGTCAGGCTGCTCCCCTCACTCTCACCTGGAAGAATGTGAGGCACTGTAATGAGGTGAGGGACTACAGTGAGGTGAGGGCCTGCAGTGAGGTGATGGACTGCAGTGAGGTGAGGGACTAAAATGAGGTGAGGGGCTACAATGAGGTGAGGGACTGCAGTGAGGTGAGGGCCTGCAGTGAGGTGAGGGACTACAGTGAGGTGA